>NC_062230.1:3471029-3807536 GCF_902686445.1 Sciurus carolinensis | reverse complement strand
GGACGAAGCACGCAGCGCCTTTGCTTCTCTGGAATGGTGATGGTCTGTGATTTTACAGGGATGTGACTACTAACCCCCAGGGACAGAGCTGCACATCTAGCTCTTACGAGGGAGGCTGGGTCCCAGGCCGGCAGGTAACATTGCCCTGTTCTCTGTGCTGTGCGTGCATTGATTTCGGCACCTTCATCCCAGCCCCGTGAGTCTGATGTCCTGCTTGACAGGTGAGTCAACTGAGGCAAGGAAGAGTTAAATACCCGGCCCCAGGTCATCTCTGTGTCAATGCTGAACCTTGAATTTGCCTTTAAATTGTTTCAAAGAGCCAAATAAGCAGAAGGGACTCTGGAAATGCCGCACCCTGGTCTCTTAGGTCATTTCTGTGTGAAGATGGAAGACCATGAGCGGGGTATCTTATACACAAAGACAAACACCTGTGTGTGCCGAGGAGGAGGGGGACTTAGGAACCCCAGAAGGGGGACACCAACCCAGACCAGGGTGGGACTCTGAGAATGGCCGCCTCCTTAGGTTTCTGTCCCCAGCTGCCTCTCTCGCCTGGTTCCACTCCTGGACACGTGAGGGACGGACTCCGGTGGAAACCAGGCAGGGCTGGGGTTCTGCAGGTGCTGCTAAAGGAAGACCCCCCAAGATAGTGCACCTGGAGAGGCCGGCAGAGCAGGCTCAGCTCCAAGTCCAGTCCAAGCTCTGTCCAGCCCCAGGCCTCTGCCAGGCCAGAGGAGCAGGCCAGAGTGGGCCAGGTGACAAAGATGGAAGAAGGGAGGCTGTTCCGGAGAGTTCATCTCCCGTAGGCCTTAGGACACCACACCCAGGTTGGGCACGTCAGGAGGAGCAGGAATCCCTTCCTCACGGTTCTGAGGGTAGGACGACGCTCAAGGCCAAGGTGCAGGCTCCTGGCATCTGGAGAGGACCTTGCCCGGAGGAGAAGTGGCAGAGCCAGGTGGCTGAGCCAGTGCGCAGCTTGCTCTCCTGATGGGGGCCTTAGTCCCACTAATGGGAGGGGCTTTATGGCCTGGTCGCCTCCCAGGCCCTCCTCTCATCCCTCTCAGTGAGAACACTGTCAGGCGTGGCGTCTAGGATGGAGACCATGCCACCCCCGCCCTCCCGGCCTCCCCACTAGAACTAAACTAACCATCAGTTGCCAGTTTCGGTGGCAGTGATTTCCCCTCTCCCCTCGTTTAATCTCTACCTCTTGTTCCAGATGTCATGGACGGCCATGTGGTGAACTTACGTAAGCGGCCCAAGAGGCGGTGGCTGATGAAGTTGAAACCAGAAGCTGACCTTGACCCTGGAGGCCCACACCTCACGGGCTTCTCCGGAGACGCTAAGAAAAGACATCGCTTCTCTCCTCGTGACACTTGGACTCAGACTGTGCGTGGGTGTTCACACCAAGTGCGTCTCCAGTGTTCTGTGGACAGTGGCAGAGTGTCCTGTGGTTTAGTTCAGTTCTGATGGAGTAAACACAGACCCCGCCCACAGGACCACCCCGCCTCAGACGCCCGGCTCAGGCACTAGGTGTCCACGCAGGACATTCCAGCCCACTGGATGACGCTGGGGGTTCTCAGACTCTGCTTGTTTTCAGTAATTTGCTGAACAGTTCTTAGGACCTGTGGAAACACTAGACTTACACTTACCAGGTCATTTTAAAAGAAAGAATATTTTGAAGAATGCAAATGAACAGCCAGATGAAGAGGTGGACCTGGGCAACTGTCCAAGGATTCTGGACACGGGCGCTTCTTGCCCATGAAATTGGGCTGCACCAACCTCCCAGTTTGAGGGGGGTTCATGAGTCCAGAAACTCTCTGAACACCACAGTTTAGGGATTTTTATGGAGGCTTCACCACATACTCACAATCAACTACTAAGTAAATTAAAATTGAGCTCCTTCTTCCCCGTCCCTGGATAATAGGAATGGGACTGAAATTTCCAAACTGCCAGTCATATCTTGGTCTTCCCAGTGGCCATATCTTCATCCCAAAGCTACCCAGGATCCAGCCAAGAGTGTATCATTGGAACAAAAGATGCTCCTAACTCCCAGGAAATTCTAAGGGATTTAGGAGCTTAGCCTAGGCTGTTCCTGTCACCCCATCACTCAGGAAAGGACAAGGGTTTGGGGAACTCTGTGTCAGGAACTGGGCTAGAGACTGAGTGCTCATTTCTTAATGTGTCACAGTGCTCAACATAGAACCCCAGGCACAGTTGAAGCAGGGACATACTGAAGAGGAACTCAGTCATTGACTCCAGGGGCTTGGAACTCCCTGCTCTCTGCTGACCCTTTATTAACCCCTGCCCCTGTTCAGAGACCACATCTGCTACCAGGGAGATGCCAGTACTTCTCAACGTGTGCACCTGTGACTTGGTTCTCTTGGTTTCTCCATCGTGGATGAATCTCCACTTTGATTCTCAGGAATCTGCACAGCAAAGTGGCCTTGATCCACCTACCTACTCACCTCTTTCTTCCCCCTACTAAAAGGACTTTTTTATACAAATATACATTTGCTAATGTCAAGCAAGTTCGTAGACCTGAGCTCCACTCATTTCTATGCAAGAACAAAGCTGCCCACTTTGTCAGGTGTTTCTGAGTGACTTTTAATTAACACAAATATTTAATTGTGCTTCCAGGAGGCAGGCATGACTTTTATTAATGACCAGTTCCCCACTGTCAGTGGAATGTTAACTCAGAAAATAGAACTGATAATAATTATCCTGGCAGGTGGAATTCCCCAACCTTTGCTCCTTATTTCATCTGTTGGACCATCCAAGTGACTAAAAAATCAGCCAGACGAGATCTGAGGGCAAGACGGCTTCAGTCACAAGAGTCCAAGATCAAGGGCTTGAGCAGGACCCCATCAACTCCCCACCTGCCAAACTCATCCACCACGACTCGTCACGGGCTTCTGCTTTATCCCTACCAGAAAGAAAAACTGTCCATCACCAACGCTGCACATGAGGACCCATAGGAATACAAGTCAAAAGAAGGTCCACTTGAATGGCAGGGAGGTGCCTGGGTGAGAAAGCTCATCATTAGTGGTTGATGGAGCTCAATAGATGAAAGAAGATGAAAGCGAGATGAAGACGGATAAAACTGATGGATAAAACAGAAACTAAACCTCAGCCCAGGGTACACTTCAGAAGACCCAATGGTGTGGGTGTGCATCTCCTTCAAGTAACCCAGGGCAGACTCTGGATTAGAGGTCCAGAAGAGTAGAGCTTGGCAGGGAGAAGAGAAGAGGAAACTGAGAACTTGATGAAAGCTCCTGAACAGGGCTGCCATTGAGCCCTCCCCTCCGTGCTGGGCATAGTGGAGGAGAAACATGAGAGGTTCCCGGATGGAAGCCAGCAGCAGCTGGACTGAGAACCACGGGAAAAGTTTAGGGAAGTTCCAGAAAGTGCTTCCAGTAAAGAAACTGGATGCTTCCAAGAGATGGAATGAAGAGTATCCTGGAAAATTCCAAGGATGTGGCAAAGACATATCATTATTTTATCAGCAAGCAAAAGAAAGGAAAGAAGGAAGGGAGAGAGGAAGGAAGGGAGGGCGGGAAAGAAAATCAGAACAAGAAACTCAGGATCCAAATATGAAGCAAAATAAAATGGAAGTGTTTCTGGACCACCCATAGAATGGTCCCAAAGGAGGAGAGAGAATTCAATTTGGTCTGCATGCTAGGAGCCTTTTCTCTGGCTGGACATCACCCCCAAGAATGATATGTGATCCTGGAATACTATCAGACTGCAGACCGAAACTTTACAGGGTCAGTGAATGGCATAAATGTCTGCTGGGTGAATTATCAAGTTTTAGAAGGAATCTGCAGAAAAGATGAAGAAGCCCTCTTTGTGGTTGTAGAACACCACGCTTGCGTTTAAGATCTCATTGTGTGAAAGTGATCTGGCAGCTTCCAGGGAGGCTGGAGAAAGGAGAGAGGATGGAGAAGAAGGAGAGGAAGGAAGTGGTCCCTGGTAAGCAGTCAGAGCATCTGCCAAGAATGTGCAAGAAGAGGAGGACTTTAAACACCTTATTTAAGATTATAAGCATAATCATGAAAAAAACTACAGAGTAAATATAAAACATTGGGACTGAGGAGCTGCAGGGACCCCAGCATGACACTGCCCAGGAGAGTCATCCTTGTTTTATTCTGTGTGGAGTAAATACAGGGACACTGGAGGGAAGAGATGGAAAAGTCAGTGAGTGACATTTTTCTCTCCTCTATTGACAAGGTTATGACTGATAAATCATGGAATATTCGTATATTTTCTGGAAGATAAATTGAAACAGAGGCATCAAAAGCTGCAGCCTCTGTGATTAGGAATGTGGTTGGGGGAAAACCTTTTTTTTTTGTTAAAGATTTTTTGCATTATTCAATTTTATTTACATGTGTGTCTAGTATTTTGATTAAAATTTATATTAAAAGATCTTTCCAGCCAACAAAGAAAAATAACTTGATTCTAGAGTCACGTTCTCCCCTGGGAAACTGCAAATCAGCTCAAAATAGCAGATTTTGTTTGTTTTAGATCAAACCTTGGAATCTTGTATTTTGCCCACGACTTGAATTTTTGTACATTAATGAGAATGAGGGGACTCTTGCACTTGACTTTTAATTTCTGCCTCACCCTTTGAATCACATGCTCATATGAAATCTTCCCATCAAAGGTTCAGGGCACCATGCATTCATCCTATTGAATAGCCTCCAATATGGCACCCATCACAGATCACATTCAGGGTCAATCACTGAAAAGAAGGTCCTTTTTCTACTCCTCTTCCTTTTCCATCTAAGTTGAGGATCTTACGAGTTCATCCCACACAGAGGTTTCCCAGTCCCACAAAGCCCCCCTCCAGCCCTGCTCCCACCTCTGTTCCCTGCTGCCCACCACCACAGGGGATGGTCATTGGCAACTCCATTTCTGATGCTTTTTCCTTCCTTTATTCCTTCCAAGGCTGATCCCCTGGCTGCCCTCAGGTCCACCCTATGGGGAAGGAGAGAAAACCTCTGAGAAATCAGGTAAAAACTGTTACCTGGACAGTGGCCAATTGTGTGGGAAAGAAGGTAAGGTGGTCCCTGCAACCGACGTTTATTGAACCTACCAGGCACTATTCTGGGTGTTTGATCTCAGTCATCCACTGAATTCTCACAAACAGTTCATGGTGCAGGTTTTGCTTCCTCTATTATGTGTAAGAAACTGAACTTCATAAAAGCTAAGTTCCTAAATGAGGCTGCTAAATTTGCTAAGTGCAAGTTTGAATTTAAGTCCATCTTACTCTCTATGTCTTTTTAGAATTCAAATCCCGGGGCGATTACACTGTGGCTAACTTTCCCTGTGTGGTGACTGACACTACATAATAAAACGAAGCTGAACACAGCAGTAAGCCAGCCGGCTGAGCTGTGGCCACCCAGAGGGTACTGGCAGCAAGAACACCCGGGACTGAGCACCCAAGGATCTGGGATTCTGTCTTGGGCCAGTGACCAATTGGCCCTGGTTTATAAACGAGTTTCCTTTATAAACTTGCTTATAAACGAGGATAGTGACCTAAAAAGAAAACCTGCACATTCTACCACTTAAGTAGTGGCCGCTCAGGATGGAGCAGGTTCAGGATGTATTTATCCACTTAGGCTGCATAACAAAAGGTCACAGACCGGGTGGTCTAAATGACCAATGGATGCCTCCAGTTCCAGGGGCTGTAGAAACCCAGGACACGGGGCCACAAAGCAGGCTTCCTTCTGAACCTCTCCTCCTGGCTGCGGGTGGCCCATCTCTCCGTGCACTCCCAAGGCCTCCTCACCTGGGTGCTGGGAGAAAGAGTGGATTTTCTGGCGTCTCTCCTAGAAGGTCACTCATCCTACAGGATCGGGGCCTCGCCCTAGGAGCTTGCCATTCTTAATTACTTCCACAGGATCTGCTCCCAATGCAGCTGGCACGTGAACTTGGAGGACATCCAAGCATTCTGTCCGAAACATCTTGGTACCAGAAGACAGAGGCACAGCACATGGGCTTTGAATTGCCAAGTGATTTCCCCTAAGAAAAGCAAAGAAAATACCCCCGTAAAAAGCATTAAGTCAAGTAATAAAGAGCAGTGCTTCTCAAACTCCAGCATGCCTGAGAATCACCTGGAGAGACTGGTTAAACATAATCTAAGAGTAAAATTTGCTCTCAGATCACATGGGACTAGAACAAAAAAGGAATTTTGCTGGTTATATACTTTGCAGTGTCCATAAGGAGGCTTGATAGGGATCCCTTAGGAGAACTAAATTTTTGCCATCAATTAACTCTAAAATATATTTAACATCTTGATAACAATGAGAAATGAGTGATGTTTTAACAATACATTGAAGGTGAGAAGTACAGCTCTTTTTTAGAGTCTCTCAGTAAAATATGGAGGCTAGAATGTCAAAATTCCCTCAAGAAAATCATTATTTTGGGATTATGTATCGTAGACTATTTCAAGATAAGTGTGGTTTTGTTTCTTCCGAATGCGTAGAGTAATTGGAATTGGGTCAACTAGACAGTGCCTAACACAGATCCGCAGGGGGTTTGCTTTCATATAGATAAGACATTTGTGATAAGCAGGGCTATTATTTTTTAAAGAAAGGATACTTCTGCAAAGCTTGAAAACAGTTGTTGTTTCTGCACTCCCCCCCTTAAGTAGTTTAATCATTCTCCTGGGGCTTGTGTTTATACAATTAATCTGCTAAGAAACTCCTTTCAGTTCTCATAGGCCAATAGGTTTTATCTAAAATTAGGGATGTTAATGAGGAGTCAGAGGCTGTATCAGTTTGGAAGTCCGCTGTTCTATACCTTTTGCATTCACTTCATGTAACTGGCCTCTCGTGTCTGTCTTTTTGGTTGACACACAGGTAGCTGAAGGTCTCGTTGATAAAATAAAATATCTGCAAGAAGTTCCAAGATAAGAGAGATGACAGATTGCTTCGGTAGGGGCACTGTTCTCTGGTCCCAGTGTTACTCCATGATACTGGCTAAAACGTTCCCAGAAAAGTGTTCTGCTCTCGGTTTGCAGATGTGAGAGGCAGGAAGCGGGAAGGAAAGAATAGCAAATTCCACTGTATTTTATTAATGGAGTCAATCTGTTGAGAGACACTCAAGAGAAGCACTTTTGGACAAGGCCTGAATTGATTAGTTAGTAACGAACTATGAAAGAGAATCAAAAGACTATGAAGTCACCCTACCACAGTGACACACGCATGCCCGTTTACAACAGCACAAGTCACAAGAGCCAAACTATGAACCAGCCTGGGCGTCCATCCGTGGTGAGTGGGTGAAGTAAATGTGGTATATAAACACAACGGAGTTCCAGTCAGCCACAGAGAAAAGGAAATTATGGCAGGGAAGTGAACGGAACTGAGACCGTCGTGTTAAGTGAAATAAGTCACACTCAGAAGGTCAACGGTCCTAGGTTTTCCCTCATATGCGGAAACTGGAGAGGAAAAAGAAAAATGGAGGTGCGGGTGAATCTCCTAAAATCAGAGGAAAGGGACCGAGGGGAGGGAGGGGAGGGAGGGGAGGGAGGGGAGGGATTCTGGCCTAATGGCATTGTGTGTAGCTACACGTATGTCGCAACAAATCCCATCGTCAGGTACGATAATGCACCAATAAAAAAAAAATGGAAGAATATTTTTTAAAGACGCTGAGGTCACAGCGCGGCTGACCTGAAGCTGGAAGCACTCGCCTGTCCTTATGCCAGCCCCACAAAACGTGGCTGTGGTCATGTTCCTCACTGCTGTCATTTTGATCTGCAATGTCCCCCAAAGGACCAGACACTAAAATATTTGTCCTCCATCTGTGTCACTATCAAGAGGTAGTGGAACCTTTAAAAGGGGGGGCCTACCTCATGAGAGCGAGTGAGGCCATTGGAAGTGTGCCCTTGGAGGAGCTATGGGGACCCTAGTCATTTCCTGTCTCTCTCTCTCTGTTTTCTGGGTACTACAAGGTGAGCAGCTTCCTCTGCCTTGTGCTCCTGCCGTGATATACTGCTGTGCCCCAGGCCCAAAAGCAGTGGAATCAACCAACCATGGACAGAGTCCTTTAAAGCTGTGAGACACAGTAAACCTTTCCTCATTTTAAATTGATTATCTCAGGTATTTTGTCACAGTGGTAGAAAACTGACTAATGTACTCAATTCCTGACAGTTAGGATGGAGCTCTAAAAGTGCCAGTCAAAGGGTAGGCTTGCTTTTGTGCTTAGCAATTATGCTACTGTGTAATGTTGACTATTTTAAGCCAAGAAAGTGAGGTATATGTTACTACCACTTTCCCAGGAGAGATATCTGTGTTTCCCAACTTCTGCTATGTGGATAAATATGGTCTCTGAAACAAAATGTTCACAGATTATGTTTGCCTCCCATTGAGAGGGACTGGCCACAAAGTTTTGTGATGAGTTATAAAAATATACAGAGAATAACATTGTCTGTGTCTATAGCAGAACCATCTGATTGGGTCACATCAGTGGAAAGCCAACTCAGAATCCAGTGTGCATTAATCACTTTTAATTTCACCAGACATTCCACAGACAAGTTTATATTTTTTATCTGTGCTATTATATCTCCCCTGCCTGCCATCTTTTGATCTATCCATTTATTCAAAAAAATGTAAGTTCTGTATTGAATGAAATATAAACCGAACCCCACTTTTTGTCTTAACCCTTTATCCTACAGGACTTACGTTAGAAGGGAGGGCAGTATACAGAAAGAAATAATTCTACCATTCGGGGTCTAGAGGCAATCCCAGAACACATTTCATATCCAAGATAATCTTATAGCCTTGGATTTCCCATCTAATTTGGATCTTTATATTCCTCCCTGGAAGCTATTAAAGTCATATGCTTCTTAACTGACAGAAAATCATTCCAGACTCAGTGTTTCTGAGGATCAAAGAAATTCAGGATCAAAGACCCAGATACCCTGGTGTCTCTCTCAGTCACCCTTCCTCTACAGCTCACTCTACCCTCTGTCACCTTCTCACTTATATGTCCAGGCCAGAGGGACCCCGGGAGTCTGCCACATACGTAGATGTCAATTGCACTGAATAGATCTTTGGAATCCAATTGTGAAGATGTCAGATGGTAATAATACATACCAATATTATCAAAGACCAAACCCTAGATGAAGAAGACCATTTCCTACTGATAAGGTTGCTTAATTGAATATCTCCTAGCCACAGATCAACAGATAATGTTTGACAAAGAGTTCCAATTCTAATAGATGAAAGAACAGGATCAATAGAGATGATCAATGAAACCAAAATCTGGCTCTATGAGATGAAGACAGGGTGGCCGGTGTAGCTCAGAGGTAGAGCACATGCCTCTAGTGCCCAAGGCCCTGGGTTTGAGCCCCATTTGTACACAAAATGTTTAAGGTACTTGATAAAACTTCAGCCAGGTTGATCAGGAATTAAAAAAGAATGTGCACAAGAAGAGACAAATTCTATATCTCACGAACGACAGAGGTGATAGCTGTCTAGAGTCCACAGAAAATAAAAAGATATGACAGTAGTCCCCACAATTTAGATGGAAGAGAACAATTCCTCAAAAGACAAACAACTAAAGTCCACTCAGGAATAAATAGATAACCCAAAGGGTCCTGTATCTTAAAGAAAATCAGATTCGTAGTCTAAAACCTCTTCACAGAGAAATTTCCAAGACTAGATTGCAGCTGTAGTGAATTCTACTAAACATTTAAAGGGGAAAATGATGCCTATTTGACACAAACTCTGGCAGAAAACTGAAGAGGAGGGCAACTCCCTGACCCATAATGGAGAGACTGGCATTCTTCTCACATCAGAGTCAGACAAAGACTGGCTCAGAATCAAAACGAGAGTCGTACCCCAAAATCTTAGGTATGGCACTAAATACATGGTGCACAAGAGGAATAAAATCCAAGTTGGACTTGACAAGAATTGAGATGTTTTGCTCTTTGAAAAACACTGTGATAAGAATGAACAAATGAGCCACAGACTAGGAGAAAATATCTGCTAATCAAATATCTATTGGAAGATTCAGTTACAGAAAATATAAAGGATTCTCGGAACTCAATGAAAGGAAAACAAACCACCCAAGTAAAATATGAGCAGAAGATTAAGACAGACACTGCATAAACAGATGTAGAGGGAACAAATGCACAAACAAGAATAAATAGATAACCTGTGGGGAAAGAGAGATTACAGCACAATAAGATTGCAACTCACACCCTCTAGAAGAGCTGAAATAATAATGAAATGCCAACAACATCAAATGCTGAGTATCATGTGGAGCAACAGGAACTCTCACACGCTGCCGGTGGGAAGGTGAAATGATAAAATGGGAAACAGTATGGCAGGTTCTTAGAAAGTAAAACGTTCTGTGTTAGTCACTTTTCATCACTGGGACCAAAGCACCTGGCCAGAACAACAAAGAGGAGGGAAGTTTATTTGGGCTCAGGGTTTCAGAGGTTCAGTCCACTGTTGGTCAACTCCATTGCTCTGGGTCTGAGTGAGGCAGACCATCATGGCAGAAGGTCATGGCAGAGGAACGTTAATCAGCTCTTGAATGCAAGGAAGCAGAGAAGGAGAGGAACCAGGGACAAAATATAATCCCCAGAGGCTTGTCCCTGCTGACCCACTTCCTCCATCTACATCCCACCTGTCTGCAGTTACCATGCAGTTAATCCATTCAAGTGGCTGAGTCCACTGACTAGGTTAGAGCTCTGATGATTCGGGATTTTCACCTCTGAATATATTTTCATTGTCTCACACATGAGAATTTGGGGGGGCACCTGAAATTCAAATATCATACATGCAGTAGCATGTGAGCCCCCATTGCACTCCCAGAGAGTTTACCAAGAGAATCGAAGCACCCGTCCACTCCAAGACTCACAAGAATGTTCATGGGAGCTTTGTTTGTTATCGCTCAACACTGGAAACAGCCTCCATGTCATTACCAGGTGAAGAGATACACAGAGTATGACCACCATTCTTGCAATGGAATGCTACCCAGCCACAGGAAGGAGTGACCTATTGGTGCAGGCAACACCGTGGATGCACCTCAGAATAGTGATGCTCAGTGATGAAAGTAGAGAACACAGGAGTACCTCCTGTATGATCCCATTTTATAGAACTCTAGAAAATGAAAACTAATCTATAGTGATGGCAGATAAGCAGTTGCCCAGGGAGGGGAGGAAGGGAGGTGGGTGGGTTGGATTACAAAACAGCCTAAGCAAACTTTTGGAGGTGATAGACATGTTCATTATCCTGCCTAATATGATGGTTCCATGGACATCAAAATTCACCAAATTTTACATACTCATAATTCATGGTATGTCTACTATATATCAATAATGCTGTTTTCATGAGTGAATGTATTTATCAGGCAGGATACGTAAAACTGAAAAGATCCCAGAAAAGTCATAATGCACCAAGATGCCAGCATGGAGCCAGCATCTGACCTTTCATAAATAGAATTCACGGTGTGGTCCTGTTGTACAGAAGAGCAACACCCAATGGATTTGAATAATCTAGATTTTTTTTTTTTTTTTATCATTCATCCTAGTCAGAAATGGAGGTTTATCTTTCTAAAAAAAGAAAAATATCAGCTGAGTTGCCAGTAACGTTTGGAGACTTGGCTAGACAGGGTGAGCATCCCTAATTCAAAAATCCCAACTGAGAAATGTTATAAGACTCCACACTCTTTGAGAACCAACACGGTACCACAAGTGGAAACTTCCGCATCTGACCTTGGATATAGCCCTTTTCGATGCACAGAGAGTTGAATTGCAGGTCATCTGAGCATGAACTCAGAAGGACCATGTAACCCAGTGCCCAGACTCTAGCCATGATTCCGGGACTCCCTCCCAATTCCCTTTCAATAATTGATTTAGGAGCCCATGGTGACATTCCTGTGGCAAATACAAGTACAGTGTCCTTATCCAGGATGCCTATGACCAAGAGGGCCTGGGATTTGGGATTTTTCACCAGATTTTGACTATCTGCACATGTGTGAAGGGATATCTTGGGAATGGAACCCAAGTCTACAGCCTGAAGGTAATTTAATTAGTTTGAACTGCGACACATCACGTAAGATCATGTGTGGAATCTTCCATTTGTGGCGTTATGTCAGCACTCAGAGTTTTTAATGCTGCAGCATTTGAAATTTTGGATTTGCAGGTTAGGATGTCCATCCAACAAGCCCAATATCCCAAAGCTGGTCTCTGCTGAGGCTTCTCCACTTGGCATTGGCCTGGGCTGCCCTGGGAGGGCCCTGGCTGAAGACTTCAGTCGCCCGGGGTCAGACCCTTGACCAGCTCCTGGCCTAATTCCTGTGCTTCTCCCAGGGGATTGGAAGAGCACAGATTCCTCTCTCGCCCTCTAAGTCACTTCTCTGGGTGTGAGCGTGTCCCTCCGCCCCTCCCGAGGAATGGCTTCCCTGTCCCTGCAGCAGAGCTGGGCTCTGGGAGGACCCCTCCTTCTCTGCAGTCACAGATGGGAACGGAAATGGCCGGCCAGCCCGTGGAGGCACTGGAACCACCACGCAGGTCTTCCACTCCTCCCTGCATGGTGGAGGAACAGGTCCCCACGCAGCCACCAGCAGCAGAGTGTCCCCTCGCAAGGACAGCTGCGGCAGCCGCCCCTGCTGGTGCCCTTCTGTCGGAAGCTTCTGGTTTCTCAAAGGTGACCTGGCCACCTCCCTTGTCCCAAGGCTTGGTCTGTGACCGGTGAGCTGAGCCCACCCTCCTGGCCACTCCTGTCCTGCCTCACGCATGTGCAGAAGCAGCGTGCTGGGCTCAGGATCCATCCCAATCTTCCTCCGACTGCAGAAGGGAAGCCTGGTTCCAAGCGCCGAACGAGCTGAAGCCAGCTCTTTGTAAATGAGTCCCCTCTGCTCCTTTTCCTCCCTCCCCTCCCCTCCCCTCTATTCCAGTGGGAAACATAAAGTCATCCCTGATTTCTTAACGCACCCTGCTTGATCTCAAGGTTATCGATTCTGCCATCACAATTATCGCCATTTAGTAGGAGCTGACCACACTTCCGGTATTGTACTGACCGTTTCGGAATGACAACTCCTTAAATGGCTCACAACCCTCAGCACGACCCTTCAACTTAGTCACTGCATTATCTTCTCCAGACACTGCCGTGTGTAAGCGGGTCACTGGCTTCCCACAGCCACACAGCTGGTAAGTCATCAAGTGGCCCTGAGGACGCTATTTCCTCTTCTCCACGGAGAGTGCCTTGTATCTTAAGAGGCCCTTCAATGGGGAAGCTTTCTATTTTTATAATTTCTATTATTATTACGCATCTGGTACTCAACTGATAAGACACCAACAATGGCGAACTTGGCCTACAAGCTTCTCCAGTTGATTGTCCCCTGGCCCAGCTGTCCTTGAGGTTCAAATATACACAGTCCTGGGGTCTCGGGTCATTATCCACCAAGCTCTTTTCTCTAAGGTGAGAGGCGTTTAGTTAAATGGCTCAACAGTTAGAGTGCTCTGAATTCCACTGGCATTGGGTGAATCACCAGTGGCCTTGGATCTGACCTTAAACTTCCTGGCAGGTCCAAAAGAGCTTTCATATTTTCAGAGTCTGCATTATCAGCACGAGGGTAAGTACCTGAAAATAACACATTTCTCTAAAAAATGCCTGAAAACTGAAACATCATAATAATCAACCCGCTCCACAGATACTCCATGCTCATGAGGACCGGCCTCGTCCCATTTTGAACTAATGTGAGTGTGTATGTGTGTGCGTGCATGTGTGTTTGTGTACCTGCGTGTGTGTGTGTGAGTTTAAAGCCCTGCATGTTGGTCTGGAAAGTCATCCACTGCGCCTCCGACCCTTGGAACCAGTCGAACAAGCCCACAGGTCATGACTCCTGCTGGGTGACTAGGCCAAGTCCCCAAGGCTGCCATGCCTCCCTCCCTGTTGGTCCATCCCCTCCCACAAGCCCCATTCTCTCCCAGCTCCACAGCCAGCTGCTCAGGCCCGGCCCTGTATTCCACTCGGCTTCAGACCCTTGACTATGGCCCAGCTTGTCCCTGGCTTTTCCTGGCATTTGAAGGGAACTGTCCCCGGTCCTCACTCTCTGCCTCCCTTATTGCTGGAGTCCAGGTTCCCATCCCTGAACCCACGGAGAGTCAGCACTGGGCCCCCGCAAAGAGGATGGTGGACAGGTCACCCAAGTCGTGCGCGTGTCTGGGTTGCCTGCTGGGTTAGGTGGAAGGCAGAGGACAGTTTCCATGGCCACTGAACAGGGAAGTCCTGGTCTCTGGGGGCAGTTATGATCTTCATGTGAAGATCATAACATCCTAACCCTCCAGCCTGGCCCTTCCCTTCTCCGGGGAGGCCCCTGTCATGTATTAGTCTGGCAGCCACACTCATTAGTATGATAAGTCGCTCTGGCTTCAAGCGGCTCCTCAGACCCAAACAGGCCATAACTGAATGCAAGATTTAATTGTGTTTTTTCCCAGCAAACAATCCAGCCAGGAGGACAAGGACACAGCAGACAAAGTACCTCCCTGACGCAGGAATGAAAGGCATGTGTTTCCATTCACTAACAGGCAGAAATGTCATCGGATTTCAGCAAGTCTGACTGGGACTCCGCTCGGAGCAGAGAGCTATTGAATTCCCCCTTCAGGCTGGCAGACAGCTGCGCCGCTGGCTCTCTCTTCTGCTGTCACTCCTGTTGATTTGCCTTCAAGGTGGCCATTCAGAGGGAGTGAAAGGACAAGGCCACGGCTTGCCGCTGCCATTTCAGGTCCAGACTCGGCTGTGACTCCCTTCCCTCTCAAGCTTTCGGCTCCACAGCCGGGCCTGGGGACTCCGGCCAGAGCCTTGCTCGCCATGGCTGGCGTGGCCTTTTGTTCACCATAAGTGGGATTTTCTAACCAAAAGAAAATAATCATCTCCCCTCGAAATAAACCACAATCAGGGGCACAGGTTTCCTGGATCGGTGACTGGCCCTGGATCAGCAAATCGCATTTTCTCCTCCGCATGCACTCAGTAAGCCCCGTTCCCAACCTTAGCCACGGTCAGTACCTGCTCTGCTTCTTCCCTACCATCTGACTTTACTCTCTGCCTTACTGCCGCTTCATTTCCTGGCCGGCTGCATTGTAACTGGAACAATGTTGCAAAAGCAATATTTCCTACTTTTTCATTTTTGTTTGTTGTTTCTGAGAAAATGGGAGAGGGCACATCTATCTGCTGTGTAGATCGCCTCGGTGGCCATTTCGAACCACAGGTCAAGTGAAGAACAATGGCTTTGGGGGAGACGGGGCTGCGGAGCAGAGGCAGAGGAGTGACCCTAGACAGGTTGGGGCCGAACCTCCCGTTTGTTGGAAAGGAATCCAAAGGAATCACACAAGTCTAGGTCCACGGTGCGTGGAGGAGACTGCACGATAAACCCAGTGGCTCTGATTTCATGATGAGCCACACTCATTTCCATCATGGTCGTTCATCCAAATAAATCAGGTTTTCTTGTTGAAGTGTGATCAGAACAGTCGGACTTTGTACCAAAGCCATCGCCTGCCCGACCTCTGCTTAGCCCTTACACAGGAGGCCAGCACGTTCACACTCCCCTCCCTCGGCACCTCTGCCCGGGGTCTCTAGTCACCAATCTGCCGATTTCTGACCACCCAGACAACCCCTTACCCACTGCTCCTGAGTCAGGATGCAGCTGTGCCCTGGCATCCAAAGGAAGCTGATTCCAGGACCACCCCCGCACCTCGAAGGACACCAACATCTGAGGTTGCTCAAGTCACCTGTATGAATGAAGCCCTTTTAGCCCAACTCCTATGCAATGCACACCATCATGCATCCTTTACATCATCTCTCGATGGATTGTAATGCGCTATGCAATGGAAATGCCAAAGAAATAGTCGTTATGCTATGTGGTTTAGGGAATAACAACAAGAGATTATGTATTCGGAACAATTTTTTCAAATACTTTCGATCTATGGTAATTGGTACTTTGTTCAACTCCTGTCTCAAGATGCAATTCTGGGAGAACCCAGGCCACGACAGACAGCTCAGACGTGACTATTCGATGGCAGGTACGCAGTTTCTTTTTCAGGCACAGGTCAGAATTTGTATATGAAAAACTGTCCATGGCTCTGCTCCAAAACCTTTGCCTGCACTAGCTTGACTCTGTTTTCCACCTGCTGTGAAGTTCAGAATGGAGACAAAGCTAAATTCAAGCTAATGGAATGTGGACAGAAAGGAGGCACGCCACTTCCAAACCTGGAACATACGGTGAGAGCATTAAAACCAAACAACCGAAACCTTCCACACCTGTAGTTCCTGTGACTCAGGAGGCTGAGGCAGGAGGATCACAAGTTCAAGACCAGCCTCAACAACTTAGACCCAGACTTAAAATAACAATAAAACAATTAAAAGGGCTGGGGAGTAGCTCAGGGGCAGAGCACACAGGGCTTCAATCCCCAGTACTGAAAAGGAAAGAAAGTAGGGGCTTCCACAGGCACTTGGCTGGACTCAGTTTCCCTCCTGCTGCATGCAGAGGCAGTGTCCACTGCGGCACAGGTGGGACAAGGGGAGGGTGACAGACTGGTCAGCCTGGCTACCAGCATGGCCTCTCACGCTGCCCCCGGAGGCCTCCCAGACTGGTGTGTGAATCAAAATTATTATCGGAAAAGGAAAAGAAATGAGGGCGCAGAAACATTAGAAAGAATTTCAGAGAGCTTGATTTTCTTGTTCCAGACCCTTAATTTTCTTTGCATCGAAGCTACTCAAAACCAAGCAGAAGCAAGGTATGGAAGTGCATGGAGTCCCCCCAGCAACGCTTGCCGCTTATCCCTGAGGGAGGAGAGTCGTCTTCTCTCCGAGGATCCTGCTCTCCCAGTCTCCTCCTGCCTCACCACGAGGAGAACTTGGTTCTGTACCCCAATGTTCCTCTGAATTGGCTTTCGTTCCAGAGGATGTATTTTCTAGTCATCTATAGAGGTTTGTTCTGGTCGAAGATTCTGTTGTTCCATTCCCCCACGGGGTCGCCCAAGGGGTTCAAATCAGAGGTTGGAATTCTCTAGTTAAATAAGTGGATTAAAGGACTGGGGTGCGGCTCAGCGTAGGGCACTTCTCTGGCATGCACAAGGCCCTGGGTTCAATCCCCAGCACCAGAAAAACACGGTAAAGACAGAGAAAATCAGAGTGCCAATTTGCGATGAGAATCTGTGTAATTATGAAGAAGTTTGTATTTAATTCAACCTCATGCAGATAACTGATAAAATTGGAACAAAACAATGAAGATCAGTCTTTCTGATAGCACTAGAGAACCATCGAACGCTGGTGGAAAAGGAATGAACTGGACTCCTGAACGAGAGAAGCTGCCATGGCGAGAGCCGGCTCCCATGTGTCCCCTGAGTGTCCCCGTCCTGTCAGTGTAGACGGGTTGAACTACCTTGGTAGTCTGAGGTGTCAGGATGCGAGGTTTCCAGAGCGACTCAAAACTTAGAAGAAATTACCAAGAAAGAAGGAGCCGCAGAGAGAGGGAAGTCCCCAGATCTTCCGAGAAACTCCCCTCAAATACCTGACCAGCACCCAAGTTATGCTTATGTTGGGAGACACCAAGAAACTCAGCAGACAGCAACAGCTGGAACCTTGGAAAGACTTGAGCAAGAACCTCATCCTCGACCTGTGTGACGAGAGAGAGTTCAGGGTTTGATTCTATTGTTATAGGATTTCAATATTTAGGACTTCCTATCGATTTCTAAGAAGGGCCATGCCTTGTGGGTCAAGACTATTTCCCGGTAGTAAGGATTCACCCAAAAGCTTAAAGAAAATTTGAGAGACCCACCCAGGCCAAGAATAAAATGAAAAGTCCGTATGTGGAAGGTAATTATCCAGTTATTAAGATCACTCATGACAGCAAAGAAATGACTCATCAAGGAAAACAGGAGATTCTAGTGTTTCTGCAGCATGACACTCACAATGTCCAGGGCATGACATACAATTCTCGGACAAGGAGAGGACAGTGGACTATGATCTGCGGTCAACAGAAAAGTCCATCAGTGATGAACACCAAAGATCACCTCAATGGAGTGATTAGCAGAGACTATCAAGCAGTCAATACATGATCAAGGATGTAAAGTAAAAGAGGGACAGAGGAATATCAGCAGAGAATGGGAACTATTAAAAAAATCAAATGTAATGTCCCCCAAATTAAAATAAAAAGACGTAAAAATTTCACTGGATCGGCTTACCACTAGACTAGATACAGTGACAGAAAGTCACCATGACAAGATGGAAAGAAAATTGAACAGATTCTCAGAAACATTTGAAACAATATCAAATATCCTGATGTATGTATAACTGAGGTGACGCATTGAAAGAATAGAGATAAATGACCAAGAAAATAATATTTGAAGAAGTAATTGTTAACTTCCCAAAATTTGCTGGAAAAACTTCAACTCAAACACCCAAGAAACCCAGAGAACCTCAAACAAGATAAAGAACATCATGAATACATCATCATAGTTGTGCTCTGGGAAACCAAAGATAAAAAAACTGTCTTGAAATCAGCCAAAGAGAAATGAGACATTATATACAGGGGAACAATGATACTATTTATGACTGATTTCTCTTTTGAACAATGAAAGCCAAGAGACAATAAAACTGCCAACACAGGATCCTACATCTATTAAAACTCTCCCTCAGACATGAAAGCAAAATATAGACACTCCAGATAAACAACATTTGAGAGAATTCATTGCCAGCAGATCTGCATCAAAAGAAATACTAAAGAAATTCCTTCAGGTTGAAAGTAATCAGAACCAGATAGAATCAATATACGAAAAGGCCTGGAGGGCTCGGGCGGTCCCACTGCCTAGGGGACAATTTAAGGAGGTGCATACCCTGCAGGCACTGGCACCAGCCAGGAGAGAGCACCCGCCTCACCCCAGGGTCCTAGGAGCCTCCTTTCTACTGGCCGCGTCCTGGTGTTGAGTGTGGACCCTGCACAGCAGATGCTCAGGAAGGGAGAGAGCGCTGGGGACGCAAGAAGCAGAGGTGCAGGACAGCAGCAGACCTCGGTGACAGCGGGATGCAGGGGCAGCAGAAGGGCAAGAGCTGAGCCCGGCAGGTCTCCTGTGCTCCACTGAGGCGCGCTGACTGTTCAGCAGGGGCCATGGGGAGCGAGAACCGCCTTCAAGGTCAGGGTCCTTTTCCAGGAATCCCTGTGTTCCATCGGCAGGGAAATGACTCGGGAGAGACACACCCAAACGAGAGCCAGCCCCAGCTGCAGGAGCTGACCGCTTGGAGGGTGGGACTCGCGGAGCAGCTGTGGACTTCTCACGTGGTCACGCTGGGTCTGGGGAGGCCGCCTGTCACTCCGTGGTCTCCAGGCTGGCCAGGTGGGCTGTGCTGCAGCTGCGGAAGCCAAGAGCAAGAACCCTTAAGGGAGCAAGCTGGTCATTTTTAATTCAGGACAGGTTTTGAAACACTGAAATATATGAGTTCAGAAAAATTTTTATTTAGTTGCCTAGAAAACTGATCCTGGTTCTTTCGCCCTGCTTCAACAGGGAACAGAGCTGCCTTTAATCTGTTTTCCACATTTCACAGCTGGCCACCAGGACTCAATGGGCAAATGTGATCTCACTGTTGACTTGAACTGCTTTAGCTCAGGAAGTGTGTGTGTGTATATATATATATATATTTAAAACATGCAATTCCCAGAGTTACTTTGAAAAACACAAACAGGCTTGTCCTGAAACTTGGCCCCAGCCTCACGGCCCCAGCTGACAAGCTCCTGGCTTTGGAAATCCATGTAAAGCGTCTCCAGGGTCTTACCATTTTTTATAACCTTTACTTTAAAATCAGCCCCTTGTTTCTGATTCCCTAGGCCTCTGCTAAAGAAAAGTGGATGAATCTTAGGACAAAGGCTTATGTGAAGGATGCATCCCACTCTGCCATATTAGTCAAATGTCAGGTCTCTTACTGCCTGTGTCCAAGATTAACCTTTTATCTCATCCCTGAGCCTCCCCGAAAGACTCTCTCTACATTTAAATGCATATCTGTATGTATACACATGCATGTAGGTATGTATGTATAGACACACATTTAAACACACATTTGGGTAAATACATGACATGTATATTTGTATAGATGTGTCTATATACATATAAATCCCCTGTATGTAGTTTATGTATATGAGGTGATGCATATGATAAGATATGAGGTTTCTTATAGGTTTAAACTTGTATCACAGATATGCATGCACACGTGTGCATTATAGGTGTAAATCTCTTGGATCTCCAGTTGACGTGCAGGTCTGCATGGCTCAGGGTTGATTTCCAAAGCTATAGACCGAAACCTCATGACTTTTCTCTTTCCATTTCACTGGTAGGCAGAAAACACCGACAGAAATTTCATTCTCCACCGTTGTTTTAGTTGGCTTTTTCACTGCTGTGACCAAAAGACCTGACAAGAACAACTTCAGAGGAGGAAAAATGTACTGGGGGCTCAGGGTTGAGAGGTCTCAGTCCACAGCGGGCGGATGCCTTTGCTCTGTGCCCCTGGCCATGCGGAGCATCATGGTGGAGGAGTGTGGCTTGGGACATGGCCACCAGGAAGCAGAGAGACACTGCAGACCAGGATCGAAGGCGCATCCCTGAGACCCTCCTCCTCCAGCCACACCCGGCCTGCCCAGAGTCAGCCCCTAGTCAATCCCTGTCAGGGGATCCGTGCGCTGATTGGGTCACGGCTCACCTAACCCACTGTTTCACCTCCAAACCTTCTTGCACTGTCTCACACACGAGCTTTTGGGGGACACCTCAGAGCTGAACACTAACAGCTGTGAACGCTGGCTGGAGGTAACCTCCCGGGCCCTCCTCCGGCCCTGGGCGGGGCCTGGTCTGGCACCCCGAGGGCACCTGCAGCCCTGAGCACCTGCTGCTGCGATGGCTGTCCCTCCCTGGCCATCTCTGAGTGGGATCCGAGGGAGCGCAGAGGCTGGCATGGCCCACCTCCAGAACCTCAGGCAGCAGCGGGAGGCACGGGATGCCCTCCACCAGCGCCGGCTGGTTCTTGAGCGTGGGATGGGTGGACAGGCCCAGGGTCTGCCTGGGACCCTGCTCCTGAGCATTGAGGCGCTGCCCGGCACAGCCTCTCCCTCTGCGGCCACATCAGCAGGGGCCAAGGCTCTGCTCCGCTGCTTCAGCTAGACCGCCCCGGGGATGGGCTTGCGGGCAGCAGGGGAGGTGGGCCTGCTTTCAAGACCTGCGCTGAGCCCAGGCCAGCGTTCACTGGAGAAGGGATGCAGGCTCTGGCCTCACCAGCACAGAGCTAGACGGTGGCCCTCGTGCTGGCTCACCCAATGGCCCTCCGCATGGCCCTCTGGAGGCACCCCTGGGAGGGCTTCCAAAGCCGGGGTGCTCGGCCACGAGAAGGTCCATCTCCCCACAAGTCATCCTGCTCACTTCAAGGCCCGTTAGCTCCAGATCACAAATTCCTACTCGGAAAGAGCCAGAACCTTGGTTACAGAAGGACCTGCCGATGCTGCAGGTCAGAAGACACGTGTTCCCTCCCGGCGCCTTTGAGCCCGCGTTTCTGTCTGCGTGGCTGACCCTCCCTGGTCCAGGGTGTGGAAATCTGCTCTTCTCTGGATATCCGTGTTCTCACAGTCAGTCAACAAACACTGCCAGATGGCTGCGTGGGCCAGGTCCACCTCACGCCCGAATTCATCCGTCTGGATTGACCAGGTGGCCGTGGCCTGCTTCAGACTCAGGTACTTAGGTACCTTTTTCTTTCATTTTCCCTCTCAAGGAGTCACAGAGGCTTGCTAGTGTCTGTGTCCCCAGCACTGAGGGTGTCAACTGAGGCACGGGGGGCATACATGTGGGACAGTGTGTCTGGAATCACACCTGAGCTCCGAAGTGCCCTGCCAGGGTTTCAACATGTCCTCCGAAGTCCATGTGTTGGAAAGTTAGTCCCCAGAGCAGCAGCACCAAGCATTGGGACCTTTGAGAGACGAATCAGGACTTTGTCCTCGCAAGTGGACCACGCTGCTATCACAGCAGTGGGTCCCTTGTCACAGAAGTGGGTTTGTTGTTAAAGTAAGTTTGACTCGCTCTCCCTCCCTCTCCCTCTCCCTCCCTCTCCCTCTCCCTCCCTCTCCCTCTCCCTCCCTCTCCCCCCCCCCTCCCTCCCTCTCCCCCCCTCCCTCCCTCTCCCTCTCCCTCCCTCTCCCCCTCCCTCCCTCTCCCCCTCCCTCCCTCTCCCTCTCCCTCCCTCTCCCCCCACCCTCCTCTCGCTCTCCCTCCCTCTCCCCCCACCCTCCTCTCGCTGGCTCTGTCTTTCCCTTCTGCCTTTCACCATGGGATGACCCATCAAGAAGCCCCTCACCAGACGCAGACCCTCAGCCTTGGACTCTCCAGTCTTTGGAACTGCACAGAATAAATCTGTTCCTTATTACCCAGGCCCAGGTATTCTGTTAGAGGAACACAGACTGAAACATGCCCTTTTTCAAAAAGCAGAACTTTTTAAAGAGATAAGTACTCTATTTTCCCCTGTGAGGTTTGAATAATTTACACAGATTGTCTGTTATTTTCTCTTGACACTAATAAGTGGCTTCCTGGTGACCAGCCCTGACTGGCATCTCTATGTGGAGTGGATCTCAGACCACAGTCTGTACTACCGTGGGATAGCTTTGCCTGATGGTCCTTGAGTATTGGGTCCCAGAAACAAAACAACAATAACTAAAGAAATTGTTCAGAAAAGGGCGAAGAAACACTATATCCTGAGAAGATGTAGGGATAGAATCTGGAACCCACAGGAATTTCAAGACCCTGCGAACAGAACAGTACTAACTCACAGTCAAATGTCACTTTGGAATATTCGAAGTCCTGAGTTTATCAAATGAGCCATGGCATCGCCAGCCCAACGCCAGGAGGGCTACAGATTACTAATTAGCCTGTGAGATTGACATGCCTAGAAAGGTCCCCTGGAGACTAGCACCATCCTCAAAATGGGGCTCAGAACTGAAGTCCCACATTTTAGAAGGTCTCTTGCAAATATAAACTTGTTTTCACCTGCAAAGTACACGGTCAATAGGTGTCATCCAGTGGCACCACTGTGGATGTTCTATAGATGCGGAAGAGAGGCGGAAGAGGAGGAGGATGCAGGAGAGGAGAGGAGAGGAAGGACTCAAAATGTCTTCCCTCCAGTTATGATTTTGAGGTCAGAAGGAAGGACCGATAAGTTTCTTGATACTGATAAAACACCAAGTGGTATAAAGGAGTGCTGGAGGCTTCTCTCACTTTCCATCTGGTTTTAGAACCACTGTCTTTGCTAACTGTAGCTTCAGGGAGGCCACTCTCCTTGAGGAGGCTCACGTTCCCCAGTTATTAAATGGTAAAGCCCAGAAGCTGGTGTAGAGTAGATGCTTAGGAAACGCAGAGATCACTCTGTTGTGTTAGTCAGGATCTGAAGAGCAAAACACAAGTCTCCTCAGGTACTACTGACAGAAGCTTCAGTGCCGGGAACCGCGACACAGGAAAGGGGGTCAGAATCCAAACCGGGATGACGAGATCAACGACGACACGGATCCACGGCCTCCGTGAAGCCAGAGGTGGGCACTGGAGCCCGGGGAGGCTGGGATGATGGCCATGCTGTCCCGAGGCCATGGGGTCTTGAAGGATTTGCTGCAGTCTCTGCTGGAGGGAGGAGAGACAGAGTGGCACTCTGGCTTCTCCCGGTGTCCGTCCGTCCAGAGCGTGGGGATGGGGAAAGCAGTCTGCAGGCCAGGCCCTGGGGAGATACGCAGACCGGGGAAGGCAAGGCAGGCTCTCTGTAGTCCCCGAGGCCCCGAGCAATCACAGCAGCTCAGGAGCCCGCAGCACTGACCAAGGCCTGTCAGACCAAGGCCACGTGAGCAGAGAGCAAAGGAACCACGGCCACAAACTGGCCTTTGACGGTACTTGTTCAGTTCCTCCGAGCAACGCAGAAATAACCACAGTGCCTTGCAATTCCTCAACCCCCATGGACAAGCAGGAAGTTCTGAGAAGCAGGCTGGGCCCTTGCGAGATGTTAGGGGCTCCTGAGAGGCAGAGCCTGTGGTGCCCCATGGGGACTGCTGAGCTGAGTCTCATTAGAGTGCGTTCAATGGAAAGCATTGTCCCCTCCCAGTATGCCCTTCCTGTGCGCCCGCAGGACCTGAACGTCTTGAGTCCCTCCCAGCGTGCATGTGGAAGTGCGGGCGGGAGGTGGAGGAGGACGTGCATTTAAAAGAAGGATTCCCAGACCCTTCTTCCTGCAGCGCAAGAGGTGAGTGTCAAGGGCTCTGGACACCAGGCATGTTCAAGGCTACCCAGCCCTGCCCTCGGCTCAGGATGCCCCACCCTAGATGCTGCTGTCATGGGCTCAAGGCTTTTAGGCTCAGAAAAGAATCAGCTACTGGACTTATTTGGTTTAGGGGCTCTGAGTGTAAATCTTGACTCCACCAATTTATTCGTTAAATAACTGAAAGGTAGGTGACATCAATCTTTTAAGCATTAGGATTCTTCTCTGCAAAATACAATTCCTCACAGTGTCCTTGGGAAGACTCAATGAATAGGATACTGGAAATGTGTAAATAAATTCACATACGAGTTTCACTTACTTTCCTAGAATGAAGTTGTGATGGGCATTCTTCACCTGAATCAAAAAGATGGTGATGGTGAGGGTGATGATGGTGATGGTGGTGATGATGGTGATGGTGATGGTTATGACGGTGATGATGGTGATGGTGATAGTGATGATGGTGGTGATGGTGCTGATGATGGTGCTGATGATGGTGCTGATGGTGTTGATGGTAATGGTGATGGTGGTGATGGTGGTGATGGTGGTGATGAGGGTCATGGTGATGATGGTGATGGTGATGATCATGGTGAGGGTGCTGATGATGATGGTGATGGTGATGGTGATGATAATGGTGATGGTGCTGATGGTGATGATGGTAATGGTGATGGTGCTGATGGTGATGATGGTAATGGTGATGGTGCTGATGGTGATGATGGTAATGGTGATGGTGGTGATGGTGATGGCAATGGTGCTCATGATGGTGATGGTGATGGTTATGATGGTAATGATGGCAATGGTGATGGTGCTGATGATGGTGGTGATGGTAATGGTGATGGTGGTGATGAGGGTCATGGTGATGATGGTGATGGTGATGATGGTGGTGATGGTGGGGATGGCAATGGTGATGGTGGTGATGGTGATGATGGTGGTGATGGTGGGTGAGGGTGCTGATGATGATGGTGATGGTGGTGATGGCAATGGTGATGGTGGTGATGGTGAGAAGGATGATGGTGAGAAGGATGATTTCTGTAGTCCTTTTGGAAGGAGTAAACACTCTCTACACTTTAATTCTATAAACTGAGGCAACTGAACCTGGGGAAACGAATGAGCAGTGCTCCTGGGATTTGCTGGGAGCCACGAGTGCTCCCCACCTCCCTCCCTCCTCAGGAGAGCACTGCTTGGTTTACTTTAGAGTGGGCATTGGTTTACAGTGGTCAGGGGTGTGGACATTTCATCTCTCCATTATGAAGTGACTTGGAATAAAACTCGACCGCAGGAGGAGGGACGTTGATGGGCAGGCACATCCTCAGGCAGATCTGCCTTCCTGCCCCTGGTTGCCTCTCTTGCTGATTCCCTCTCACTGGGGAAATCTCACCTCATGGGTGGCCCACCAGGTTCTAAGGCAGCAGCTGTGAGCGAGAAGGGTGGGTCACAGGGAGGTGCTGGCCACAGGATATGTCAAGTCTGCCCATTTCTCTTGCACCTTGAACCTACTCTTTAACCATCTACTCCTGAGCACTGGATTTGCAGGCAGAAGACTAAAGACTTGTTCTAATCTTCTTTGGTGTCCATTCCCTTTATCCTCCCCGACATTCTCCCCACTTACGTGCTTCACAATACACTTGGAGAGGTCCACTTGGGTCCCTGTCTCCTGCCTCCATGCTAATCCGAGCCATAGTCATCTCTCAGCTGGATCAGTGCTATGCCCTTCTCGCTGGTCCGTGGGTGTCTCCTCCGTCCTCATCCTCTCTTCTCCACACTGCAGCCAGAGTGAGCTTTAGAAAACACAAATCAGATGTTACTCCCCTTCTCAAAGTTGTTTAATGGCTCCTATTAATTGGAGAATCAACAGCCGGATTCTCAGTAGGGCTTCCATATCTTTCAGTGCCTGGTTGATGCTTCTCTCTTTATCTCCACAGGTTCCTGCACATGCCAGCTGCATGGGCCATCTATTGGATGTGCCAACTTTTGCCCCTCAGGGTCTTGGCATCCGCTGTTCTCTCACCTGGAAAGCTCTTCCAAGCCTCCCCACCTCCCTTCTCCTTGAAAATGCCAACTCATCAGAGCTCGGCTTGTCTGCTTCTTCCTCAAGGAGGCCAGATCCTCAGCATGAGTGCCCTCCCCTGCCAGCCTCTTTATGCACAGTTAAAGACCCCTCTTCCAGGTTCTCCCCAGCCTATTCTTTTCTTCACAGAACTTCATAGCATTATATTTATTTGAGATCTTTGATAACCTCATAATGCAGGAATCCTGTCCTGCTTTCTGTTTGTTATGGATTGGATGTGAAGTATCCTCCAAAAGCTCATATGTGAAACTATGCAAGACAGTTCAGAGGTGAAGTGATTGGGTTATGAAAGCCTCAACCTAATCAGTGCATTGATCTCCTGGTAGGGATTAACTGGAGGTACCTGTAGGCAGGTGGGGCGTGGCTGAAGGAGGTGGGTCCCTGGGGACATGACTCTGAAACGGTGAGCTCCAGATGAACTTTTCCTCCTCTGATTGTTCTTGTCAGGTCTTATGGTCACAGTGATGAAAAAGCTAGGTAAGACACTACTGTATCTCCACAGACCACAGAGTGCTAGGTACGTGGTTGACCCTCATTTAGCATTCACCGGGTAGGTGAGGGAGGGAGCGAATGGCGTTTGGCAAGAGCAATTATTCTCAGGGTCTTAGTCACACTTTGTGTAAAATGGAGATTTTATTTTAACCATCCTGCCCATCTAGAGGTGTTGTATGGGATCCCACATCCACCAAATGGAATCCCCTTTGCACCCCAACCAAGATGCACCTGCCTGACGGCTCTCTGTGTTCACCCTCCTCCCAAACTTGCCCTCCATACAAGACAAGCTGGAAATCAAAGCCAAGTGCTTGTATCCCAGGCCAGTTTGGGTATCATCATTATGACCGGTTTCTTTTCAGGGCCAGTCTAATAGGTGACTCCCCTCAGCCCCACTCTGACCCCTCGGCTCACCTCTCAGTCTCAGCATGTCTGTCTCAGGGTCAAGTCGCACAGAGCTTTGTCAGGAGGGGCGCCAGGAAGCCTGGCACACGCCAATCAGTGGTGATGTCCCCCAGTCCCCACCAGCACCCCAGCCCCGGCAGCAGCTGGGACATGGTGACCCGGACTTCATGGCGTAGCTCCACTGTGCTGCCCGTTCCTCAGGCTCACTCCGGGAAGACCCGAGCTGGTCTTAGAACCTAGACTGTTAGCCACTCCAGGGCTGCAAAACAGAGAGCTGGATTTTAAGCCCTGTGGCCTATGTGGCCACAGGAAATCATACGGGAACTTTCTCACGTGAACTCCAGGGCCAGTTTTTGCCCCTAATTATGCAATTTGAAGGTCAACCACGCCCACGCTTCCTGGGCATTAGGCCTAGAAAGAGTCTTCGTTGCTAGTGAAGGCCTATTTGACTTTTCAATCCATGGCATTTAAACCCTTGCGTGTGTGTTTTGTTTTAAGCAATTCTGGAGCTCCAAGGCAGCCATTCAAGATGTGCAAATTGATGGGAATGTGCTTGGCAGTCATCTTGAGATGCTGAGTTTACAAATCTGTCTTTCCAGTCATCTGAATTCAGCGTGATACCTTTTGGTCCGATTCCAACAAATGCTGTGAATGCATGTGCTTATAGATCAGAGAGTCTACACAGCTCAGTTAGATGTGGATCAAAGGAACCAGATGTTTGCATTAGAATTAGACATGGGATCGTCCCGTAAACGTGATTGACTTCTGTTTCCAACATGTCTACTGCTCTTGGTACCCACGTTCCTATGTGGTGTTCTCTCTGATTCCATGGATTCATTTAAACTAGGAATAATTTTAATCATTGCCCGCAGGAAACATACACAATTTAAAAATTATTATGAAGAATAATTGAGATCTAGTTTTGTGCCAAGTACTGTGTTATGTCCCTTGATGTATACATAGTATTAGCTGTTTCTGCAATTTTCTAGTAGGAGAAAGAGAAAAACTGTTCTGGTAGGATGATCACATTGCATGGGTGTGTGTGTGTGAGTGTGTGTGTGTGTGTGTGTATGTGAGTGTGTGTGAGTGTGTAACTCCAGCCTTAGGAAATCATGTATATAAATACACACACACACACACACACACACACACAAACAAAGCCATGGACTCCCCCCACAAAAGGGAGTTCAATCTACCTGGGGAGTTAGGGAAGCCTTCAGAGAGCTGGTGACATTTGAGTTGCGTCCCCCGTGAAGAACAGGCAGAGGGATGCTGGGGAAGGAAGTCAGGAGACAGAGGTCAAAGGATGTCAACAGGAAATCCACAGAACGAATTTCACAGCCAAGGAACAGACCTGACCTGTTCAGAATCACGGGAATTAATTCCTATCAGGCCAGAGAGCTGAGAAGTCACGGAAGCGCCATGTGTTTCTGTGCTCCGAGGTGGTGGATGTCAGTACCCGATCGAGCTGTCAGGGCTGGCCTGCGTCAGCTGTGGCCCCATCCCCGCCCAGCATTCAGCTTCGGGCACCTGTATGGGGAGGCTCTCCTCCCCGCCAGCTCAAGTACCGCGTCATCCGAGAGGCCGTGGCGGGAGACCTCCCTGCGGCCGGTGACAGGCAGCGCACCATGCACGGCTCTAAACCCCCGCGGCCAAGGGAGGGTGATGCAGGGTGGTGACTGACCGAGACGCCCCGCAGTCGCCCAGCACTGAGGCCTGGGGAGGACACAGCAGCTCCATTCCACAGGCAGCGGGGGCCCCGGGGAGCCGACAGGGTGCACAGCGACCGGTCCAGTTTGGATTTTAGAGTTGACCGGCCAGCAGCAGCTGGGAGGAGGAGCCAGGAGGAGCCAGGAGGAGGCCCCTAGGGTGGGGAGGAATCCTGGGAACCCGACAATGACTCTCACATCCTGTCCACATTCTGTCCTCACAGGTAAGAAAAGGGAGTCTGAACGGTGCCAGCAGAGCCTCCCTGTGCGGTCCCCAGGGGACCTCTACACCTTCTCCAGGAGCCACGCAGCTGTCCCCAAAGCCCACCCCGCCTCCGCCAAGCTCCATCTCCTCACCTTTGAACGGGACCAGCCCCAGCAGGGCCCCGAGGCTGCCCCACTGCTCAGGCTTGGCTTTGACCCTTCGGAATTAAAGGGTCTGTCCTCCGACCTCTGCTCACTCTGGTTCACACGCTGTCTCTTTCTGGGGGAAGCGGAAGGACAGCATCATGACTTTTCTTGGTAGAGTGAAAAGACCTCGGAGGGAAGTCCTGGAGTTTAATGTCAGAAAATCAACCGATGTGATTCACCGAATTAACAAGCCCGAGAGAAAATCCTATAGACGTCTCAGTGGAGTAGAAAAAACATGTGACAAAAATCTAAGATCCAGTGCCAAGAAGAACTCTCAGCAATGCAGGAACAGAGGGGAACTGCTGGAACTAGTGAGCCCATCTAAACAAGACCCGCAGCTGGCAGGGTTCCCATGGCGAGAGGGCGACCGCTTCCCCCAAATGAGGACCAAGACGGCCATGTTGCGTCTCACGAGAGATTCCAGCCGTGCAATAAGAAGGAAAGGAGACACCCAGATGAAAAAGAAGGAAGAAAATTGTCCTTCTCACAAATGACACAATTGGCCACGTAGAAAGAGCCATGTGAACAGCCAAGCACACCCTGAGTTAGGAAGTGAGCTTAGTACTGTTGCAGGATACAAGAACAATATACAAAATCAATCAGCATCTTATATACTGTAAGGGAAGCTTAAAAGTAAGTGTATAAAAAATCTTTTACTAAGCATCGCAACGTGAAATACTGGGATGAAATATAACAGAAGGAAGATTATATATGAAAGACTAAAAAGGCCATTACAGAGATGGATTAAAGAAGACTTACATAAATGAACTGTGCTGTGTTCATGGGTCAGAACACGAGACATCGGTAAGATGTCAATTCTCCCCAAATTGATCTATATGTTGGAAAACAATCTTAGCTGAATCTCTGGTGAAATTTTTTTTTTTTTTGATAGAAATTGACAAACTAAAATCAATTGGGAAATGCAAAGCACCAGAAATTGCCAGGTAGCCTAGATAAAGGCAAATAAAGTTGGAGGACTCATTATTTGATTTCAAGACTTATTTTAAAGCTACGGTGATCATGATAGTGTGGAATCAATATAAAAATAGGCACGCAGACCAGTAGACCATGGTAGGGAGCCCAGAGAGAGACGAACACTACATGGGACAACTGGTGTTTAAAGAAAGTGTGAAACAAATAAGTGGGTAAAGATTTCTTATCCAAAAAACTGTGCTGGAAAAAGTGTGGGTACACACACACACACACACACACACACACGTGCACATCCATAGCTCACACCGTATAGAAAAATTTTTTCAGAATGGATGCAGGGGGCAGGACAGAACGGGACCTCAGCAGCCCAGAGCCGACAGGTGTGGCCTGCAGGCTGCCCACGGCAGCTCCGCCCACTGACCTCTCACCACGGAGGCTGCAGCGGCTGCGGTCCCGTAAGGAGGTGACAGCAGGAGCAGGAAGCAGAGCGGCAGGGAGGGACAGTCCCCTTCAGGCTCAGTGCAGGAGGAGTCCTGGGCTGTGTGAGCTCCGTCCCCAGGCTGATGACAGGCTTGCGCCCACATAACTGCCCCCACCCCTGCCTGGATGTGCCCCAAACTCGCTGGTGTGGAACAGTAAAGCCTGCTGCGCTGGGGACCAGGCTTTGGGAATTATCCCGGGAATTATCCCTCTGGACCGTGGCGCCACCAACAGAGTGCTGCTTCCGACCTCGGTGACCCGGCCCTCAGCTCCCGCTACAGCACAACTGAACATCAAACTTAAAACTACAAAGCATCTAAAAGAAAAGAGAAGAACTTCTCTTCATTATGAGTGTCAGTTGACCGATCTTTAACTACAGCACTGAAAGCACTACCTATAGAAGACCACATTAATAAACCCACCCTCACCAAAATCACAATCTGCTCTTCAAATGTCACTATCAAAACAGAGGAACTACTGGTAGACACAACAATAAGAAGGAATCTCAAAATCGCTGTAGAGTGAAGGAGCCAGATGGAGAAGAGAGCCTGCTGTGTAAAAGTCCATTATGCAAAGAGGCAGGAAATGCTAAGTGCTTCCCCAGCACGGGAGCAGAAAGCAGGCAGCGCATGTCCGGGAGGGTGTGGAGAGGGGCATGCGGAGGGTCCCCCCGCCCTTCTCTCTCTCTCCACATGCACGAACTGCGGGGGGCAACGGATGCGGTCATCATCTATGTTGTGGTGGTGGTTTCTCAGGTACCATGCGCCAAATGGTATGAAATTGTGCACTTTAAACACCAGAAGTTCACGATGCCAATCATACCTCAACAGAGATGCTCAAACTGCATTCTAAAATTGCTTAAAATGGAAAGTAAGAGAGAAGTTAAGGGAAAGACGAGGAGATGCTGAGACGACAACATAAGCAGAGCTAACATCTCAGGAAGGAGAGAGGTCGGGAGTGGGAACGCAGAGAAAAGGTTGAGTCCCAGGAGGAAAGGCAGCATCCATGTGTGGCAAAGGAAGCCCATGAAAGCCTCTCCCTCCAGGGCTCTTGTGGTGTTTAACCTTCGTTCCCTGTGACATGCAGTGCCTAGGATGTGCAATAAACCAACGACAGTCTTTAGCACTGATGCAAGTAATGGTACAGTGATGCCATGCTACTTGGTTAATGCTGCTGTGACTCAGAGCATAGAGTCATTTTCAGCTGGGTGGAGAGGAAATCAAGGCTGGCTTCCTGGAGGAGGTGCTATTCTGTTGAAGGAATAAAGGATCCAAGGCACCATTACTGAAATGTTTATATTCCTATGACCTACATGTCTCTGTAACGTAGTGTCTTCTCTTTTATATCTTTTCCCATCACCCCAGCCTCCTATGAAAGCCAGAGCCTCAAAGTCATGGAATTTGAGATTTGGAAGGAACCTCAGGGATCAGCTCGCGCGACTTCCTTATTTTCCGAGCAGTGGAATTGTATTCTAAAGGCAGCTGAGCATAAAGGAAAGACACTGAGGCAGAGGGCAGATCTTTGACCTCACAGAGGCTTCCAGCAGGCCTCCTCACCTCCGAGGCCTTCTGGTATTTTCCATGTGAATCCAGGGCAAATCTAACTGCTGGGGAACAGGAGCCCACCTGGTGACTCCCTTCCCCAAGGTGACCACACAAATTCCTTTATAGTTCACCTTTTAAAGGGTGGAGAACAGAGGTGGCTTCGTCTCCCAAATTGTCCAAAAGAGAAGAAAATGAATCCATGAGATGGGGGGAAACCATGCTGGATTGGGGACGTTCTGGGGACTTCTGCTGATGAATTTGGGCGACTGTGAGCTTGCGGCGAGGCTGAAGCCTCTGAAGAAGCCACGTCTCTGCTGAAGACCCTACAGATCGGCTGAGCAGAACCTCGTCGGGCAGAGACATGGGGTGCTGTTGGTGAAGCGGGGAGGCTGGCGTGGGCTCTCCAGGGTCCTTCAGGACAGCCATCTACATTTCCTCTCTTATTGAGAACCAGCTGTGGGCTCAGGCCATCCTCCCGCCTCAGCCTCCAAGTCAGAGGCGGGTACCATGGTGCTGTGCCAGCCAAGCCACTTAGTTTTGAACCTTCGTGTCTGGCCCAAGGTCCTCTGGCTGTTGGGTAAGAGTGTATTGCTAAGTCTCCCAGACTCCAGCCTCCACCAGCCTGAGAGCTGGGGAGGACTTGCACCCACTACCTGTGGGGAAGATTGCCCCTTTTTGCCGGAGCCCCGCTACCTAAGGACCCCGCCCATGTATTTGTCAAATGTATTGACTTATGACTCCCTTCATTCTTCAGTCATAAAATTTCACATAACCAACCTCTCTCACGGCAGAACACATCACTCAGGGTAACGTGAATCCGTGTTCCTGGGCCAGGTCATTCTTATTTGGCTCAGAAGAAACTATTTTCTTATTTTCCATTAAAGCAGAGCTGCGATCATTCATCGGCGATGTCAGCATGTGAAGTGCTTTGCTTCCTAACTGGGTATCTTCACAAGCAGATCCGAAGACCTCCAGAGAAGCATCACCGACTCAGAGGAGCAGAAGCTCAGAAGTGAAGGCATGGGGTGCACACCTGTGATCCCAGTCACACGGGAGGCTGGAATGGGAGGACTGCAAGTTCGAGGCCAGTCTGGGCAACTTAGTGAGACCCTGCGTCAAAATATAAAGTAAGGTCTGGGGATGTAGCTCAGTGGTGGAGCTCTTGCCTTGTATGTTCATGCCCTGGGCTCAGACTCCACAAAAAACAATAAATAAATAAAATATATAGAGAGAAAGTCCTGACTGCTTCATGGGTAGCATCTCTGACTGTGCACTGAACATTATACACGATTCCTGATCTTTGCACTGGTTGTCAAAGTCTCAGAAGCCCTGAGCCACTGCTCCCAGGGGAAACGGGGCAGGGTGCCCATGAGCTCCGGCCACGTCTTCATCGACGAATCAATGCCCCATCTTGTTTTACGTGTATTTATGTTTTAAAACACCTCATTTCATAGGTGTTGCTGCTTCATTAACATCGAAGTCATTGTTGGAGTCCGAGGCCCGAGGCCTGGCTCCCGGGGATCCTATCAGACCAGGTCCAGACACAGAGAAGATCCAAACAGCAGAGAGATGGGTGCGGTGGAAGAGGAAAGGAGTGTATTTCAGTGTGGCCAGCACTGGGAAAGACGGGGCACTGGCACCCCAAGCGCTGTCTGCAAGGGGCTTGGTGCCTTACAGAGGGTCAGGAGGAGGACAGGCCAGGGGCAGGCACGGACAGGCAGTCTTGCTGGCCGCAGCCTGGGGGATCTCAGGTCTGGCCACGCAGGGTCCCGCTGGTGCTGGTGCCGAGAGAACGGTCAGAGAGACTCCAGGGAGCTAGCTAGGCCACAGCGGGTCCTGCTGAGACTCAGCCACTTCCCGCAATTCCTGAACAGAGCGCGCCTGACCTGCGCATTTCCTCCATCTGGCTTCCCACAGCTTTCCTGTGCTGGGGAACACTGGAGAGAGCCCATCAGGTCCAACTTCCGCTGGGGACCTGCACCGTCAGCATCAAAACCTGGGGTCACTCTGACTGTGCAACCTCCTTCACGTGCCCTCAAAATCCCAAGAGAGCCAGCGCCTGCAGTGTGGGTCTTGGAGTGGCAGACTTGGTTTAGTGAGCAGGTGGTTCAGGGACGGTCCCCGGTGCCCGTGGGTTCCCCCACACCCCGATCTTTCTCAGCTCTCTCTGCACCGCAGCTGCTAGGAGCCTGGAAATTGCATCTCCCAGCCTCTCTACCAGGTGAAATCTGATTTGGATTCTGCCCACAACGGAACTTGCTTCCGATTGGGAAGGTGGGCGGGAGTGAGGAGCCGGCAGGTCCTCAGAGGAGGCGGGTGGGTGCAGGGTGTGAGCGGAGGGCTGGAGGGCTTCTGCCACGCTCTCCGGGTGCTCCTGTGCCCCACTAACTGCCTCATTTCCTGAGGGCACCGGCGGCTTCCTCTACGTTGCCCTTGAAGCCTTGACCAGAGACCTGCGCATGCCTAGCTCCGGGCCTCGGATCCTCCTGATAAGGACCAGGATCCCCAGTGATTCGCATCTCCAGCCACGCCCACAACACAAGCCTCTGTCTGACCCTGTCACTCAGACAGATGGAAGCCAACTGGTGTATTTCGAATCGCACTTTTGGGGACCAACATTCCAGTTGATCTGCCCACGAACACATCGCCCTCTGGCCTCCCAATCCGTATCCCTGGATGACCACGTGCTGAAGACATGTCAAATGATTTGCGTCGTTACATATTCAGATAGAACTAATATTCATAGGTAGCTTATTAAGTTCCAGGCAGGACACAAGGTGCCCAAGAAAAATGGTCTGATTTGATTCTTACCGAGTTTGGGCGGGGAAGGCGACGTTAGCTTTTACCAAATGAGACTCAGCGATGTTGATTCCTCGACAGGGTCATGGAAATGGTAAATGGTAGAACCGTGATGGAATTAAACCTTCCCACGAAGCCCCTGCTGCTTCCTGACCGATCCTTCCAGATAATTCTGTATCTCCTCTTTGCCTCCCCCTCCAACCCCCTCAATCTTGCATCAGACTTTTTCCCCCCAGTTTGCAGGGGGCAGAGGGAGACAATTGAATGAAGTCAAATTTTGATCCTAAGAAAGACTATTTTGCGTATTTTACGTTTTATTCCATGCGGGCCGTGAACGACGGAGGACTCATTTTCTCAATCGCTGGCCCGGGCGCGTAATGGGAAACACCTGTCTGGGCACCTCCAGACCCTGAGGGCTTCCAGGTGGTGCCAGCGTGACTCTTAGTCACCATGTCACTTGAGAGTCACAGGAGGATGGCGAGTTCAAAGCCAGCCCCAGCAACAACAAGGCCCTAAGCAATTCAGTGAGACCCTTTCTCTAAATAAAATACAAAGTAGGGCTGGAGGTGTGGCTCAGTGGTTGAGTGTCCCTGAGTTCAATCCCCCATACCTCCCCAAAGAGAGAGAGAGAATGACAATTCAGACCTAAGGGGTTCGTACAGGAGAAAGCAGCCCGGGTGCCCAAGACAGGGCCGGGTCTGGCACAGCTGAATCAACGGCCGTGGCTGAGTGGAAAAGTCTGGGCTCAACTGCACGGTGGGAAAAGAGGGCTCCGAGTTCCGTCCCCCGAGCTCTGCTCCGACCTTCTGCACCAGGACCTTCTGCAGGATGGGAGGCGTCCCAGGCCTCCTGACCTCCCGCCATCCCCCCAAGCTCCCTGTCACCTCTGCTTCAACTGCGGCTCCTCTGTGTCTGCTCCCTAATGGCTGCTAGAGTCCCTGAGTGTGTGACACCCAGGTTCCCTGCCGTCGGCGTGGAGGGGAAGGAAGACCGTGGACAGACGCCTTCGCTCTCTCTCTGTTCTCAAAAGCCGGATTTGTAGTATCAGCATGGAATCCTGGCCATTCAGAAGGACGCTGTTTTCTGAGTCACTTGCTGATTTGCAGCTCATCCTGCCTCTCAGAGCTAGAGTGGTTTCTGATTTCCTGACTGAAACCAATGGAGCAAAGCAGATGGATTCCCAAGGAGCGGATGTGGGGTCCATGGACTTCTGAGTTCTCAGGAGCCCTTAGGGTCTGCCTTTAAGGAAATCCGTCCATTTACCTGGCCTCGGTTTCCCCAAAGGTCCGTGATGCTTGAGATGCATGCTGTCCCACTGAGTAGCCACTGGCCTCATGGGGCCATGGAATGCATGTAATTAAAAATGCACCAGGCACATCCGCAGCGTCGAGAGCTCAGGCAGCCGGCAGCTGCCATGTTGGCTGGTGCAGATAAAGAATATTTGCAGCACTGCAGGAAGGTCCACTGGACAGCACCAGGGCTGCGGGAGGACACGGCAAGGAGGCACAGAGACCAAGGCGTTCACCCAGCGTCTCAGAGCCTGGGCTTCGGAATGAGAGAAGCCTGGGCTAATGTGGCAAGTCTGTCCCATCCTCTCCAGCTGTGCAGCCCTGGACAATCACTTGCCTTCGCTGGACTCCACATAGGGATAAGGCATCCTCAGGGTGAACCGTGAGATTTCAATGGCGCTGAGTGAGGTAGCGCACGGCGAGGGCTGACCCCGAACTCCACGTCGTTCTTCCTCGAGTGGGAGAAGTAGGTAAAGGGCTCGTTGGCTCAGGCAGGAGAGCTGGAGGCTGAAGGCCGGGACTTGCCTGAGCCATTCGTACAGGCCAGGAGGACCTGACCCGCTCAGGCGTTTAACAGCAGGATTTCCCGCCCGGTGGGCGTCCTCCGGCCACTCGATTTGTGACCTTTCCTTTCTGCACAGTGCTCAGCACAGAGGTGGGGATTGGGCGATGTCTTCACTTTTGTGGAAATGCCCACCGACCCCACGCAGGCAGGAGGTCAAGTGCGTAAGGAAACCGTCGCCGTGGACGCCGCCTTTCATCTGCGGAGCGCGTTCCTTCCACGCGAGGCTGCCTGGCAGGACTCTCCTGAGCCCTGTCCACCCTGTTTTCTTCGCGTGCTTGACTCCTGCCTTTTGCATAAACGGCTGTGTTTTTGAATGAGCGCAGGAGAGGCCTGGGGAGCGGGCGGGTGGCTCTGCAGTCACCAAGATGCAGGTGGCCTCGGTCCCGTGCTGACTCACAGCACGTGCTGACGGGCCTGCAGGGCGACCACTGGTGCGCAGCACAGGAGCCTCAGCAGAACTAGAGGGCGCTCCCTGGTGACCGCGTGTTACCCAGCGCCCCCAGAGTGTCCTCGCTGAGCCCCTGGGCGCCTCAGGCGTGCACCTCTGAGACGGGCCCAGTGACCCTGCCTAGGTTTGCCTTGAGAAGCCAGTGGAATCACGCGTGCAAGGGGACCTGCCAGTGTAGCGTCCCTCCCCCAGCAGCTTGCCACCCGTGTCCATCCCCCGCCTCCTGGAAAGACCGTAAGGCCCCCAGCAGTGATGGCCAGGCTGCCTTTCCCGAGGGCACACAGTGTGGACCGTGGTTTGTGTCGATCAGCACAAGCGTTCGATCCGTGTCTGCCCCGTCACTCCATGAGTTCCCTGAAGGCAAATGCACTCAATCTTTCTTTTAGTATTTTTGCAAATACTCATTACTTATCCAGTGTCCTTGTCTTTTCTTTCTTACCAACAGAAGCTCACGACGCAGCGTGACAGATCAAAGCAACCACGAGAGCCCTGTCTCCTGCCCAGCTTCCCTTGTGCCTGTGTCTTTGTCCTGACCAACGAGATATAAGGGAGAATTGTCTGGGAGTGAATGACATAGGAAAAGCTTAGGCTTCTGTCATGAAGCTATTCTAAACCTGCTGACACTGCCTTTTCTTCTGTCTAGAACTGGAAGTGATGGCTGGAGCTGCTGCAGCCGTCTCGAGATCATAAGGAGTCGTCTCAGAGACTAGCAGAGATATATTTCAAGTATCATAAATCCTATTAACTAATATTAATTGCTAAATGACTTTGATCTTGATATGTAAGAAAAATAAAATCTTTTTTATTTAAGCTACTCTCATGGCTCTCTATTACTTGAAGTAGAGTACAGTATTAATTGACCTTTAGATCCAACTCTGGCATCTGACAGCACCTGGTCAGTAATTGGTGCTCAGAAATGTTTGTTGAGTGAATGCCGGATGGAGGCATAAGTGAATAAATGGGGCATCCATCTTTACGCCCCCGTAGCACTCAGTCCAAAGCCTGTCAGCTACAGTCACGTGTTAAATATCTGTTCAGCTAAACTGAAGAGCCAGAGTCGCCAAGCTAAGGAGCAGGGCCAGAGACGCCTCTCTGAAAATACCCGCCTTCCCATTTGAATAACAGAACAAAACCTGCCAGATATCTGAGTTGAGGGAAATCAGAAACCGAGATCAACCCGTACCCACAAGCAGCGCTCCAATTTAGAACACTTAAAATAATACCCCTCGTCACTCCTGTCTCCCAGCACGGTGAACGAGCGGCCCGGAAAACCCTCCAGCCTGGAGGGTGGCGCCCACACCAGCCTAAACAGGAAGCCCTGGTGGCCTGCGAGGCCCGTCTCCCAGGGAGAGCACCAGACCTGACCAAGTGCAGAGAATCTCGGGCACCGTGTTCAAAACCATCACTGGGAAAGGTCACACTGGGAAACGCTGGGCAGCAGGCGCCCCCCCCAAACCAGCAGAGGCAGCTCGGGACAGCGCCCAGCTGCCAGCGCAGAGCGGGAAGCACAGACGAGCGGCTGGCACCGCCCCGTGCCCCCTGGGCCGTGGCCCCACGCCAGCAGGAAGGAGTCCAGCCCCGAGTCCTCCAGGATGAGACTCTGCAGGTGCCTGGCCTTCCCTCCGGGGAAGCGTCATCTCCGATCTGCCGCATCCTCAGCCAGCCATGGGGATGGGAAAACACAGGCAGATTACTGACCATGAATTATTCATTCTTATTAGCATGTGAAAACGCCCTCAGTGACAAGCTCTGCCACCATATTGCTGGTGGCAACGGGACCTGCGTGCCCAGGGCCAGCTTGGCTCCCGTGCATGGGGAGCAAGCCCGTGTTCAAACGTGCCAGCCATGGGCACAGCCAGGCCCCGCGGCCTCAGACGGCCAGACACTCTGCAGCGGGTCGGCTCCTTCCAGCTAATCCTAAGAGGAAAACACCCCCATCAAAAATGCCCCTGGTACACCGGACGGCCAACGTCCCAGCCGAGCCACCAGGCCCAGGTTGTCCGTCAACTGCTCCTTCTTGGATACGGCGTGCCGGGCGCAGGGAGGGGCAGGCTGCCTGGTATCTGGCAGAGGACGCTCCCTCCTGGCCCGACCTGGGGAGAGATCCACAGCCCAGCTCCGAGGCGCAGGCGCTCTGAAGGCCTGTTACCTGGTGCCGTCATAAAGCTGAATGGTCCGAATGATCGCAAGTCAGCCACCCTCAGTCGGGACGTCTGGATTCCACATGGGAGGCAGAGACAGCGGCCGGGTCCCGAGCCGGCTTGACCAGGGTCCTCCTCTGACCCTCAGGTTTCTGGTCCGTAGAGGAGACTTATTGACGTCTCAGGAGGTGGTGTGGACGGAGGGCCTTGCAGGGGACCACCTACCTGTGAGTGGCGAGCCCTGCTGGGTGCAGCCCAAGCCTGCGCTGCTCTCTCCCGGCAATTCTCCACAGGGAGGAGACCGCAGCTCAGAGGGGACGTGCCAGGGGCAGAGCTTCAGGCAGTCAGACCTCTGCGAACATCCGAGAACAGCTGGAAGGCCCCATGGAGGCTGGACATGCCTGTGGTAGGGACGGCCCTTCAGCCTGGAGACCACAGGCCAGTGGGACAGGTGGCATCTGAGTGATGGGAATGTTGCCTGCAGCCCACACAGGGCGCAGCAGGAAGGGCGTGGACAGGGAGGTGGTGGGAGAGGCATGTGGCAGGACCAGCCTGCTCACCATGGACCCATGAGTGACAGCCACACCACCCACCCAGTCACCGCGGCCACCCCACCCAGAGAACGCCCAGCATCACGCACATTCAGACGGAGTCCGGGTGGTGAACGTCCGCTGGGTGCGGGCTTTACCTTTGACGCTGGCATCTTGGTTTCCTTAGGGAAAGCTCTCTCTGACCAGAGAGGGTCCTCTAGCCCAGGAGCAGAGCTGTGGCCAGGAGTCCGAGGAGGGCAGACGCTCACTTATCCCAGCTGCCGCTATGGTGGGTCTCGGAACGCAGCCCCTGACCCCGGGCCCCTTGGGCCTCGCTCTCTTCGGCCCTTCCTCCAGCACCTCCTGGCACTGCCTAAGCCAGGCCGCTGTGGCCATGGTGCAGGGCAGGCGGAAGGAGGCAGCCCAAGAGGTCAGCCACAGCTCAGTCTGGTCACGAATCATGCAGGGCGGGACCTGGACGCTGGCCGTGCACACAATGCCCTCTAGGGAGGGCTCTCTTGACACTGACAGGGACAGACTGGCCTCTTTTTCGGCGCCCATGGCTCTCCTCTGCAGACACCAAGTCCGTGGGAAGGGACCCCGTGGGGCCGAGGAGGGCTGGGAATACAGGCCCCTCACCAAGGCCTGCACCGGCTGTCACTCTAGACTGACCAGCTCGCTGATGTCAGTGATCGGCCTGGGATGTGAGGGAGGGAGGGTGTGACGGCCTACTTCACCAAGGTCACCAGCCCCGAGGTCGCTGGCCTAAGTGACCAAACCGGAAGACGCTGTGGGCTTTAGGGTCAGAGCGCGGCTCCCTGGAGACACATGGCTTCCTGTGAGTGAGGGGCTGTGGGTAGAAAGAAGGCGGCCCAGGGCCCTGCAGTCACTCCCTCCCCTTTCCTCTCCTTGCCCCACTGCGCTAGGCTCGGGGTGGCAGGGAACCCGCCGCAGGACGCACCCACGGGCCATGCAGAGGTGGAGGCCAAGGGAACACCCCACAGAGTCTGGGTGGCGAGCTGGAGGCCCGATAGCGGGAGCTGAACTTGCTCTTTCCCAAGGGATTCACTTGTCCCTGGAATCTTGAATCATGTGACGTGGAGGCATCTGGGGAACGGAGTGAGATCGTCCAAGTCGCCGCCCGATGGACAACTTCCGGGAGCCGGTCCATTCGTGTTTCTCCTGGAGATCCACCGTCTCCAAGTTACGGACCTCAGATGTCCCCCTGAATAGCAGGATCTGCGGCTTCCGCTCTGGAGGACCTCGAACGTGCTTCTCAACCTGCATCTGAAAGTGAGAACTGGAAGCCCACGTGAGACCCCACCTACAGCCTGCCCAGCCTCCACCAGGCCTTGAGCATTTGTCTGACCTTCCTTTGCCCTGATCTCATCTGTCCATCTCTTGGCCCCGTAGACAGAGCTCTCTTCTTGAACTTGGTCTTTTCCTTCTGCCCTGATTGAGCATTTCCTTCCGAACAATGTTAAGAGGGGACCCAGACTCTGTTACTCTTTGTTGGAGTTCACTTTCTTCCCAGAGTCCCAAAGGATTCAGGATGAAGGGAGAAAGAGAACCAAATGTGTGCCAGGGTAGAGTCCAGCTGGGCAGAGGCTGAGCCCTGAGAAATCCAGGTCCCCCGGGAAAGCAAAGCTAGCCTGAAGTGAGCGCCAACCAATGGCTGCAAGCTCAGAGATGGGGAGCAGGTACTGGGAGAATCCAGGACAATGGGCCAATGGAAAGGCAATGGGAAAACACGCCGGAGGCACAGCAGGCAGGAGTTGCCCCTGGCGGGCTGCGCTGCTCTCCAGTGGGGTCGCTCTCTGGTGGAAGCCTGCAAGCCGCCCCCACCCAGGCATTTCCCATACTAACGCCTGGATCAAAATTCGCTCTGCAGTCAGGGCTTCAGAATCAAGGACCCTGCTGTGGGGCAGGACCTCCCTGTCCCTGTGCTATCCCGGCCCCAGCTCAGTGCCACACTGAAGGTCCTCTCCCTCTTCACCTTGGAAATGAGCCCTTGCTGTCAATTTCCTGTCCAGAGTGACTTTCAGAGATGTGCTGAGAAGCATTTTATTGAAGTTGGGAAATTGGAAAGCATCTCAATTTCTTTTGCACCCGGATTTTATCATTTCCTTTGAAGTGAATTTTCAATACACCAGACAAGACGACGCTCTAGTGGAAGTAAGAAAATGCATGTAAAAAATCAAAAAGAGGAGGTTTACCGTGGTCTCCAATTTTGTATTCTCCGAGCCCTCGTTTGCCTGCCCTGCATTGGTTGACGGAGAGGTCACCTCTGCACATCCATGGGCAGGTGACCAAACAGCAACAAACCCTGGGGAAAGTCGTTTGAGACTTTAAAGGTCTTATTCTGTTCATTCAGTTGCGCTCTCTGTTCTTGGAGACAGTTGTCACCCTCATAAAATGCTGCTTATTCTAATGAATATGTTTCCATATAGTATGTGATAAGCGTGTGTTACACTGATAATCGAATATAGTAAGCTCTTTTAATTATCTTCGATAGGCCTTTGTTTTGTGGAATAGGTTAATAGTTTTTTAAGTGATTTAGACTCGGAAGTGGCATTATAGATGATTGAAATCTACCATCAATCCAAGAATCCTTCTGTAGCTCCGATGAGAGATGGGGATCCTCCTAAAGGGGATTTTGGTGGTCAGATCAGGAGATGCTGCCCTTGCTTTGACTGCTCTCTGGTTCCAATTGCAAAATGTCTTCCTGCAACGTGGCCCAGGGCATTTCAGGATTGTCTTCCCTCTGCCTCCAGTACCTGGGGTGCTGAGGGGTTCCTCAGGGAAGCCAAGGTGGGCCCACGTCTGATCAAATCAATACCGGATGTCCCTCGGCGGCCCAGTCTGTGTCAGGTAGGTCTTGGAACTGGATCCTCATCCTCCGATGAAGTGAGTTCCTACCCCCTGAGCAGCCCGGAAGCCATGACATCATGGATCTCCTATGCCTACCCTGTCCCACATCCATAGGCCAAGCCCTGGCTGCTGCCTTGAACCCCACTCTGTTCTCACTGGTCACCCGGTCTTGGACCTCAGACTTTTTCTGGGGTCTGGGCCTTGCCCTGCATGCCAGCCCACGGAAATGAGATCTTAATTCCCACTCGGCTCTTGGAGCCTTAGCGGTCTCCCTGCTGGTCCACCCCGGAAGGCTGGCTGAACCTTGCTCTGAATGGGGAGAATTCACCTAATTTGGACCAGATCCATCTAACCTCCCAGGCATATCACGGCCTTTCTCAGAAGATGGTACGGGTGCCATTGGCCCAGGTGACTTGTGAACCACACCTGAGCCTACCTGTTAATACCATGTCTCAAGCATCTAACACTGAATCCACTTCTACGACTTCTCCTCTGCAGCTCAGTGATCAGTTTCGACTTGGTCCTTCTCATTGCTGACTCTGTGTGACATGCCGGTAGTGACATCTGTGTTCTCCCGAGATGCCTGTTTTTAGGCATTGCCCACAGCTATTGGTACATGTGTGAGCACCTGATCTGGGGTTTTAGACCTTGACCCAGAGGCTGATTTCCCCTGGGTGGCAAAGCATCCAACTTCTTAGATCTTTGCAGATGAAATTCTGATCCAGTCTGGTGAGTAACTGCTTGGTACCAGCTCCAGTCTCTAGCATTAAGTACTCTCAAGTTCCACGGGTTCATACGTGGGCAGTGATCACCTGGAGGCTTGGGAAGGGCTCATTCCTTCACGCTTTCCAGACCTGAGGGAATGGGGACTGTTCCCTCCAGCTAAGACACTGCAAGCCTGCTGCTGTCAGGGCCTTTGGCAAGGCTGGCCGGCCCTCTTTCTACGTCCTTTGCTGCTGTCAAATCCTTCCTCAGCCCACCTGCCATTGCTTCCTGACAAGTCAGCATCTTCCTGGGTTTGTTCCCGCTCTCAGTAAGTAGGAATGCCAACCAGTGGGAGTCATGAAGCTACCCCTCAATTTGAGAACCAGGGTTCTTTGGTCCCCTACTAAGTAATCAACTCAGAGAAAATGCATGAAGGAATGTCAGGGGAAAGGCTCCCAGACACTGGAAAATGATCCGAAAGGTGCTTTCTCCTTAGAGGAGGGGGGTCAACTGGCGAGATGTCAGGAAATGGCAGAAAACCTTCCTCGGCTAAAACTTGCAGGAAGTGGGTTGTGATGTTCCCGGGGACAGAACGAGTCTACGTGCCTTCTCCAAAAGGAAGTTGCAATTAAAGTCCCCGTGGCGTTAACAGTTTCCACATTCTCCATGGCCAATGTATTTTATCAAGTGAGAATGAGAACTCTGCTGTCAGGTGAGTGGACACACAGATTTGCCAAGGTGCACCCTCTGAACCAGCCCTGGTGGGGTCGGGAGACTAGCACGATAAATTTCAGGAAACCAGAAGCCATTAAACCCTCCCGTTCCAGTTTTCTGCATGACTTATGAGCACGGGTACTCACAACCAAAATTAGCCATTATCCTGTGAGTAAAATGCTTTCAAAGCGAATATTTTATATTTTTATCTCTACCCTATCCAGTTTATCTGCCTGTGCTCTGTGATAGAATCTCAACCTTTATTTCTACCTAATAGGTCCCCTTGAATCTCATTAGCAGTGGTTTGATTTAACAGGGAGTGAGTGAAAAGCCTGATAAATTGATCTGATGGAAAACATCTACACAAAACTGACCAGGGCTAAATATTTTCTCCAGGCTCTGACCCAAAGGCTGGCATTCACTCCATCCCACCGGCTGACTCAGACCAGCACTTCCCGCCACCCCCATGACTGGCATTCCTGAGGCCTCTGTTAGTTTATTGGCAGAAACTCTTCTTCCTTCTGAGAAATGGCTCCTATTTTGTCCCTCTTCCCCTCCCATCCCTTCTCACAATATCACTTCTCCAGGACCAACTGCATGGTTTCAGAAGTGAGAGTCGTGTTCTTCCGAGTTCCTCGTCTGCACATTCTCTGCCCACAACTCTTGGCACACAGGTGCAGGCTGATCTGGGCTGAGCACAGGACTTTAGATCTTGAGCCAGAGGCTGGGTCCCTCCTTGGAGATAAATCTACATTCAGACTGCAAAGCCGCAGCTGGGTTTCCCACCAGGAGGAGACAGGCAGCCCAAGGGAATGGAAATGACTAACCAAGAACATCAGAGATAGGAAGTGGGAGAGGCGAGTGAGTCCCTGAGATCCTCAAGTCACTGTCTCCGTTGCCATGGTGACTGGCTATGCCTGAAACAATTCTGTGAGCCTTCCTATTAATTCCCATTTTGACCTAAGCCCTGTGAGTTGGTGTTTCAGCCACTTGCCACCAGAATAATCCCAGAGAATGCTAATGGCATGTGCTGTCTCTCTGGTAAGTCACCCCGTCATCTCTAACTCTGTAGAATCCAACCTTTCTTCCAGGACGGAGCTCAAACACCAAAGCCCGAATTAAAAACTGTGCTCGCGTGCTCTTCTGTTCCACTGTACTTGTCCTTCTTGGTGGCACTTGTGGTCTCCCCCATGGCAAATCTGTACAGAGTCTCTGACTCACAGGGGTTCCATTTAGGATTGTGGAGGGCGCCATCTTGCACTTCCAGTACCTAGTCAATACATTTCATGAGATGCTCAGCACTTCATGGTGAATCAGTTAGATGACTTCCCCTAGGACGAGTTGGCACTTTAAAGGCGGGCTAGGAGAAAGTGATGGTGTTTGCTAGGTGAGCTGTGTTCAGTGAATTTTCAACATACAGTACTTTTAGGACCAACGGGCTCACCCAGGCTTCACCTCATTGTAAAGTGAGGAGCCTTTTTATATGGGTACGTGACAGATCTTACCTCAGATCCTCCATTTATTGTAAGAATTTATAAGGGCAGAAATGAGGTGATATTAGCTGGCTATGTATTCCCCATAACATCCAGCACTGGACTGTGGCGTGAGAAGAAACACCCAGTCAACCTCCTCTTGATCCCTCTAAGCCCGGGAAGTATTAAGTTCCCTAGTGAAGCAAATTCCCACTAACAGCATGTGTTCTAAGCATAAGTCTAGAATTTAGCGCAGACCCCTGGGGTGGATGCTTTGTCCACAGCCATGTTGCATTTAAAAGGGGCGCTCATGCTCTTCCAAGGCTCCCGGCTTTGTAATTCTGTAGCTGATGGCAGATGGGCGCACACCAATCTGGACTGTGCACCAGAACAGAATTTTAGACCTTGAACCAGAGGCTGAGCTTCTTCTGGGTGGCCCGTCTAGGAGTTATGTCCACAGGAAAGTCAGAGCCGGTTTCCCACCAGGAGGAGGCAGACAGTTTAAGAAGATGAAAATAACAAGCTGAAAGCAAGGAAAATGGGTGGTGTTGGTCCTCAAGACAGGCACTCGATCCACTGCTGAGTGACTCTGGCCATGGGGACCTCCCCTTATTTTAAGCCATTGTTATGGTTTAGATGAGTTGTCCCCCAACAGCTCCTGTGTGAGGCAGTGGAAGAAATTTACAGCTGAAATCACTGGGTTTTGAGAGTCTGAGCCTAATCCAAGCACTAATCCACTGGAATGGATTAACTGGGTGCAAACCGTAGGCGGGTAGGGTGTGGCTGGAGGAGGAGGGTCACTGGCGGGTGTTGGTTTATGTTTTGCTCCTGGGGACCTGAGCAGCTTTCCTCCTCCACACCCCTCCGCCAAGATGTTCCGCCTCTCCTCGGTCCCAGAGCAGTGGAGTTGGCCGGGTATGGACCCAGACCTCTGAAACCGTGAGTAGTAAACTCCTCCTCCTCTAAAATGGTTCTCGTCAGGCTTTTGTTCACAGCAGTCAAAAAGCTGAGTAAAGCAGCTGCTGTGAAGTCATGGAATCGGAAGGGTACCACTCACTGAACTTGGGGCCAGAATCAGAACGGATGGCCAAGAAGGTGAAAATTAACAAAACAGGCATCCAGGAACCTGCAGGATTGCTATCCTGCAAGATGACCTATGTTCCCCAATCTAACACCCCAGCAGGGCAAGTTAAACACCCTGCTTTTACGCACATCAGTGTGTACCAGCCAGGTGTGGTGGTACACACCTATAATCCCAGCTTGGGAGGCTGAAGGAGGAGGATCGCAAGTTCAAGGCCAGCCTCAGCAACTGAGTGAGACCCTAAGCAACTTCAGGAGACCCTGTGTTTAAATAAAATATAAAAAGGGTCAGGGGTGTGGCTCTGTGGTTAAGCACTCCTGGGTTCAATCCCTGGAACCCCCTCCTATACAATGTCACATCAGTACTTTTAGAATAGCCGTCACAGACCTGCTCCCGACCACAGTCTCTAATCTTTCAGGGTATTTCCCCAAACCCGAGTCTCCCTCAGGTGTTCCCTCTGCCCACAGGGATGCTGTTTTCCCCTCTCCTCTGAAGCCCCCTCTGCACGGTGGCCCTTCCCCTGCTGCTTTGCGTTGTCTGGGTCCTGCTGACATCAGCTTCCCGAGGCTGGAGTCTGCTCCTCCTGGTGCCCGACTCCCCAGCATGGCGTCTGGCGTAGATTAGGCGCTCAGTCAATATTTATTGTTGGCATCATCCCATAATTAGATAATGACAACAGGAAATATTTATCTTCCTGCATCTAGGTACGACGGGAGCTGACTGCGCCAGCCAGATAGGCATCCGGGCGGCTCCTGTGCATTCCGACAGAGGAACAAGTCACAACTTATCTCAGCAAACACTCCGAACACGGACGCAGTTTGTTCAGGGATGATAAATATGTTTGCCTTGACGTTCCGTCTTTCATCTGCTGTTTGTTCCTCTTCGCTGGATTGCAAAACCCTCGAGCAGAAAGACACTGTTACCTTTCTTTATGACCTTCCCTGCATCTAGCATAAGATAATGAAGACAGTGGACACGTCTTAAATGACTGACTCATCAATTGACTCGGTTAATAAACACTTCCTCAGCTTTCGCTGTGTGCCAAAGATCCATAAACCCAAACGCCCTCCGTTCAATTAAGGAGACGTCACATAGGATTATGGCTGGGTATCTATGAATCTGAGTTACATCCAGACAGGTACTGGGTCAATAAGGGAGCTTGGTGACGGACCCCGGTTCCTCCCTGGGTGTGCTTCCCAGAGGACAAGGGATCTGAGCTTCATTTCACAGGCGCCTCAGCCACTTGGATCACAAAGAGTCCCGAGTCTGGTGTGCCCTGAGAAAATGCCATAATATCATGCCCAGATACAGCAGGATGGCATTCGCCTGGCAAAACCAACCCGCACGGTCACCCCCGTGCTGCTCAATAGGTCCGGAGGGTGGCGGCAGTTGAAGGTGGAGCCCTGGATGCTGCTTCTATCCCAATAGTACAGCTGCAAGCCAGTCTTGTCGCCTCTCAGAGTCTCAGTTTCCCCATCTGTAAAATAGACATGACCAGCCTTTCCGACGGAAGTTCCAATATGGAAGTCTTCTGAAACCCTCTGGGTCCTCCTCCGTGAGCTTCTTTCCTGCGGCGCAAATATTCTCCGGTCACTTCCGGCTTCTCGTGATCCCTGACGCCCGTTTGCTTTTCTTCCTCTCTTTCGAAGAGCTGATCGCTGGGCTTTCAGATGGACGGAAACACTGCTGCCCCACCGTCACCCGAGGAGCAGTGGACAGAGCGGTACCACGGAAGAAGCAGTTAAAATACAAAATAATGGCGTGGGCTGAAATTGCCCCGAGTGCCCACCGCTGCTCTCGATTTTATAGTCCATTAAAACCCACAATCACTGTAATGTTTATGCATTATTGGGGAGATAAATTGCGTAATTTTCATTTTGCAATTTAAATGTAATTATGATCTTACTAATGACTAAAACCTGAATTTGCTAGACTATCAGTTTTTCTAACCCTTGCCAAAATTATAGGTAATTACTTAAGGCTTGCAATAATTATAAGTCCATCTCTTAAATAATTAATGTGCACCTTCATGGTACAAAACAGCTAGTCATCAAAAGACCTCCGCCTCTACCGCCAAGGCACGCAATTAGGGCCATTGTGTCGGGCCGGAGAAATCTACCCATTTGTGGGAGCGCCAGTACGGCGAGCGGGAAGGCAGTGGCTGTGTTTGATAGCATCTAATAAGGCGGACTCCCCGCTGACACAAGGCCAGGGAGAGGAAGAGGCCACAGGGCAGCTGGAAGTGCAGCGTGAGTCTACAAGCAGTATTGCAGCCGGCGGGGTCGGCCGAGGGCAGGGAGGTGGAGGCCGCTCCCAGCTCCGGGCTCCGGGGATCAGAGATGGGTGCAGGGCTCTCGAGGAGCAGGGAGAGGCCCCGAGTAGAACTGATGGGCTGCCCTTGGCGCTTCTGCTTCTCTTCAGGGGACAGGCCGGCCACGTCTACCACGCAGCCCAGAGCCCTGCGCAGGGCTGACGGGGGAGTGGAGAAGGCAGAGGCCTGCACTCACCAGAGCGCGCTAGGGGACAGGCCAGCGAAGATGAACGCGCGCTCTGATGAGGGCCGCGACCTCCCGCCAGGGCTGGTGGTGGCAGCTGTGCCGGCCCGGGTGCCGCTGATTCCTCAGCCCTTTAGTGTGCTCCTCAGAGATGGAGCTGGCCAGGAAGGAGCATCCAGGGCCCGCGCAGGCACACACACGCACACATGCACGCACACACGCACACACACTCATGCACACGCACACACACACATGCATGCACACACGCACACGCACACATGCACGCACACATGCACACACACATGCACACACGCACGCGCACACATGCACACACGCACACATGCATGCACACACGCACACATGAACACGCACACACACGCACATGCACGTGCACACATGCACACGCACACTCCTGCCCTGGACTGCGGTCACCTGCTATCGCTCAGTACAGATTCCTCAGAGCAGGAGGCCAAAGGCTCCTGACGCAGGGAACCCAGAAGCCGTGTTCTCCTTCCTCCACTTGGAAGGCCTGTGGGCCTCCTTAGCTCTTCTGATCTGAGCTCGTCTCACGGGGGACTCCTCCAGACCCCACAGAACGCCACGTCTCCCTCGTCGCTCAAGACGCCCTTCCAAGGGTGTTGCAGCTGATTTTACGGGTCACCTTGGCGGGCTCCGGGGCCCATCCGTACAATTAAACCATGTGCTCGACGGTTCCCTAGTTCGGTCCCGCGCAGGCCTAACCCTCCCGGGCACAGAGGTCAGGCTCACACTGGGACAGCGTTTCCTCTCAGCGCAAAGATCTCGCCCACCGCCACACCACCCGACTTCCCTCCACAACCACTAACGTTCCCGCCAGCCTGGGATTCTCAAGGGTGACCTGAACTTCAGGAAGGGGCCCTCCTTCCCACAAAGGCTGTCTGTCTGCCCTGCCTTATCATCTGCCCGCCCCACTCCCACTCGCAGCGGGTCGGGCGGACTCCCCACGGAAGGCCTGCGCTGTTGGAGCAGAAGTAAGAGGGTCGCTGTCCTGCACGAGGACAGTGTGGTTCTCTTCCTGGACCCTGCAACTCGGACGCCGCCACAGAATGCACACGTCCTCAAAAAGGGGCAGCATGACCCACGGCAGCCAAGCTAGGGAACCAGCCATCAGCCGACCAGCGATCAAGAACACGGGGTACCGTGCACAACGGAGCTCCACCCGGCCGTGAAGGATGAACTCGTGTCTTCTGCTGGTAACGGGATGGGATTCGAGAACAGCACGCAAGTCAGTAAGCCAGACACAGGGAGTCAAGGGCAGGATGTTGTCCCTCGTGTGCAGAAGCTGGAGAGAGAAAGAGGAGCAAGCAAAGGGGGTCTCAGGAAAAGAGAAGCAGAGCAGGGAAACAGAGAAGGGGAGGCAGAAGGGGCGGGAGGAGGGACTGGAAGGGAGGGAAACCGAGGAGCGAAGCTGGCCAAGGGACGCTCTGTGAGTGGATGACTGTGTAACTTACATATGACTATGATTTAGCAATTAAAAAGCAATAAACAGAGGGAGCACCAAGAGGGTAGAGGAGGGGGTTCCAGGGAGGGAGGCAGGAAGGGAAAAAGCAAATCATGCTGTAAGATGAACCCCACTGTGATGGACACCTGTGACTCACTAACAGAGACATTTTTAAAAGAAAGCACTGGGAAGAACTATCCAAGGAGGGAGATACCAGATTCCTGGATTCAGCCTTTTGTGCTCTATTTCCATAACAAAGTTAATTTTTCTCTTTTTGTGGTACTGGAGATGGAACCCAAGAGCATTCTAACTGAGCTACATCCCAGTTCCTTTTAAATTTTTTTTTATTTTGAAGATAGTTCTGAGACTGGCCTCGAGCTTACAATCCTCCTTCCTCAGCCTCCACTGGGATTATAGGTATCCGCCACCACGCCTGACACAAACTGATTTTAGTGTTTTATCGATTCCCCTCTCCCACCTGCCAGTCGCAGGAGGGAGGAGGACCCAGGTGGCCACACTCCTGGGGCTTCCTCTTGTTAGAATGCTCTTTCCATCCAGGCCTGGATGTGTGTGACCGGGGCTGCCGGGGGCTGAGTCCTCCCCAACCTTGGCTCCTGTTAGCTTTGTTCTTTTAAGTCCTCACGCTGACCTCGCTCGGGAGTGAAGTGTGGTCTAGGGAAGTGCTATTCCCGGGCTGTGTCTGGCGAGCCCAGCCCTGCCTTTCAGGACGAGGACGACATCCCTTCAGACTCCCACGCTGGGGGACGGCAGGCGGGCCCCTGCACAGGAAGCTTCTCTCCAGACACTCGAACCCTGGCTCTGGCCAACATCAAAGAGGACCCTGTGCTGGGCACGGAGCCCTGGGGGGCTGTTATCAGACCTCAGACCGGAAGCCTCCTTCCGGGATGCCGCCTACGCTCAGAGGCGACTGCTTCACCTTGAAGCCAAGACAGTACAATCACCGCCCCTGGACGGAAGTGATCGATTGTGGGACCAAAGATCAAAGGGATCCATACCCAGCTTCCCCTTTCTCACGTGGTGACTTCAGGGGCTGACGGAGCTTTTGAGAATGAGCTGTGGTAGGGACACCCCATCTTTTCTGCAGAGAAGGTCCTTCACCGACGTGCCGGGCATCGAGAGGCTGGGTTCCAGCCCACCTGCTGGGTCCCTCCACCTGCTTCCGTGGACAGCGACCTCCCCAGGACAGTCACTTTCCCTCTGAGCTCACTGTTGCAAAAGCACGTGTTAAAAGGCTTCCTTCCTGGGAAACCGACTCCAGTCAATGGCGGGAGATTCGCGTTTCTTGAAGATAATCAGTTGTGGGTGGAAACACTGTGAAAACAGATGTTGCTGGTCCCACCTTGCTCTGTGAAGCTCTGCAGGACGGCAGCTCAAAGGACCGCCTGGGGCTGATTGGGGGCCAAGCCAGACAACACAGCCTCAGAATCTCCCCAAGTCCTGTGGGTTGTATCCCCAGCCTCTTCTGCACAAAAATAAGTCCCACACCCGTTGGCCTCAAAGGGACCCTGAGCAGATTCCCTCTCTTCTAACAAGACCCTGCATGGGCCTCACTGGTGCTGAGGAACCTGTGGACAGAAGCCAGACGCAAGCTGTCGCCTGCATACCTGGTCACCCTCGGGCAGGAGGTCCTAGTGGAAGGACAGCAGACTGTTGCTGACCACGGCAGGGAATAGCGCTCACAGACAAGCCAAATTTCCTGTCACTCAGCATGTCGCTCCATGTGGGAACCAGCTCCCGGAGCCCCGGAGTGGCGGCGGATCGAGACACCTGGAGCATCTCTCTCCCGAGTTAGAGGAACAGGACCACCAGCCCTTGGTTGTCCAGCCCCACAGGAACTCACACCCAAGACTCAGCAACCGCTTGGTGGACCCATCGCTCAGGCCCTGAGTCAATGGTGGCCTGGCCTGAGAGCAGGAAATGGGGTCTGGGAACCACTGTCGACCCTGAGCGGCGGAAGGCCGTGGCTGTGCTGGCGGTGCCCTGACACCCCAGCTTCCTGACAGGGCGAGTACTCCCCACAGGTGAGACCGAAGGTCCCTCTCGACTGTGGGTGAGTTCGTGGACGCTACGCGAGGGAGAGAGAGCCACCAGCAATGTGAGCTCTGGAGTCCGATTTAGGTCTCATTCCTCCTTTCCCTGCTCCAGGGTCTCAGGACTTACCTAGCCACTCCCTGCTCTCGGCTTCTCTGAGTGAGAGGTTCGGATGATACTTGCTGGCAGTGTTAAGGAGAAATATATCCCGAGGTGCTGGATATGGAGCACAGTAGGTACTCAAGGCCTGGCAGGTGCCCCTATGCTGCTCCTAAGAACTGGCGCTTCAGGGACTGTGTCGAAGTTCTCCCTCCTGCCCATCAAGCAAGACCTCTACGTCCATCCTACCTCCTCCCAGGGCTTTGACATGGCTGACACGTGAGGTTTATCCCCTAACCAATGCTTTGGTTGACTTAGTAGTTACATCTCAACTCAGGCCCACCTTCCCTGAGCCCCATTCCAGAACCTGCGGGCCAGATACCCTCGCCTAGCCTGCCTTGGCTCTCAGAACCCTGTCCATCAAGAGCTGGCCCCCCCCTTTGGCTCCCTCTCTCCAGGTTTGTAGCAGCCGGTAGGAGGCCGGACCTGAATCTGCACCCCCTACTTGGACTAAATCAGGCTGCCTTTTCCCAGGCCCAAGGAGACTACAACTGCCTTGACCCTCCACCAAGTCTTTGGACCAAACCAGACACAGGTTCTTGCCTGATATCAACCAAATATCTACAAATCGAGGTGAACTCTGCATCAAGGAACCATCTTCTACCGAACTGATAAAACTCTGATCAACTCTGACCTCTCTCTCTATCTCTCTCCCCCCCGCCCCAACCATCAGGTTGGATTTGATCTCCTTAAATCAAGGATGTGCTGAGCCTACATTTCCTATTTGTGAGCCCAGGGGAACAAGAAGCCACCCTAGCCCCACAGGAAGGCAGCCATGATTCCCTACCATGGGGAAGCCATCCTTAACTCCTGCACAGGGTTCTGCACGAAGGAGCTGATAACTTCACTGTGCACCTCTGCTTATTTTACAAAAAGGGACACAGTGGACTGGACAGACTGGGGAAATCTCACGGAACAGACTACTCATTAAATAAATGGGTAAGATTATTCTCCTACATATGGCTGGAAATCATGCCTCTTCTGTTCCTGGGTCTGTTACAAGAATTGCAACCCAACTCACAACATTCTCTGACACATCCTGACAGGGGGATTCATAGACTAAGGGAGAGTTTCTGGGGACTTTTACTCCAGAATCTCTGAAAGTGCACTGATCATTAGAAGTGAGAAGCAGGGACTTCTGCCCAGCATCGTCACCCTCTGCGTGGCTAGAGGGCCAGAGAGGATGCAAAACCCATTTTACTCTCAATCGAAGGCAGCTGGGGTGCAAAAAAGCATTTAGAGAATAACTTTAAAAGTAAATGGATCATCTGCACTGAGACAACTTCCTTCTCCAGCTCATTCCGGTCCTTTCTGCCCTGTGACCCCCCGACCCAGGCCAGCTGAGCTTTCTAATAAGCTCCTTCTCTGCAAGGCTGTGGCCAGCTCCGTGAGCCTGTGGAGTCAACCTCCTCCGGCTTCAGCTCCCTTCCAGTCGATAATAGAGCAGCCCTCATGTCACTTTAGCAGGAGAAAAACCTTTCCCTCTGGGTTGGTCACCACGGTGGGCTCCACTCCCCAGGGACGCTGGCTGTCAGCAGTACATGCAGAGAGACTCAGGTTCCTGGAAGATCAAGATACGGTTTCCAGGGTGCTGAGTTCAGTTCTGATTCTGTGCTGGACACCAACCTACTTCTTTTCCCTTCTTCTTCCACACAGGAGAGGCGAAACATCTTCCTGCTTGCTGCTCAATGGCTGTGAAAACAAAAGTTCCTCCCAGCTGTTAGAAGACGCTTAGGTCAGCTCAGATTTGCAAGCCAAGCTCCTGACTGCCTACCTGCCTCACCAAACCTAAACATAGCTGCCCCCTGGCAAAGAGCCTCCCGCTCCAGCCTGCCCTGTGTTCTCATGCTAAGGAAGATAGCATGGAGATTCAGTGTTGTGCTAGTCGGCTTCCTGCTCTTGTAAGAAAAATACCTGAGGACAATTAACTTATAAAGATAAAGGGTTAAGTTTGGCTTACTGCTTTGGAAGTTCCAGTCCCCAATGTCTTTGAACCTGTGGAGAGGTTGCACCTCAGGGCAGGAGCAGGCGGCAAAGCAGAGCTGCCCAATCATGGCCCAGATGGGAAGAGAGAAAGAAGAAGGGATCCGAGTCCCTCTATCCCCTTTAAAAAGGGCATGACCTCCCTGTGATCAAAGGACAGCCAGGGGCCACACCTCTCCCCAACAGCGGCACCCTGAGGACCTGCCTTCAGCACACGGGCCAGATCCAAGCCCAGGGCTCGTATTAATTAGCACATCTATTTTTAGTGCGCTTGCTGGTGTGTGGGAGGCACCGCGTGCAGAGCGGGAAGGAGTCATTAGCAAGCCTGGTGTGCACCGCGGGGCCCCAGCCTGGCCCACAGCTGCAGGGCCGGCCTTCTGTGCAGCGTGGGAGAGACTCAGCTCCCGAGCTGGGCTGGCAGGGCATGTCAGGCGAGGGACAGCAACAGGGCTGGGCTGGGAGGCCAGAGAGGACGGCGATGGACCCGCCCGCCCCAGCCTGAGCCAGGACGGGCGTCACATCCTATCTCATGTAATTCGACTTAACTCCTATCCAGCTTCTGAATCATGACTTGTTAAGTTTTAGACTAGATGTAAAACCGTTTCATTTTGTCATAAAACGTGTCAATCTTTATAGAAATGGAAACATCACCCCACCACCACCCTCCCCAAGAACGCTGTAACTGTCCCTTTAATTAGCCACTCATTAATAAATCTATCTTGTTCTCAAATCCCCACGCACTTGGTACAGTAGTTCATTAGCACAGGAAGAGGCAATTTAGATTTCCTCAGATAATAGCATCTGTCGCTAATCAAATTAAGGCAGGAAGTGCAAATGCGTCCAAAGCCGGACAAGCTGGAGTCAGAGGTGGCGTGAGGGGTGGGGGTCAGGGCGGAGAGCTCAGCCTTAAAACAGTAGCCCCACATCCCATAAGTCGAGGCCGTCCTGCTCACGCGTCCTGCAGGATCTCCGCATGGAGAGATGCTTATTGGTCAGAACACCTGGGCTCACGCGGGGCTGTCAACCGGTCACCGCCTCGTGGCTGCTGGGCTCTCTGAGCTCATCCGTCCTCCCGGTCATGCCCTTGGTATTGATCCGACTCCATCCTGTGGCCTTGAGCCGGACCTGGAGACAGCGAGGGGAAGAAGGGGCCGGGAGGGCACTCTGATCCTGCGTCCCTCGGCACCAGGGCAGGGGGCCCACAGCAGGCACACACCCACTCCTGGACCCGGCCACAGCCACTCCAGCGGGGGGCAGTTACCCGCTGCCCGTGCCTCTCTTCATCCCTGGAGCACGTGCTGTGAGCCAGGCGTTGGGGGTCCGGGCGGGAGGCCAGCTCCACCCACTGGGCAGCCAAGATGCTGCGGAGACGCCAGGACAGGGCGATGGGCCAGACTGAGGGGAGCCGGGCCCAGGGCTCTGGAAAGGTGACCTTGAAGTAGAGCCCAGACTGTAGTCGAGGGGTGAGCCAGCAGATCCGAGGGCGGTTCAAAGATCTGCAGAAAGAGCCGCCAACTCAAGGGAAGCCAGGCAGAGGCCGCCTGGCCTGGGGTGTGCTATTAACAGTGGGCTGAGGTCACTGAAGGACCAGCAGAGTGCAGTGACCCAGGACTCGGTGAAGACACAGGCAGGAGTCAGGTCCACCTGCTGGTGGCCTCAGGGTTGGAGGAAGAGAGAATCGACCACTGGAGTTGGCAGCGAGGTTCCTGCCAGCTTTGGGCAACAGCAGTCTGCACGGGACAAGAAAGAGCCAGGCAGCCGGGGCTGAAGAGGGACCACGAGGCCGTGGAGGAGGTGGAAAGCAGCCACCGTGTGACTGTGGAAGGGGCAGAGCAGTGGGGAGGGGACAGCCCGGCCCCGGCTCGGCATTTTCCAAAGCATGATGCTCAGGCGGAGGTGGCTCACAGTAGAGCCCTGTCCAGCAGGGGGAGGCCCAGCCTGACCCAAAAATGAAACCAAGTTCAAATATGTGAGGCACGACATCCACATAAGCCCTGGAAATGGCTCTGGGCAGAGGGAGGAAAGGGGTTCTCAGGAGGGAGTGTGCTTGGGGGACATGGTCTCCGACATGCCACCCACTGGCGAGGAGGGACAGAGGAGCCAGATGAGTGCTGAACCCCCCTGTCACGTTCTCAGTGAGGCGGGAGGTGGATCAGCGGAAGGGGAGGGCGCTGCGAGGTCTGAGGTTCAGACTGGAAGCTGCAGACCTAAGTTTAAAGTGAGACCTGTCCCCACAGTTGCCTGACCATCTCCAGCCACGTGCAGCTGCCCGGCTGAAAGTCGAGTCTCTCTTCCAGGCGGTTCCGGGGACAGGAGGGGAGGCAGGGCCCTCGGGGAAGTGCGCAGAGGGGTGTGGATGGAGCCCGGCAGCCGCGCTGGGCCAGGAAGGGCGTGAGCGTGGAAGGACTCCAGGAAGCGGCCATGCCAATGGATGGGCAGAGCCCGCGTTGCCAAAACCGGGGTAGGCGAGGAAGGGAGCTGCAAGGGACAGGGTGACAGTTGCCACGGTGACGGTTGCCATAGCGACGGTTGCTGTGGCAATGTTTTCCTTTCCTGCAGGAAATCTTGGCATCTGAGTGGTAATACTGAGGCCTGTCATTGCCTCGCCCGGGGACCAGGGCTGGCTGAAGATGAGGCACGGACCCAGGACAAATGGAGCCCTGGGTGAGAGAGGGGACCTCAGCAGGCGGCATCGAACAACTACCACGAAGAAAGGGGGAGTAAAACCAAAACAGGCTGAACCAGGAAGCACGAAGTCAATCCAGGGCCAACCCTTTGGTCCAGGAGCATGGAGAGTGGACCCAGAGCAGGGGCGGAGCCAGTGGAAGTCCGCAGGTGCGCCAGGAGCAGGCTGAGCGGGCGCAGGGCCCCCTGAGCGCAATGGCGCCCGGCTGGGTCCACTCCCAGGAGGGTCTGCCCTCCGCTCTGAAAGCACGCAGGGGGTTTGGTGACAGTTAGGTGTCACGGCCTGTGGTTGGTGGACCTCGTGGTGGGGTTGGAGCTGTGGGAGCCCAGGCCCCAGGGCAGGGGCCACCTGGACGACATAGCTGGCGGGTCAGTGGTCATTTCGGGTTGCAGCTGGAAACGTTACCCGCGAACCTTCCACCAGCTTGGTGTTGCAGGACGGAGGGACGGGGAAGCTGGCAAGCCGGCCCAGGGCGGAGAGGAGCAGCCCCACGCTCACCCGACCCGACCAAGCGGTCCTTTCCCTTGTGCAGATCCAGGGAGGGCAGAAGAATGCTGGGAGACATTTTGGTCCAGAACAGTTTTGCTTTTTAATATTAGAGGACATAAGAAGGACCTGACAAAAGTCCCAAATCCTGGCCCCAGGCTTCCGAGTGCATGTGGCCCATGGACTGCACTGGAATAAACCCCGGGGGACAGGCTTGTGCTGCCACACCCCGGCCCACGCTGTGGAGGAGGGGTGGCCAGAGGACCAAAGGACCCAGAAGCCCAAGGGGCCAACGGGTCCCAGGAGGAGAGGGGAGGCTGCAGATGCTGACCCTGGAGGCCCACTGACTTCTCAGGCTGGTCTCTGTGGGGAGGGAGGCAGTCCCTGGGGACCCAAGGGCAGGCTGGGATCATCACAAGGCCTCGAAAACTGACTCATGGCGCCTGTTCTCACTGCCTCCTAACAGCCCCGACTGGAGAGTGGTGAGGACAGAAGGAGAATAATGCTTGGGGAAGGTGATTCTGGCAGCCGTTGGCAGGAAAGACTGGAGTCGTCGGGAGAGAGACTCTAATGAAGGCTATTACTCACCAGGAAGCAGGAGGAAATGGAGACAGGAGTGGAGAGGGGCCAGGCGGAGGATGAGGGGGGATCCCAACCTCCACACAGAGGAGCTGGCGGGTGAGGGGCGGATGAGCCCGAGGACATAGACAGGGACGAGCTGACAGCTGCCCAGGGCCTTCCGGACCTTTCTAAGCTTTCCTCCTTGGGACAAGATTAGAGAGAAGTCACCGGAAATAGATCTTCCTCTACTTGGGCATGAAATGAAACGTGATGGATTCTTACTCTGAAAGGAAAATCCAGAGACAAGAATTGAAATGAAGTTCATTTTCAAAGAACGTCTGACTCATCAAAATAAAACCTAGCAGTGCCTTAAGGTAGGATCCCCAGATTCCCCGTGCAACGGTGAGTCTGTTCCTGGGGGCACACATCTCTCACAGGCCCCTCTCCTCAGTGGTAGACGGCAGAACTGTGGGCGCAGAGACGGGCGGTTTGATGGGCCGTCTGGGGCACAGAGGTTCCCGAGGGCGGCCTTGGTGGCTCGGGTTCTCTTGGGTTGCAGAGGTCTCTTTGGGGGTCTGGTTGGCTTCGGGTCTGTTTCTGAGGGTGGGCTTGACGCGAGCGACTGGCGCAGACGGGGTCTGCCTCCTTCATTCCTCAGACGCTCTTGTTCTGACTGAAGACAGGGAAGGAGGACGGGGAGCACTGGACTGGGAGCCCCACTGGACTTGGGGACGTGGGGATTCATTAACCATGGTCCTCGGGTCCCTGATAACAAGGGCATTGGCTCTAGAAGCTCCTGGGTGCGTGTGGTGTGCGCGGAACTGGAAATACAGTACTGACTCCCAGCAGTTCATTCCCCCCAGGCGGGTCCCCGTCTTCCAGAACAATCTCGCCCTGGACTTACGGGGGTGCCAAGCTCCTCCCTCCCTCCCTCTGTCCCTCTCCGCCTCCCCTCCCTTTCCTTTCCCTTCCTTCCCCCTCCCTCCCTGCCTCTCTTCTCTTCCTTTCTCTCCTTTCCGGGAGCCCCTCTTTCCCTCCCTCCTCCTCCATTTACACTCTTAGGCTCTTTCTCTCTTGTTCTCCCCTCTGCACCAAAATAACAGAAATTCGCCTGTGTGTGCGTCCCAAGAAGGCCTCTCCTGTATGAACCAGTCCTTGGTAAGTCTGCTGCCGACGGGTGAGTGTCACCTTCTGAGATGCGTCCTTGGCCTGGAGGCGAGGTCTGCAGAAGCCACTGTGGATGCGCAGGTTATGCCTCAGAGGGCGAAGCCGTTCGTCTGTACAGCAGGAGCTGACGCCTCCAGTGTCCATCCTTCACCTCACAGAACACAGCCCTGGAAGGCAGAAGACAGGAGATGAGCAGAAATGGCGGTGAGTGGCCTCAGCAGGCGGGCGGTACTGGGCCTCACCCGGCCCTGGACGTGACAAGAGTCACTCTGTTCTGGAGGGAGGAGGCAAGCTCTAGCCTCGTCTGCTGGTGGCTGTATAACCGAATGTCACCTCCCTCTATGTTTAGCTTCCTAGGTCACAAAATCAGGTCCAGGGTGATGAGCTTCTGAGCCCAAGGCAGAGGAGCACGGAGGAGGGACAAGAATGAGGAGCCCGTCCACTGCACGGCCAGCGAGGGATGGAGCCAGCCGTCCAGAGTGGGCCAAACCAGGCCAGTCCAGAGCTCGCCCCGCACGCCAGCGTAGCCGGTGGCAGGACCCATCGCTCTCAAAAGCCTCACAGTTGGGATCATCCCTTTCCTAGTGAATGCTTCCCGGGCTCAGAAAAGCAGCTCATTCCGCCTCTCCCGAGCGTGGGCCTGTGTCCACTTCCCAGCGTGGGCCTGTGTCCGCTGCTCTCCCGTCTGTGCCCAGCAGTCCCACCCACCCAGTCCAGAGCGCGCACACAGGGGCAGCCCATCCCAGGTCCAGCACTCCAAATGCACCCCACGCCCAGACGCTCGCATTTCAGTTGTCCCTGACCTCAGACCACTGACCTGAGATGGCCTCATGACCTTACAAACACCCAAAGCAAAACTGCCTTGTTCTTCGTGGTCAATACGGATGAAATCGGCTTCCAATAAAGAGGCTTAAAACAGAAAGTTTCCAACCCCAGGACCATGGTGGGAAATTCCGACAGATGTTTAAGGATTTTTTTAACCCCGGGCCTGTGACCCAGCTACCACAATGACGGTCATCCATGGGGCTGCGAGCCAGGTGGTGCCCGTTCCTCTCCCGCAGCGAGAGGCGGGATCCTGGGCCTTGACTTTGGTCAGGGAACAGGCGTCCTGCCCCTCCCTCTCGCTCCCAAGAATTCTGTCCCCAGGAGGACAATAACTTCCTCCTGTCGACCTGCATTTGATAAGATGCTGGGACTCCAAGCGGCCACCCAGCAGCCCACACAGCCCACACTGGCATCTCCGGCTGGGGGTCCCCAGCCTGTGTGACACGGGGCTCCCGGGAGCCTCTGTGGAGTGGCCGAGTGGCAGTCTTCTCAGCAGGCCACCCACGGGGACTTCTCCCCTTTCCCCACTCACAGCCCACTCAGGAAAGGAGCCAGGGACTTAGAAGGACAAGGGTCCCTGGGCCCACAAGCCACAGCTGAAGGGTGGACAGGGTGCCCCCCAAGATCTCCCCTCCCCTGGAAGAGGTTGCAGATGGGATGAGCTAAAGATCCCGAGATGGGAAGATGCTCTGAGGGGGAAGTAGAGGCCGAGAGAGGTCACCCGGATGTGACCACACGGGCAGAGCCCGGTGACCTGACCTGTGATTTCAGCCACCAACCTGGGAATGCCAGTGGGCACCAGAAGCTGGACGGCTGAGGACCAGGTCCCCCCGGAACTGTGGAACTCTGCTGACAACCGATGGCCACCCAGCCATGCTGACTTTGGAACCCTGGCCCCATAATTGCACGGGGCTGCGTGCACTGTTGGAAGCCCCAGGCTGTGCTGACTTGTTGCAAGAGCCACGAGGCCCAAACGTGTGGTCCCCGCAGGGCTGAGATACAGAATCACCAGGGCTGAGACTGGACAGTCCGGTGGTGGTGCCAGGGAAGGACCGGGCAGCCAGCGGAGGGAGTGGAATCAACTGCGCAGCAGACAGCCGCTTCCCCCCAAGAGCTGTGAGCCCCATTCCTGGCCTGGCCACACCTGTGTTGCCACAGGCATTTCCGAGCCTCAGTCCCAAATCTTTGAAAAGAAAGAAACAACATCCAACTTCCAGGGTCGTAGTGAGAAACACAGGAGTTAATATGATGAAAAATGTCTCACACATAGTAGGTGATCATTAAATAGCGGTGACTCAGGAGGCTGAGGCAGGAGGATGGTAAGCTCCAGGTCAGCCGCAGCAACTAAGCGAGGTCCTGAGCAACTTAGTGAGACTCTGTCTCTAAATTAAAAGGGGTGGGGATGTGGTTCAGTGGTTAAGCATCCCTGAGTTCAATCCCCGTACCAAAAATAAACAAATAAATAAATGAGTGACAATGACGATGATGTAAGAAAGAATGAACTCATTTTAAAAGTCCTGGAGGAATGGCTGCTGGTGGGATGGGTGGGATTTTGAGGAAATGTACTTCTGATGCAGTTAGTCCTCCATGATCCCCTGGAGCTATGCCCCCAGACCCCCAGGGGATGCCTGAACCTACAGATGGCACCAAACACTAGATATCGCTTTTCCCGGATATTTAGACCCCATCGCACACTGTGGCTGCAGCTTCTGCAGTTTGACGCCAACAGCAAAACTAACGAGAATTTTCTTCACAAATAGATCTTAGCGACTTTGACCCACCATTTTTCTTTCCCTATTAAGTGATGAAACTTCATCTTTCACTTAAAGGACGCGCTTTCTGAGCAATCTGAATCACCAGCATCGCTACTCTTGGGTGATCGGGTGAAATAAGGGATACTAGAACACAAGCACTGTGGTACCGTGACACCGTCTGAGAACCCAGGCGACCCCTGAGCCACTAACAGGCAGGTCACACACAGAGCATGGAGACACTGAACGAAGGGGCGAGTCACGTACCCTTGAGAGGCTCGGAGACCCCGCGAGACTCCATCGCATGGCTCAGCCTGGTGCACAGTCCAGACGATGCATTGTCTGATTCTGGGATCTCGCTCTTCATGGTCTTGGACTACGGTTAATTGTGGCTACCTGAAACTGCAAAGACCAAGCCACGAGGAGGCAGGATTTTCTGTGAGATGAACTGTCCGTGGATCCTGTTCCCAGGAAGACCCTTGGGTACTTCGCTATCAGAACAGACCACTTTGTGGACTATTTGCTCACTCTGGGCAGGGAGAAGAGACACTCTCTGACCTGAGACAGGCCAGACTTGAGCAGGGACTGGAAGTCAGAACAAGAGGTGGCCAAAGACTACATTGCATCAGAATTCCAGAGGGTTTGGAAGAGTGTCATTTTGTTCTCCTAGTTAAGGACAAGGTAGCTCGATAGAGCCAGGAGGCTTGGGTAGCCCATTGACCAGCAGCATGGGATCTATTCTTATTAACACAGGAATCAGAACAGGAGTCAAAACCCCAGGGGGTACAACCAGGAGAGGAGCAAGGGCTTGTTATTGACCACTCCATCATACCCACTTTCCAGCTGCCCTATGGCTTAAAATGTCATGATGCCACCAGGCACAGTAGCACATGCCTGTAGTCCCAGCAACTCGGGAGGCTGAGGCAGGAGGATCACAAGTTCAAAGCCAGCCTCAACAACTTAGCAAGGCCCTGAGCAATTTAGCAAGATCCTGTCTCTAAATAAAATACAAAAAAGAGCTGGGGATGTGGCCGTGTTTAAGCACCCCTGGATTCAATCCCCAGTATGAACAAATAAAAACAATAAAAATAAAAAGGGCTGGGGATGTGGCTCAGTGGCTGAGCACCCCTGGGTTCAATCCCCTGTACCAAAAAAAAAAAAAAACAGAAGTCACGGTGCCAGCTACCCCGATCTGATCATTACACATTGTACACGTACTGAAATGTCACACAGCACCCTATAAATATGTGCAATTATTGTGTCAGCTCAAATTACATCTATTTAAAGAAAAAGTCATGATGTTCCCAGCTCTGGCCTGCTGAAACCTGGTGGCCTGGCTCAGGGGTTCCCGCAGGCCTGTCCCCACTCTGGAGAGCTGCACTGCCCACAAGGGGACACCAGCCTCCTGTGTCCTTCCTGAAGTCCCCAGCACTGGCGCCTAACCTTGGCAGCGCTCAGGAGAAGGCGAGATCAAAGGAAGGAAAGTGCTCCTCTCTGGTACTTCAATCAGGGAGAGAAGCAATTAAAATATGAATTAATCTAAGTGAGAGGAAAATGCAGATTCGAACAAGAGCGAGCCTCTCACCTTGAACCTGCCTGCGCAGCACCGCTCCCGTGGTTAGGACGTTTCCGGGCCATTCCGGGCCTCCTCTCCTGCTCGAGCCCTGCGTCACTCAGAGGCAGGGACACCTTTGTGCAGGCCGCTCTCCTCGGGAGTCCTTGACCCTCCAGGGTTCCCAGGGGGCTCCCGGCGGCTCTGACAGCCCCAAAGAGCCACTGCAGGCGCCTCCGCGGAAGGGCTCCTCGTGGCTCCGTCCGTCCCTCATGCATGGGTTCCTGGCTGCCAGGTGGGCTGGGAAGGCAGAGGGGGACACCTGGCCAGGAGCACTTCCCCAGCGCTCCTCTGGTTTCCCCACTGTGTCTTTGACGTGAGAGCCAACGGCAGCCTGTCCTTCCAGGTGCTTCTCTGTGGTCCTAGGGGCAATGGCTGACCCTCTGCAGAGACATCAGAGGAAGACAGGAAAGTGGAGGATGTCACTAAACACCAGGACCGGTGGGCCTTCCCAGCTAGCCACCCCTGCCCGCTCCTGGGTCGGAGTCCTCTGTGCACCCCGTGCCCTACATCCGACCTTGGCTTTTCTCCTCTTTCTGGCTCTGGCCAACATCAGTCATCTCGGGTTTGGCAGCTTAGAATTTGAGAGAACTCACTCCAAATCTCCCTTCGTTACTTGCCAAACCCAAACTGCCTGGCTGTCCCCAGCCAGCCCCTGGGAACATCTGGCCCTGCTGCTCTGGACTCCAGAGGGTCTCTCTGTTTGTCTGTCTGTCTCTCTCTCTCTCTCTCTCTCTCTCTCCCGACCACCCGCCAGCTGCAGTGGACGCAGTGGTCAAGCAGATCTTCTGTGACACAGCTGCAGGAATATGGGGGAAAGATCACCTGGAGGCTGTGAGGTCTCCCGGAGGCTGGGGAGGTAGCTCTCTGGCCACGAGCATGCTGGGGATGACCACCAGCCCAGCTTTGGCTCCAGCTTGGCCATCTCGGGCAGTTCCTGTGGTGACTGTGACCAGACAGACCTGGGGAGAGCTCTTTGGTGGACAAGGCTCTCTGGTCCCAGACTCTTTCAGAAAGGCCCGGAGGCTCACCGTGCCCACGCTGTGCGAAGGGCAGCACTCCTGTGGCCGGGACCTGTCACTCAAGCAGGGGAGACCCAGCATTTCCCAGCGACGCCTCATTTCCGCAGGGTCTGCCCCTCCCACTCCCTCCCTGCCCCTCAGGTTGGAGATGCTGGGACAGGCGGCCGGCCCCACTCAGGCTGGCTGGGGCCACCTCCTGCGGGAGGCTGCACCCCAGTCCCCACCCAGGTTCCTTCTCCTGCACCCATGAGCCTCCTCTCCCTCCAGTAGTGTGAGAGGAAGCCCCAGGGCCCTTTACTTCCGAAGCCCAGGAGCCCCCCGTGCAGCCAGCCAGCCTCTGGCCTCTCCAGACTCCCTGCGCCTGACACCGGAGGTCTTGGAAACCACCAGGTCTGATGGTTACGAGAACAAGTGTCACTTAGAGTCCCGACTCATTACAGTCATTACAGTCCTGGGTCATCAGCTTGAAGATGATAACTGGCCCATCTTAAGGGGTGCTGTGGAAATTAAATGAGATAACACAACGTGCTCAGAACCACTCCTGGCACGTAGTAGGTTTTCAGGCAATGTCAGTTACATTGCTATGGTTACCATTGCTACCACCGTCCTTCTAGATGTTTCTACCGCTGCCCGAGCCCCTTCCTGTGCAGTGGAGTCCTCCCTTCCTAAGGACTCTGGTCTGTGTCGGCCTCTCCCGAGGGGGCCTCCCTTCCACCTCTCTTTCTGCACGCAGCCCCTCCCCCGCTGCTGGTCTCCCTCCCCCAGGGTGCCCGAGGCCTGTCACTCAAACAGCACAGCCAATACTGCAGTTTCACTGCTAGAAAGGGGCGGTGCTGGGAGCGCCCCTGCCCTTTTGCTCTCGCCCTTGGGCATATCTGGCCTCCGTGCCAAGCCGCCCTGGCCCTGGAGCCTCTCACTTTCCCTGCACCTGAAGCACATGGCGAGCTCATTTCCTTTCCACCCTGGGCCCAAGTTTCCTTTCCTCGCTCCCCATGTTCCTTGAGGCCATGAACCTAAGTACCAGGACGGGGAAGGAAGAGTGCTTTTCTCTCTTTTCACTCGCTGTGCAAATAGCCAGCAGGCCGTGACGGGCGGGAAGGTCAGCACGGGCACTCTGGAGTCCCGCGCGGGGAAACGCAGTGATTGACAGCTTGCCACTCTGCAGTCCCTACGTCCAGCTCGGCCTCCACCAGAGTCCCTCAGTGCAAGACTCTGGCTGCTGCACCCCAGATGGGCGCCTGCGGGCACATGTGCCCCTGTGCAAGGCACACCCAAAAATGAGAGCCACCTGTTCACCAGTGAGATGGATCAGGGTCATTGATTCCATAGACGGATGCCTCACATTTTGGTAAACCCTTCCTAATGTCTTAGTCCAATTAAACCAGGCCCTTTCAAGTCAGATTTATATCCATAGGATTCCACTTAACAGAGACAAGCAGTGCAATTTCAGGGCGATTTAGAGGGTTTCGTTTAGACACAGAACCAATCCTTGTCAAGGCCCCAGAGTAACAAGGAGTCCTCATTTGCTTAGAAGTGGTTGAGTTCATGCCACAGGGCTGAGCAGCCACCTGGAGCTCAGCAGGTACTCAGGGTGGGGAATTTGATGACCCCTGTTTGTGGGAGGGGCAGTGACCAAAAGGACTGGGGAGAAAAGAAGGCAGGGCTGCCCAGGGCAGTCAGGACCTTCATGAGATTTGAGAGAAGGTGCTGCTCTGGGTGTGCACGGTACTACAGGACATCCTGGCTGCTGCCCCAGGCAGAGCAGACTCGGGGCTTGAGCACTAACCGGATTTCTACCCCCACCTGCCCCCCAGATGGGCTTCCTTGAGCAGTGTGCAACCTGCACAACTATACACAGTGGCCCTGGGAGAGGGTCACAGATGTAACTCACTGCCCTGGGAGGTTTTAGTTGCTGACCTTGTTTCACAAACAAGGACAACTGAGAGAGATTAGCCACTGTTTCTATAAGCGTAGGCTGAGCAAGGATTGGAACCTTGCTGTCGGATCCTAAAATCCAAGCTGTCTTCTGATTTGCCACAGAATGTGAGCTCATTTGACAGAACTGGGAATCTTCTTTCCAGGGAAAAAGGAGGAACTGGTAGGGTCTGACCCAGGAATCTTTGGAGGTGCTATTGGACATGGGGAGCTCCCTCAGCTTCTGCTCCATAGGGGTGCGTTGATAGGAGGCAAGCAGTTCTGTCTACGAACCTCTGTCACCGGGACGGAACCTCCTCCCGCTGACTCAGAGGGACAACTACAATGGCGTCCAGTCCCTGTTCAACAGGACACACAAGCCAAGTCAGGAAGAGAGGGAGCTCGGTGCTTCGCCCTCGGAGCCCCTGTTCTGCTCTCGAAAATTCAGAAGTCCTTGCCCTGCTGTCTTTCAGGGCTGTGAGATCGAGATGAGCCGACCAACTGCACGGCCCTGGCCAGGGGAGCGGGGAATGAAGGACGCGCTGCATCTTTAACAAAGCAAGACGGCTGCCATCGAAGGGATCGTCCTTTATGCTGAGATTAAACTCCCAACACTGCTCTGTTTTTAAAAATGCACTTTGTTAAATTAAAAGTTAATAGTGTCTGTGAGCGGGGGTATGTGCATCCGGGTTTTATTGTAGTCTGTAGTTTATAAATTCCCTGACTTGGAAGAAAATTAAAATTTGATGAGCCTTTGTCACTAAACATCAGCATAGAAAGTGTGTGTGTGTGCGAGTGTGCATGTGTGTGTGCATGTGTGTGCACACGTGTGTGCGTGTGTACATGTATGCACATGCATGTGTGCTTGTGTGTACACGTGTGTGCGTGCACGTGTGTGCATGTGCGCATGTGTGTGCATGCTTGTGTGTGCGTGTGTGTACATGTGTGTACACGTGTGTGCATGTGTGTGCATGCTTGTGTGTGTGCGTGTGCATGTGTGTGCGCGTGCATGCGCATGTGCATGTGCACATGCGTGTTTTAAGTTTGCAGGTCTGTGATCCCAACACCCTGGGCGACGCTGCCTCGGGCGTGGAGGCTGACCATCCCCTGAGCGCCGGCCAGGTCACTACTGCTGGACACCCCGGTGGGCGAGCCCCTCTCAGGATGTGCTGTTGCTCAGAGGCCCCGCCTCGTGTCCTGGCAGCGCGGAAGTGGGAAGGAGACCTGGCTCTCCAAGGTCGCGGTGCCGGGGCTCTGGTGTCTACTCCCTGCTCCCCGGAGCTGCCTCTTCTCCCTGTGGTTCCACCGAGGGGCCCACAGGGATGTTCTGGGTCTGAATGTCGCCAGCAAAGCTCCCTCACTCCCTTCTCTCAGCTTCCGCAACCTCGCGTGCAGGTGGCCTGGGCACACGGTCACCCACCTGGCAGGGTGTTTGGCGTCTACGGTCTGAAGAGAACTGCGGGGTCACCCAGCCTTGTTCTGGGCTCTTTTTTTCACCCTTGGACATTCTTGGAGTTTTATGAAGATGAACTCCATTGCAGGCGGGGGAGGCGGTCTTGGTGACAAATACTCAGAAGGCAGGTGGTGGACGGCTGGGCGGCTGAGCGGCTGAGCAGGATGAGCCTGTTCCACCGGCACCGAGGCCCGCGGGATTTTCAGGTCCGACCACCCAGAGCCGGTGCAGACACACCGAAGCCTGGGCCGGTGTCTCCAGAGGAGGTGGCCCTGACCTCTTCCCTGATGGAGGGAGCCATGGCCGTCGCCCTGGGCCCTTTCTTCTGTGACGATGGTGGCTGGACAGTAGGGCTCATGGAAACCTGGGATTACTCACTGCTTGCCGTTCAGCCCGAGTGCCTCTGGCCTTTCTGGATCTTACAGGGGAAAATGGAAAAGCAGCCGTCACTCAAGGAGGTGCCAGAGCCCGCCAGCACTGTGTGAAGACCTCGCGGTGACATTATCCTCTCCTCCTTTCCCGACGGTGACACAGACGCCCAGAGAGGTCACAGACCGCCCGAGGCCCACCTCCAGGACCGACGGGATTTGGACATCGGTCTTCCTACAGTCGACGGCTCTGCTTCTCCCACTGTGGCTGGCCCGCTACAGTGAAGGCTGTGTCATGAAGCCTAGGAGACAGCGTCAGTCCCTCCCTGCATCCCAACGGTGACATCCCAAACAACCAGCCACCAAGCGGGCAGAGTTCTGACTTTGACGGCATCGCTCTTCCGATTTCTGATTTCGAGTCTATTTTCTCTTGTGTTTTTCTTCAAAGTCCTGCAGATAGTCACAGCCAGTTTCAGCGTGCGCGTGGGATGAGGGGGAGGCACCGCCAACATTCAGGGCCCTGCCTGGTGACAGGCCCAGGGGTCAGGGATGAGCCAGGCAGGTCACCTCTGGAGAGGGAGGCCAGAATCCACGTTCACCACCAGCAGTGAGGCCGTAAACTCGGGTCTAGAGGCCAGAGATCTCCGCCAGGGGTGGCCAGTGAGACGGGACTGTGGGGAGGTCTGCGGAGGCGACGGTTCCCACTGCAGCCTCTGGGAGCTAAGCCCTCGCCCCTGGAAATGAAGGTGGCTCGGGAAGCCAGGCGTCAGGCCCCGGGGGAGACGAGGAAAGCAGGGCTCGTTCCTAATCAGCTCTGCTGTGGCTCCAGGGGTCCAGGTACTGGACACTTGGTGCTCAGAGTGGCAATGTGGGGGTGGAGTGGACCCTTAAGAGGTGGGCCTGGTGGGAGGAGCCGCCCTGGAGGGGCTGGGTAGTCCTGTGGCACCCTGAGTTGGTTCCCTTGTGACTGAGCTGTTGTAAGAGCAAAGCTGAGCCCTGGACCCACTGGCTGCTGTCCTGCAGCAGCATCTCCTGCTCTCACAAGCAGCGTCTGCCGTGCGGTACTCACCAGAGCCCAGCTGAGGCGGAACCATGCTCTCCAACCTCCAGAACTGTGAACGAAATAAACCTCTTTTCTTTATACAGTTATTCAGCCTCAGGTATTTCATTATAGTAAAAAAAAAATAGGCAACTAATAGAAGACCTGATATAAAAGCAGGTTGTGACCTGGGTAGACACAGTGAACGTCATAGACTGACTACAAATGGCTGAGCACAGAATTTCACGGTCTCCTGACTTCCTGACCCAGTTAACCTAGAATAACTATCAAGGTGCTATGGTTTGGATCTGGACTGTCCCCCAAAAGCTCAGGTGTTGAAAGCATCATCCCCAAAGAAACAAGGTTCAGAGGTGAGGGTTTCAGGCAATAGCAGATCATGCGCACTCTGACCTCCCTAGTGGAATAATCCTGTGGATCCTTCTGAGGGCCTGATCCATCGATGGTCGAACAGGCTCCTGGGAGGTGGGGCCCAGCTGGAGAAAGGGGTCGGGGGTGCCCTGGAAGGGTTTCTCCTCCATGGCCCCTTCCTCTCCCACCCACTCTCCCTTCCTCGCAGAGCATCTTTCCTCCTCCACACCCTCTGCCCTGTGTTCTGCCTCACCTCAGGCCCAGAGCCAGAAGTCAGCCGACCACAGACTGAGACCTCAGAAACCATGAGCCAAAATGCCCTTTTCCCCGGAAGCTGTTCTCCTCGGGTACTTGGCGTACAGTGGGGCGAGGCTGGCCAGCACCTGGGGCCGGGGCCACTCCAGTTAGTGAGTCAAGCTTCCCGAGCTGCAAGCTGTTCTTGTCCAGGCTGGTCAAGAGTCGGGCCAGGGTATAAGTGCAGGTCCTGAGCCCAGGGCCCTCAGCAAGGGCAGGGCCGGGCAGGCAGCTGGGCTCTTCCAAGTCCTCGGACACACTACCCAGGAAGCACCATGGCTGCTGGAGTTGACCTGCACCCAGGGCGGAAGGGGATGACCACGGAGCGGATGGCAAGCAGGCTGGAGGGCCAGCTGGCTCCACCCGGCACGTCCGCAGGCGGGCCCTGAAGTGCCTCGGCCCCTTATTTGCACGTCCTGACGGGGCAGCAGAAGTCAGGAGCCCCAGGCTCCGAGGTCCTCTGTGGAAACTGTGGTCTTCTGGCAGCAACTCCTCCATTTGAGGAAAAAATAATTTCATAGAGACAGAAATCAAGTCCCCAGCCACAACTTGGGTTCCAACCGGAGCAGATAAGCTTGCTGACTTAAATATATATATAGTTAAAATTTCTAAATACACCGAAGTGGATAAAATAGAGCAGACGTCCACTCTCCGCCAGCCCGTCTCTCTGCCCCCACCGCTTTACGATTGCAATGTTTTAATCTCTCTTTCAGTCGTGCCTTCAAACTGCAGCCTGGTGGGGACATTCCAACGGAGGCAGCTGACTCCCGTTTAAAGGCACAATAATTATTTGTAGTTTAAAGAGCAGGCCTGGGTGGGCAAGGCGACCTGCTCATGGCTTTTCGAGAAAATGCGATTTTAGATCCCGGACGTGCGGAGGAGGGAAGGAGGTCTACCTGCCCCCCACAGCATGTGGACCGAGGCGATCTTGCTTTCACTGGGCGACCTGGCTCCCTGGAGCTGCGGAATTGAGCTGCTCTCCCTAGGGCCCTGGGGTCTTTTGTATTAGCTTTGCTCGGGTAGTTCTTTTTCCTACTGGTAGCAGCACTTGGTAAATGAGAGGCCACCGGAGAAGCAATTAAACTAAACCAGAAAATCTTTCCCATTTGTTTCATCTTGTCCTTAAACCGTCCACACGTCAATGGGACTGGGACGGAGACGTGGTGGGGTACGGTGTTGGCTGCAGTCGGGTCAGCGCCTAATGAGTTGGGTCCTCACCTGTGACCCCGACAAGAGGACTGTAAGTGAGCAGATAAGAGGACCAAGGGGACTCTCCTCACAGCTGCCCGCGGAATCGAGATCACAGAAGCCGATGGAGCTGGGGAGGCAAAGCTGGTGGCGTTGGGAAAGTGGAACTTCCTGGGGTTTTTCGGTGAGAAAAATAAGGTGAATCGCAGACGGCACTTTCCACGTCCGTCCTCTTTCTTCCCGTCCCATGCTTGATCTTTTGTCTTAATAACATCTCATAAAATCACAGTCCCGTCACAGGAGTCAGCGGATATGGGTATCCTCAGTTCCTACCCACGATGCCTGCGTCGGCGGGTTCGGGGGGCACTGTCCCGGAATCTGGCCCCTGGCACACTAAGTTTGTCTGGAGGAATTTGAGGAAGAGCAGGTGCAGGAAGACCGTTGTGAACTTTCTCTAAAGAGGCCAGGAGACCCTCGCACAAGAGGTGCCATCTGTCCCCGGAGAAGCCGAGGCCGCCGGTCCTGTCCTGCGCCCTGAAGGCTTGCTGCCCACCCCAGCCTCCCACGACGCGCCCACCGAGTTCGTCAGACCTCGTACGTGAATCTCAGCTCCAGGGCTTCCGAGGTCTTCCCTTCCCTGCAGACTCCCGGTCAGGCCAAGCGCTTGCTAACCCGTCTGCGTACTTTCCTGGTGCGCATCCGTCTGTTCTTAGAGGACCCTGGCTGAACTCCCGAGGGCGGGAGGAAGGGTGTCTTCCCTCCCCGTCACCAGGAGAGGGTCGGCCTAGAGGACTGGAGCCCCGGGGCACAAACGCCACAGACGTGCACTGGAGAAGGCAGACCAGCAGGGAGCCTCGGTGAGCCTAAGATCCTGCAGACGCGTCAGGACATCACCCAACTGGCCAGCCACCCGCCCAGGGAGCAGGTGATCCCACCTCCCCTCCAGAGCTGCACTGGCCAGGCTCAGTCCCATAATGTCGCATAATGACCACGAGTCGCTGTGGCCGGCAGCAAAGGCCATCCGCATACTTCAGACTTGTGGGTCAGAGTCTGGCCCTGGCTGGCCTCAGCTGGAACCAATTGAGCTAAGACAGACCCAGGCCTGTCGCCTGCAGTTTCACCTGCAACCTTAGGTAAAGAGACGCCCGAGACACACTCTTCTCACTGCAGAGGGAAGAGGCTTCGCGGGGAGGGAGGGAATTCAGCAGCGCACCCAGTTCTCAGCTGGAATCAGCACATTGTTCCCCAGTTCTCAGCTGGAATCGGCACGTTGTCCCTGCTACCCGTACCCCAGTTAAACAGCCTGGTCAAGTCCAAGGTGAGTAGTCCTCCTACCCACAGTTCCACTTTCTATGGTTTCAGCTACCCACAGGCAATCACAGTCCAAATAGGTCAGGTGAAAAATTCCAGAACAAACAAGCTTTAAAGTGGGCACTATTTTGAGTGACATGATAAAATCTTCCATCATTTCATTTCATCCTGCCCAAGATAAGAATCATGGCTTTGTCAGTGGATCCATGGTGTATGTGCTACCCTCCCTTTGGTCATTTAGTTGCCATCTCGGTTATAAGATGGATAGTCATCACGGTGCTTAAGTAACCCTTATTTTATTTAATAATGGCCTTAAAGCACAAGAGTAATGATGCTGGGGACTTGGAAATGCCAAAGAGAAGCTGTAAAATGCTCCCTTTGAGTGAAAAAGGTGAAAATTCTAAACTTCTCTAGAAAATAAATAAGCATATACTGAGTTTCCTTAGGTCCACAGTATCCACAAGCTTCTGGTTGTGAAATAATTGTGAAGTATAAAGAAATCCCTGCGAGTCTTCCTGGAGCTCCTCGGGATGCAGAAGTCATGAGCAGGGTGTGCTAAGGCATGCATGCAGAGGGAAGCCCAGAACAGTCGCCCTGGGCACCTCGGAATGGCCAGGACCTCCCCTTCCTGTGGCACCCAAATCCACCCATGCTCAAGTCCCCTAAACGAAGTGGCATAAAATTTGCAGGTGCCCTCTGTGCCCAGCATCTCTGGATCGTTCATAATATGCATTAAAATGTAAATAGCATGTAAACAGTCATTATAGGGTATTGTCTAGGGGAAAATGACAAGACAAAAGCCTACCTGTTCAGTTAGCCGCAATTATTTGTGCCGATATTTTCCATCTGCAGTTGATCAAGTCTGTAGATATGGAACCTGTTGAGAGGGAGAGCTGACTGTGTGTGTTTGTGTGTGTTTTGTGTGTGTGTTGTGTGTTGTGTGTTGTAGGTTGTGTGTGTCGTGTGTTGTGTGTTATGTTGTGTGTCATGTGTGTGTTGTGTGTTGTGTGTTGTATGGTGTGTGTTTGTGTCATATGGTGTGTTGTGTGTGTGTTTGTGTGTTGTGCATGTTGTGTGTTGTATGGTGTGTGTTGTGTGTTGTATGGTGTATTGTGTGTGTTGTGTGTTGTGTTTCTGTGTTGTGTGTGTTGTGTGTGTTGTGTGTTGTATGGTGTGTGTTGTGTGTTGTATGGTGTATTGTGTGTGTTGTGTGTTGTGTTTCTGTGTTGTGTATGTTGTGTGTGTTGTGTATTGTATGGTGTGTGTATTGTGTGTGTTGTGTGTTGTGTGTTGCGTGTATGTTGTGTGTGTCGTGTGTTGTATGGTGTATTGTGTCTGTTGTGTGTTGTGTGTTTCTGTGTTGTGTATGTTGTGTGTGTTGTGTGTTGTATGGGGTGTGTTGTGTGTTGTATGGTGTGTGTTGTGTGTCGTGTGTCGTGTGTGTGTGTGTGTGTGTGTGTGGTTTGATACCACCTGCAGTTCCAGGCCTCCCGGGGCCTTGGACAGTATCCTGGGATGAAAGGCGACACTCCCGCTCTGCGTCCTCGGGTGGCTAGAGCAGCGAAGCCGCTGGGAGAGGCCCGGTGTGTGCACTCCCTTCTGTGGAGGAGGACTGGGAGCTGATTCCTGCCACCCCACAGATTCCAGTCGGGGCGGACACAGCTCAGCGCCAACCCCGCCCAGCAGTCATTTCCCAGGCAGGAGCGCAGGAGCTCCCGGCAGCCCCGCCCTGCCGTCTGGGCACCCCAGCCCGCAAGACGTGGGTTTCCCCTCTTCGCCCTAAACCTCAGTGATCCCCCTGTGAAGGCATGCCAGGCAGCAAGCCCCCCAGAGCAGGAAAGGCCGCCCTACCCCGTCCAAACAAACCACCTGCGCTGAGGTCGACCCACTCCTCGGGGTCTTAACAGAAAAGCTGTCTCTTTACCACAAAACGTTGCGTTGAAGGAGCCGGACCCTTGACGGTTGATATGCAGGACTAACGATCGTCCGTCTGTCCCTGGAGAAGGTCCTGAGGCCTTGACACCAGGCGGGCCCTTCCCTCTCACCTTCTGTTAGGGCTGGATGTGAGGGGTCCCCCAAAGCCCACGTGTGTGACGATGCAGGAAGGTTCCAAGGAGACATGATCGGGGCTGAGAGCCCAACCCAGTCAGTGCCTTGATCCCCGGGGGTTGACTGAGGTGTTAGCGTGTGGCTGGAGGAGGTGGGGACCGGGCCTGGCTGTGGGGCACGTACCTATTTTCTATCTGGAGAGTGGAGTCTCTGCTTCCTGATAACATGAGCTGCTTCCCTCTGCCACCCTCTCCCACCATGATGTCCAGCCTCACCTCGACCCTGAGGCATGGAGCCCGCCTTCTGTGGACAAGGACCTCTGAAACCCTGAGCCCTCACATAAACCCTTCCTCCTCTTCAGTTGTGCTGGTGGGTCATTTAGTCACAGAAGTGAAAAAGCTAAGACACCTCGCACGCCCTGGTCCCGGCAGAGGTAGGAGAAGCTGGACCATGCCGTGAGGTACCAGGGCATCACCAGCCCTCTCTGCGCACCGGGGGACCTGCATGGTGTCAGAGGCACAGGGACAAGAGTGTGTCAAAGACTGAGACCCCGGGAAGGGCACAGGCCTCTCCTGAATTAGTCTCAGCCAACTTTGCCAATGCAAATGAGCAGCTCGTGTTGCCAGGGATGGTAAGTTCCCCCGGGAAGCCACAGCTGGAGAGAGATCCCTGATTTCTAAATGTTGACAGGAATAAATTCAGAAAGAAAGAATGAATGAGAGAGATGGGGGAGAAGGAGGGAGGGAGTGAATGAGGAAGGAAGAAGGAAGGAAGAAAGGAAAGGGAAGGAGAGAAGGAAGGAGGGAGAGGAAGAAGGAAGTGAAGGAGGAGGGGAGAGAGAGACAGCTGTAGGCCTCCGGGAGGTGAGTCAAGCAGAAGCCATTCCCAAGCCCCTGGCTGGTCTGAGTCTGTGTCAGATGATTCTGTCACCCTGAGGGGAGCTGGACACAGCAGGACACAGGGCAGGTAACTGCCCACCTCTCCTGAGCCAGATCTGCACGCCATACCCTCTTTCAGTAAGAGATGATACGAGTCCGGCTAAGAGCGAACCATCCCCAAGTATAAACCCCCGGATGCATTTTTAAAGCAAAGCATGTGGGTTATTATTCATTCCTTCAGATTGCCCACGCTATTACCCCCAGGAGTGTGGATCGCAGAAATTAACATCAATATTTAAGATCCATTTGCTCAACAAGAAGAGTGAGCAGGTGCCTGTGGACTGTCCACTGTGGCTTGTCACTGCAGTGGAGATCAGGGAGGGTCCTCACTGAGCGGTGTGTTCTTCACCATGGCGGAGTGGAGACAGCCAGCCGGCAGGGGCCTGGCCGCTCTTGCCTTACAGACTGTGTGCCCCTCGCAATGCACTTCATCTCCTACAGGTGGCTTTCTTCAAAGAGAGGGGTGCTTCCAGGTCGCAGAGAGCATCCATGATAATATATACATATGTATGATCTTCTCCCAGTGCTGGGACCGAACCCAGGGCCTGGCACGTGCTAAGCAAGTGCTCCACCATGAGCTGCACCCCAGCTCCATTGTAGTATATCTAAAGTCCCAAGTTCAAGGCCTGGTGTCTCGTAGATGTTGGGGGATTTTCATAGCAATTCTGTGTTTCAGTTTCCTTCCTCTTCTGTACACGGGGATAATGATGGTTCCTAGCTCCACAAATCAATAAGAGGAGTCCCTGAGAACACGTCTGCCTGGTGCTAAGGATGGAGCCTGGCCCTCAGGACCCTCCACGGGTAAATGCTGCCTACTAGGTTTTCCATGCTTGTATGTCCATTATCTGGGCTTCATTATGGAAGAAAGACCTACCATCATTGGGCCAGGGCCTCGGGCCCCAGTGAGATATTCTCCATAATCAGATATGCCCTTTGCTGGTCCAGGGCGTCGTGGACCTTCAGCTCACCCTGTCCCTTCAGTGCAGCAGGGATTAGATGTTTGAGCTTAAAAGGAAAACGAGGCCCCTCTGGCCCAGCCGTGCAGAAGTTCTGCCTCTGCTGAGCCACGCTGGGCTCCGGGAGGCGGTGGGGTCTCCCCGACTCCGTGCAGAGGCAGGGCTGGAGCCAAGGCAGAGCCCAGCCCCGGGAGGGAGCAGCCTGGTTGCCGGTTGTTCTCCTCCCGCCAGCTTTCTGCTGAGTGACCTCAGAGGCTCAGCGAGCTTGGCCCTGGGCGAGGGGTGACACAGAGCAGCCTAGGGAAGGAAGACGGTGCACCCGCCACCATGGTGAACTTCACTCCTTAGGTCGAAGTTGCATCCTTTCTTTCCTTTGGAAGGAGGGAAAATGTGAAAGGGCTGGATTCTCGCAGCCATTGCTGTGTCTCTGAGGATGCCCTTTCAGTGTCCCCTTTGCTGTAGTGACACTTCATTCGCAAGAGACCCTGGGGGCTGCTTGTGACCAAGGCATTCCCATAAAAGCCAGGGGTTCTCGTCACCCTTCGGGGATTTGTTGCCAGCATCCAGGTGGCTCAGCCATGTGTCTGGGAGGGATGTGGCCTGCGGGAGCTGGAGAGGAGGGCGCAGGGCCCCGGGCTGCCTGGGAAAGACGGGGCAGCATGGCAGGTGGCGGGTGCCTGCTTCGCTGTGAGCCCTCCTCTGGAGGAGAGTTGGCAGGAAGGTGGTCTGATGCGGTGGAGGCCCCGGAGGTGAGAGGCTGGCTGAAGCTGCGCTCCGGGTGCAGAGGCCACCTGCCGCCTCCTCCCGTCACCTGGCTGGGAGGGCAGCCATGGAGCGCAGCCTGTCCTGGGCCTGAGTCACCCCGTCCTCGAGCATCAGTCAGCTCCTTTCCCAGGCACCCGAAACTGCCACCTGCCACGGAAGGCGATGCCACAGGGTCACCTGTGGAGGTGAGGAGGTGAGGAGAGTGGGCTGCCCAGCAGCTCCAGGCTGGCCACGGGGACAGTGGTGTCCAGGTCAGTGAGCGCAAAGCCTGCAAGAGAGCTGGACGCTGGGTCCCAACCCCAGGCACCCGGGGCACAGAGCCAGCTGGGCACACCCCAGACACCGACACGCGTGTGCAGACCCGGGACACGTTCATGGGCAGAGCTGCAGGAGGGGCGTGTCAGGACGGGGCGCCGAGCGGGCTTCCTTATCACACCACGTGCTGTCACTCTGTCAGCTTTAGAAGCACCATAAAATACGCTCAGGATTGAAAGTAGGGATTCCCCCTCCATGCACCTGGCCCACAGCTGGAACTCAGTGCTCATCCTGGGGAAACCGAGGCCTAGGGACACCAGAGGGAAGGAAGGAGCTCATTTCCAAACAGAAGAGACTGGGTGGGTAAGGTCGGTCCTGAAAGGCCACTCTCTCCTCCCGCGTCTTCACCAGCCCTGGAGAGTTTAGTCTCCTTCCATGGAAATATTTAAATGGCCGAGCCGGCGTGTGTCCCCTGTCTGGGTGAGTGGGAGGGCGGGCGGTTGGCTCTTCATGGGGACCGGCTCCCTCCCACAAGCGTGTCTCTGAGGATGTGGCTTCAGGTGGGCCTTCTCAGCTTCCCCGTTTACGGGAATGACACGTGACCATCTGAAAGACTCTGGGAGAGCCAAGTGGGTCCACGCGCGGGGAAGCCCAGGTCTGGAGTGACCAGCTGCAGCTGGAGGCCAGGGCATGGCCCGGGGCCAGGGGGCCCCTCTGTCCCCGCCACGCTCCTCTCTGTCCCTCCTTGCTCTTTGCTCGGGCTCTGTGCTTACTTTTAACATCTCAGTGTCTCCCTCCCGTGCTAAGAAAACAAGAGAAAGACAATATGTCGCAGGAAGCCAAGGGCTGAAGAGGAGGAGCCCCGGGTGGAGCGAGGTCCTGGGGCGGGTCCTCGACGCTCTCCTGCCCAGTGCTCTCACGGGCGGCGGTCCCAGGCAAGTCAGTCCCAGAGTCGGCCACACGGCCCAGGGCCAGCTGCGAAGGCACCGGCACCCTGGAAGTCATCCCCATCCAGAAGCCACAAAGCAGAGCAGAGAAGGTACCGGGGAGCGGGGCCACAGGACGCAGGCCCTTCTGCTCCTTGGGACTGACTGAGAAAAAGCTGAGACGATTTTCCAGGAGGCGAGAAGCCAGCCTCTGGCCCCCGGGGAGCACCTGTTTCCACAGCAACCAGGACCCGAGAGCTGCTGTCTTCAAGTTCACTACCCAGGGAAACCCTGAGTCCCGGCTGTCAGTCCTGGAGGCGCCCAGGGCGCGGAATGCGTCACCAGCTCCCGTGGCCTCTGCGGTTAGAGGCAGCTGTGGGCGCCAAGGCTGAGCTCTCCCCGGTGACGCCGCCCAGCTCCTGCCAGCGCCCGGCCCCACGAGTCCACGCCTCATCCTGCAACCTGCACCCGACAGTGACGACAACGGTGATGGTGGTGACGGCAGTGACCGCAGTGATAATGACGGTGATGGTGGGGACGAGGAGGGTGGAAATAGCAGTCATCACAACAGGAACGAGCAGGGCGTGCTGAGTGCTTCCCGAGCGGGTTCTTATTTAATGTCTCACAAAAGCCCAGGGAAGCGTGGGCTCTTCTGGGCCCATTTTACTAATGAAAAAACAAAACCAAACAGAACAGAGGCTCAGAGAGGTCAAATAACCTCCCCAGAGGCACACAGCTGGCAAGAAGGTCCTGGGACTCAGGCCGTGTGACCCCAAAGTTGTTTCCTTCGGTGGCAGGGGAGCTAGAAAGATGAGCTCCTCAACAGACGGCTTCATTCCATCCTGGCTCGCCCCACCCGCTGTGCGGAGATGTCAACCTCTGGAAGATTCCTGGGTGCCATTCCCCGAGCATCTTGTCTATGTGCAGTTTCCACTGGCAAGGGCTGCGAAGGCCTGAGCCTCTGCATTCTGACCAGCTCCCCCTGCTGCTGGGGCTGCCCGTCTAGTTGGTGAAGCTGATTCATGGGCTGGTCACATGATAGGCAATGAAGAACCGGGTCTGTCCCAGTAGCTGCTCCTACTCTAGCCTCACCTACCACCTCCCTGCCCTGGCCCTGTGGCTTTTCCCAGGAGCAGCGCCATGCAGCCCCCTCACCCTGGAGGTGCCTCCCCAAGGACCTCGACTGCCCATCCCGCCCTCCCAGGCTGGACCCCTGTGGTTCAGGCTGGCTTTGGTCAGACAGAGGCTGCAAGGCCCGCGGAGGCTGCAAGCCTGAGGAGGCTGTGCCCCATCTCTGTGCCCATCCTCCCCTCTGCACACCTGAGCCGCGGCATGACCTCCAAGGCAGAAATCCAGACAAAACCTATTTCAAATCACTTTGGGACACAAGTCAACTGTTGTTCGCTAAACATTTTTCTTTTTAAAACTTCTGAGAGGCATTTCAGCTTATGTTTTGTGGACAGAAATCACGAGAGAAGGAAGGCAGCCATGTGGTAAGCAGGAGTGGGCTCACAGCCCGAGCTCTGCGTCTGGTGAGGGCCTTCCCGCGGCAGCAGGATGGACGGAAGGCAGCGCCGGGCAGGAGGGCGGGAGTGTGCCCCCTGGGGCCTGTCTCCCTCTCCTCCCTGACGGGGGCTCCAGCCTGCGGCTCAGCCACCCCGATCACCCCACGGCCCACGCCTCCAGCACCCTCAACCTAGGAATTTGGAGATTAAGTTCCTAACACGTGAAGCGTTGGGGGACACACTGAGACACAGCAGGACCCCTGCAGGAGGCCTTCTTCCTCTGCTGCCCAGGTGGAATCATTAACTGAGCACCTTCTGAAAGCCCCACAGAAGAATCCACCCCGGGTCTTTCCCAGCTTCTCCGGGCAGCCAGCATCGCCGCCTCCGTCTTGAGAACCAGCAGCAGCATCTCCAGAGCTCTGATGCCTCTGCTCTTCTCACGCCTCCCTCTTCTGACTTCTGAGCCTCCGTCTCAGGTGAGCTCTTGCAACTGGATTAGATTCATGGGAAGATTCTGGATCATCTCTCCATCTCAAGACATTAAACTTACCTCTTCGAGGACCTTGTCGGTGAGGCTCAGTGGCCCACACCTGCAATTCCAGCAATTCTGGAGGCTGAGGCAGGAGGATGACACGTTGAAGGCCAGCCTCAGCACATTACTCGCGACTCCAGGAGGAGAGCACCAAGTCCTTGCAGTGACCTGCCTGATAAGAATGATTTTGCTTGCCTGGGGACCTTGGGTCACACTGAACAGCTGACTGTATTTCACTGCATCATTATCACAGAAAGCAAGCTATCATTTTTATTTTTTGCACACAAGTGGGGAGCAACCATTATGTAAAGCTCACTCTTATGGGTTAGACATGAAGCATCCCCCAAAAGCTCATGTGTGAGACGATGCAACAAGGCTTAGGGGTGAATTGATTGGGTTACAAGAGCCTTAACCTAATCGGTGCATGAATCCCCCAAAAGGGCTTGGCTGGTGGCAACTGGAGGAGGTGGGTCATCGAGGGACGTGCCTTGGGGTATTTATTTTGTCCCTGGTGAGCAGAGCTCTCTCTGCTTCCTGGTGTCATGTCCTGAGCAGCTTTCCTCCACCCCACTCTTCTACCATGATGTTCTGCCTCACCTTGGGCCCCCAAAAATGGAGTCAGCCATCTACGGACTGAGACCTCCAAAACTGTGAGCCCCACATAAACTGTCCCCTCTAATTGTTCTCCTCAGGTCTTTTGGTCAAAGCAGCGAGAAAGCTGTAAAACACTTCCTCCTCTAAACATATTTTGCTAGTATTACTTAAAAATCACTTATTACTGAACCATCTTTAGTGCAAGATTAGGATGCAAGGAACACTCAGGAATATATGTGAAAATTGAATGTGACATTTGGGGAACTTGACTACAGTGTTGCCAAGTGCATACTTAAACAAACTGTCATCTTCGGTGTCCAAAGATTCTGTGCCTCTGCCGTCGGTTTCCTTATCCGACGCCGTCCTGAGTGTCCCCTCCTCAGGTGTGTTAGGGTGACACTGCAGCCTCCCAGCAAACCACAGAGGTCAGCGCCAGGAACGATCCAACCCTGCACACTCGCTGGGAATCCCAGGCCCCCGGCTCAGGGCGCACCAAAGGCCGACTGAGCACTGCCTGCCCCTGGCCAGCGCCTCACTGTTCTATCCACCCTTCAAGTGGCTTAAGGAACAGAATCGCACCAACGAAAGGCTGCCCACCAATCTTGGATAAAAAGAGCAGGGTGTGATCACTATGTGGTGGTAAGGATCGTACCATGAAATGCAGTGATAATGTGATTTGCGGTGGTGATTCAAGGTCACGGGTATTGACTTAAACTCTATAGGAGTCTGAGGTCAGCCATTCGGGTGTCCACCTTGCCTGTGTGATGAAACCCCAGTGAAAAGTGAACCCATGACCCACGGGAGCTTCCCTGGGTCACAGTGCTCGTGACATAAAGTCACAGATCCCTGCTGGGGGATCCCAGGGCTCCAGGGAAGAGTAGGACCGGAAGCTCGTGGGTGCAAGTCCCAGCATCTCCTCCTTCAATCAATTTTAATTTGCCTCCTTCTGTTGTAACAAACTGCGACCTCAAGTCTAACAACTTTCGAAGCTTCTGTCCGTCTTTGTAGCACATCGTCAGTCCTGGGGACACTCTGAGGGACCTGAACTTCCAGGGGACGTCACAGGGGATGGTGGTCTGGGGAAGCCCCAAACACACGCACATCATATTCAGGAAATTTCTCCAGAAACACTTCTGCCACAGGAACTTTGTGTCTTCTTTAACTTCTTTAACTTCTTTAACTTTAATTGCTTGACCATCCACTCTGTTCAGATAGGGACCTATGGCGGTCCACGCCGGCTGGTGCAAAGCACAGCTCAAAATTAACACACACGCACACACACAAAAAAAACTTGATTCGTTGCTTAGTCTTCCTGGGACCTGTGTGGACAGAGAAATGCTTTGACTCAAAGTTTAGACACAACGTCCACTAAAGGTCAGACACAGACCAGCTCAGCATGTTTTTCATCAAACTGCTCTTAAACCAGAAATGCAGAGACGAGAAGGAAGACTTCTACCCCAGCCACTCACACGACAGGGACGGATCCGCAGTCCTGCAAATGCCTCACCGGTCTTGGCTGCACCTGCCAGTCAGCTGGGGATGACAGACACACCACCTGCATGGACCCTCCAGCCGGAGCGATCCTGTCCTCCTCCTTCTTTTTGGCCCCCTTCTCTGTAAGGGATGCATTCCAAGACCCAGTGGATGCTGAAACCAGCCTCTATGTAGAGTGTGTTTTCCTACCCACTTCCCTGGGATAAAGTTTACCTCGTTGACTGGACACAGTAAGAGATTAACAATAGCTAGCCATAAAATGAACCATTATTACAATATCCTACAATAAGAGTTATTTCACTTTTCTGGAATATTCCATTTTGGGGTCTTGCAAGGTTAAGTAAAGCCAAAGCCAGGGATAAGGGGAGATGAGGGTCTCTTCTGACTTCAACAACTTCAGCGTGAATGTGCTCCTACATTTGGACGGCAGTGCAGACCCAGATCAATCACAGCACAGCTCTTGACGTACTGATCTCTGCTCCCCTCCTGCTACCAGGTTTGCCTGGTTTCTGTTTGATTGTTTCTATATAATTAAGTTTTAACAATGTGTTAAGCACCTCTGAACTCACTCCTAAACTAAAGCTAGAACTTACACTTTACACTTGTTCATTATTTCGAAACATCTACAAGAATTTATGCGTTTTTTTTCCTCCTGAATGAGGCAGGCATAGTCAGGGTGCCTCTCGTCCCAGCTACTCTGGAGGCTGAGGCGAGAGGGTCACATGAGCCCAGGAGGTGGAGGCCAGCCTGGGTGACACAGCAGACCGCATGTTGAAAAGTAAAACAGTTTCTTCTAAGAGTGAAATTAATGCGCTAATATTCAGAAAAATTTCAAAAGTTACAAACTATAGACCAGCATAAAGAGGAAAATATCTGCGATTCACCCCTCAGTCCTGCCCACGTGAGCATAAGTTGATATTCTATCCTGGCGTATGTACATTTCAACATTTTCTACAGTTTTAAGTTATAAGATGTAGAAAGTTCCACATCCTGTTTTTTTTTTAACTTGTCATTGTGTATTAAACACTTCACTTACATATTTCACTTGACGTTATGTATTTAATTCTCTTTTATTACTTTTGACATTGAATGTTATAAGCTATATTTGGATGGCACCGTCAAGAATTTAGCAATCCACTTATTGTTAGACACTTGTGCTACATGATGTAGGGGGCTTAGAGGGCAGATGATAAATAACATTACCAAACAATATTTTATACATAAGTATTTCATGCTTTAGTTTATTTTCCTGAATCTAGAAGTAAAACCAGAAAAGCAAAACCAGGGATGAGGGGAAATGGCTGTAGCTCTATTTTAATAACTTTGGTATGAATTTAATCTTTTCAAACCCTTACATTGGCCCTCAGCTGTACAGAATGAGATTGAAGTCTGAGTCAAAAGATCTGAGCATTTTAAATTTGTTGAAGCACGCTGTGGGATTGTTCTAGAAAGATTGCACCTGCTGGTGCTGGCTGTGTCCAGAAGGGCCTCTGCCCTGGTCCCACACTTTGCTGGGCCCCTCTCTGGCCCTCCTGGGGTCAGGGGTCAAGGGCCAAGGGTCAAGGGAATAAGCACTGTGGGAGCTGTGTCTGCATCCTGGGTCTCAGAGTCCCTTTCCTGGATCCATTTCTCAAGCTGGACCTCAGGGGCAGCCTGCATAGCCGCTGGCCTACGTTGGGGTGGGCACTGTGGAGGATCTTGGATGTCAGCTGGGCCTCCACATGCACGTGCATGAAGCCCCAACAGTGTGGATGGAGCCAGGGGCAGCAGGGTGGCAGCCAGGAGCCTGGGCTTGCTCTCCCTCACAGCAAGTCTAGCCAAGACCCCCAGGAATCGGAGTCATTCTGAACATGTGCCTGTCAAGGTGGGGAGATTAGAAATATTTAGCTTAGGAGATGGTGAGCTTGGTTCATGGCTTCACATATTTAGGTATACAGTAGGTGGGCCCCGTTGTCCCAGGTCCTGTGCTTTTTGGGGAAGGAGCTGATAACCGTGCCCACTCCTACCAGCACCTTAGAAGGATCCTGTTCTCCAACATCACAAACCAGGATCTGCCTTTGCTAACTTGGTGGTGAAAAGCAATATACCACGTTTGCTTCAATCTGCACTTTCAGACTATTCATTCCTTCAGATTTTTGTTTTCCTACTGGGTTATGTTTGTGGTTTCTCTACTGGACTCAGAGTTTTCCTTATAAGTTTGTAAAAACTATCTCTGTGTAAGGACAGTAACGCCCACACAGGTCCCAACAAGCCCAAAGCTGTGGTATCTGTTTAATTCCTACCGCAGGGAAAGAGGCCTGTCTAACAGGTTAGAAGGTGGGACCAGTCAGGGCTCTGCCTGGCTAAGACATCAGGTGGGCCACCAAAGCACTGAGGGACTTGGAACCAACTGAAGCCGGGGGATGAGAGCTGGACGAGAGGACCAGAGCAGAGCACTGGGAAAGACCACCATTTACAAATTCCTGGGCCGGTCAGGACCAGGCCCACAGAGGAGTCCTGCTGTAGATTGAGTATCCCTCATCCAAAACTGCTTGGGACCAGAAGGTTTTGGATTTGAATTTTTTTTCTACTTACATATACATAATGAGGTTTTTTGGGAATGGGACAGAGTCTAAGTACAATGTGCATTTCTGTTTCATAGACACATCATACACCAGAGCTTGAAGCTGATTTTATATGAGTTTTTTTTTAATTAGTGCATGAGACAAAATGTCATGGCTTGGAATTTTCCAAGCGTCATGCTAACATTTAAAGAGCTTTGCATTTCGGAGCATTTTGGAGCATTTTGGATTTCAGGTTTTAGAATAGGGATGCGCTATCTGTATCAGGTTTGTGTCAGTGTTGGACAACTGCATGAAGAATTCTTGAACTAACCCAGAGACTAACTGGCTTGAATATCCTCTCCTCACCTGAAGTCACCTGCAATCCACAGGGAGTCAATCCAGTGAAACCACCAACACCCAGGCCAGGAGCTCAGGGACCATCGTCCCATTACCTTCTTCAAACACCCAAGCGACGGTCCCTTCATTTCTCTCAGATAGTTGGCCAGTAAGTGCTTTAATTACACGTTGAAAGGAATAAAATAAAATCATCTGGTGGAATGGTTTTAATTAGAATTTAGTGAGTCGGGTAAGCAATTAGTGCATGTGAGAATGGAGACTATATACACATATTTGTCTCCTTTGAGCTTCACTGGTTTAAATGAACATTTGACTCAGATTCCTCAAGTTAAACAAAGGGCCAAATAGTGGTAATGATAATGTAGCCTCAGCTAATAGGAAATTGGAAAAGCTATTGCTCGGTGTCCTCGCAGATCCCAGGGACTGGACTTCCCGGCCATGCCACCCGCCCCAGTTTTAGGACAAGCTGCAAAATTCAAGATTAGTGATTAATTTTTCATTTAAGTTTAGGGAGGAGAGAGGTGAGTAAAGGAAGGGAAAGAGAACCTGGAGCTTGAGCAGCCACTGTGTGCCCAGTCCTATCCAAGGAACCCAAGGAACGCACTCACGCCTCCCTCCCGCCTGGTAGCGGCCCTGGGGAGGGTGCAGCTACAGACGCATCTCAGCAAAACTGAGGTTCGGAGACGCCAAGTCATTCTCGAGCTTGGGTGGCCAGTACAGAGAAGCCTGGTGAGTTCCGTGTCAAGGTTCTCGCTCTTTCCAAGGAATCCCTTCAACACAGGAGTTATATGAATTCCAAAGAGAGGAAGCGGAATTTGCTCCCGGAGAGCCCGATTTCCACGTCTCCAGTGTGATCTCACCATCCACCTGGGAGGGAGAGCTACGGGAGCCCGGGGGGTGCCCCATCTTCCCCAGGTCGAATCAATGTCCCACACTGCTTCTCTGCCTCGGTGGCAGGGTGGGCTTGCCGGGGAACTTCACAAATGCTGATGGCAGGCTGCTGGACCTGGGGGTCCTGATTGCACCGGGCTGGGGCACAGTGTCCTTCAAGCTTGCGGTGACCCTGACAAGAGCCAAGGCCGAGGACCTCAGAGCGGCGTGCACAGGATGCCTGAGGGAAGACGGTGCAAGTCCCACTTAAGACTGAGAATGTCACCTCCTCTGCCAGGCAGTGCCCCTGGAGCCCCCTCGGCCCTGTTCCACCCCTGCAGGAGGAGAGTCACCGGAGTGAAGGAACAGGTGGGACTGTAGCTCCGTCACCTGCTGGCATTGTGATTTGGGCCAGAAAAGCTAGTCTGAGTCATAGCTCCCTGTAGAACGAAGCTCAGGGGACCCGCCGAGGTGAGCTGGGCAGGAGGTGTCTAGCTAGGGATGTTTCCGGCCACGGAGCATTGCTCCCGCCAGCGGGGTGGTCCCTGTCCGTGGGCAGCACCTGGAATGCAGCACAGACTCAGTGTGTCGTCAACCATCCCTGAATTTTCCTCTCCCAGAGCCACTGCCTAAAAGGGGTTCCTGCTCTGAACCTCCTAAATGCAATAAATAGCATTATCACTCGACTTACCATTATCTCGTTCCAGGGCTTCCTTGTCAACAGAGTCCACAGAGAACACAGCAAATAGGGTGGGTTACTTCATGTCCTGGAGTCTCCCTTCTGGAGGGCTGCACGCATATTAGCATACCCGATCCTTTAAAAAATGCGGCAATAAAATATGCTTAACATGGTGTACACCAGCACATTCCAAAATATATTACTCCAAAGTATATTTGATGGAATGATTTTGAGAATTCAAGTTTTCCAGGGTCACAGAACCAATCAGATGAATAGGGAGGCAATCGATCGATGAGAGGTCCTTGATCAGGGGAGGAGGGCGCACACATGTGGAGAAGGGGGAGTCCCACAATAGGCTGTTGGCAAGCTGCAGGACCAGGGAGGCCAGCCCAGGTTCAGGCCTCAGAATCAGGAACGCTGCTCAAAGGTGTCACTCTCAGTCCAAGGCCAAAGCACCCGGGGCGCCAGGGCTGCAGGTCCCAAATTCCAAAAGCCAGCAATTCTGGAGTCTTGATGTCCAAGAACGGAAAAGACAAATATCCCAGTTTCAGGAAAGAAAGAGCGAATTCACCTCTCCTCCAGTGGGTACCCACTCCCATGGGGTGAGGTTGGTCATCCTCACTCAGTCCACTGCTACCACGCCCATCTCCTCTGAGAACACTCACACACATGCCCCCAGATAACGCTCTCTCCACCGTCTGTGCACCTTAAGACGGCCAAATTGATACCCACGACCACCCATCACAGGATCCATGAACCTTCTACGGAACAGAGTCTGGGGAAGCTCATCCCAGTTTAAATTGTGAAGTAAATCACGTTCACAAGAAAGAGACCAAACCAAGGCCCCTTGGTCAAGAGGCTCCTGGGGTGGCTTCGTGAGGACTTGCTGCAGCCTGCCCTCAGGTGGGACAGTTGATTTTGTCAGTCCACTGACACATGAGCTTTGATGGGCAACAGACCCACAAATGTGGGAAGCCAAGGAAATCACTTGACAAAGTGGGTGAAATTTCATTAATGCATGAAGCCGTTTTGATATGACTAGTTAATCGAGTTCCAGCTTAGACACCTCCCCTGAAAACAGAATACCTTGACAGGCAAGGTCTCGGGTTAGAAACCACGGAAGCCGTTGCTGCCTTTCACCAAAGCTTCCCCACCCTGCCTTCTGAGAACGCGGTGGACTGTTGTGTCCTGGGCCCTGTGGCTGGGCAGGGTGGGGCCAGGTGGCTTCCCTTCAGTGAGTCGTGAAGGGAACTCAGCACGCGTCGCTTTCAGGCCAGAGCTGTGTTATCTATCACTCCCGTGGGCTTTCCAGAGCCTTCTCTGTGTAGCACAGAGACACCAGTGGCTTCAAGATGGAGCCCCCAGCCTGACTCCCCCCATAAGCAGAGCCCAACTGCTGACCTGCAATGGACATGTCAGGCGAGCTAGAAATAAACTTGCAATGTTTAGAAGTGTCGCTAACCTGTCAGGTTCAGTCTGTTTCAGTTCCTGGCTCCTAGTAGGTGCTCAAGAAAGTTAACTTCCCCCTTTCTAAAATGGGAGGGAGATATGCTCTCTAGATGACTCACACTAGCCTGGGGAGCGGGTGCGCTCAGGAAAACGCATACAGGACAGGCGGTCTGTGCCTAGCTTTATGAACAGAGCTAGCTGGGGGAATTTGTATTTTGGCAGTTGCTTGTTTGGGTTGTTTTCTTTCTTCTTTCTTCTCCTTCTCCTCTTTCTTCTTCTTTCTAATGCAAAAAAGTCTCCCAGGTCATGGTGAACCAAATTACATACCCTGGGCCTCAGTGTAGGGTACCCAGGGCATCAGCTAATGTGCTGTTTCTCAGAACAGAGGGCAAAGGGAACCCAGGGTGGACCCCGAAGACCCCACGTTGCAGAAAAGACCTCTGTCTCCCGCCGCCACCCTCTCCCTATCGGGTCTCCTCTCCTCCTTCCTTGCATCTTGATGGTGATGAATTTAGCACTCTGTCCCATCGTACCTAAGTAGCTGCTTCTTTCCCTCTGTCTTGGGACGGCAGCCCAGCCCCGCTGTGCCCATGAACACTGAGCGGCAGGGTTTCGCATTAGCACGCACTTGGGAGTCTCTGAGGAAGGTGAGCTCGGCGAGGGGTTAGCGACACCGTTGGATTGTCTGCAGGACCCGCATTCCCTTCCTGGAGGCTGAAAGCAAGACTCTGCATTCTTAATGTAGAGCTCAGGCTGCGTCCCAGGGGCCACGGTGGCCAGGCCTGGTTCCTGGCCTCCCAGCCTTCCCTTCCCTGCAGCTGGGCCCCAGACACCCATCTGCAAATCCAGCTCACCTGCAGGTAGACTCTGGGACGAGGGAAGCAGCAGGACCGTGGGCTCCCAGGCTCTGAGGATGTGGAGCCAGTCTTTCCCCAGGGCTGTAGCATGAGGGCTTCCAGAGTGTCCCAGGTCCATTCCATCCTGGTTTGTGTTCAAGAGACAGGGTCTAGGCCTCCCTCTGTGCCACCATCCCTGCCACACTGAGTGTCTAAGCACCAGTCACTGTGCCCATGCTGCCCTGGTCAACCCCTCCTGGGGACCTGAACTGATGAGAAATGGTACTATAAGGGATTCCTGTCAATCAGTGCTGACATCGCCCCTCCCCTCCCCGCCGCTTCCTTCCCACAGAACCCCTGTCACCAGCCTTCACGATCCTCCAGGAAGGCCTACCATCTTCTCTGTGCCTCATCTTGGACTAATGGTGGCCAAGGAAACATAATTCTGGGATTTTCCTGATAAATTCTACTTCCTGCCTGGGTCAGCTTCACCCAAGAGGGACAGGAGTTGGTCCAGTAGCCAGGTCCTGCTGGGTGGCTGCATCCCACCCCTCTCCCGTGTTTGACAAAGCTGAGCCTGAGCAAGATGGCCAACTGATTTAAACGAGGTAAGTGATTAACAGTGTACACGTGATGGTTAATTCTGTGTCACCTTGGCTGAGCTAGGCGCTGCCCAGATAGCTGGCTGAACACAGTATGTCTTTGAGGGTGTTTCAGAAATGCTTAGCATTTGACCAGGTGAAGCAGACCCACCCTCTCCAAGGTAGTTGAGCCCCATGCACTCCACTGAGAGCCTGAAATGGAATAGAAGGCAGAGGAGGGGGACTCAATCTCTCCTGCAGTCAGGACATCTGTCATCTGTCTCCAGCCCTCAGAGCTCCTGGTCCTTGAGCCTTTGGACTTCCTGTTCTCCAGCTTACAGATATGAGATGATGGTGGGACTTCCTGGGCTCCATAATCACAGAAGCCAATTCCTGTCTCACACACACACACACACACACACACATACACACACACACACACACAAACACACACCCTATTGGTTCTTTCTCTCTGTAGAACCCTGGCTAATACATATGCATATGGCAAAATCATTAAAGTCCTCAAAGAAGCAAACTTTCAGAAACCGTTCCATGGCATGATGTGATCCAAGTGCACTGAGGTGAAGAACTTCTCTCTTCTGTGGGTTTAGAGGTCGCCTCCCTGTAAGGTTGCAGGAAAGGCCAGGAAAGCTGTGTGCACCACCAGCCCAGCTCCTGGTGCACATGCTGTAACCAGTAGTGTTGTCTGTTGTGCTGTTGCATAACTCAAAATCAGGACAGGAGCCGCCGTCTCTGTACCTCCCATAGCACGACGGGTGGGGGGGGGGGTCATGGCTGCGGCACAGAGAGGTGCCCCTGCCTGGGGACCCAGCTCAGACTGTCGCTGGGCTCAGTGATCTCACAAAGACAGCAGAGCTTCCAAAGATACATCCTGAGCGGTCCACTCCTTCTCCCAGGCCTGGCCCAGCTACTTTCCTGAACAGGATTTAGCTCCCGGGCATCAGGAGTCCAAAACAAAATCATCTCCAGCAGGATAAAGAATTCCCAAGGCAGGGAGTTCTGAGGCTCCTCCCAGGGGGGCAAAGCGTCTGGCAGCCAGGTGTCCCCTCCGCCTTCACGTGAGATCACCCTGAGATGAGCCAGATGAGAATGTGAAGCGTCCAAGCCTCACATGGTGCTCATGTGACCCAGTCGATTCCGCAGCAATCGCCGCCTGAGTTAGCTAATGGCGGGGTAGGAGGCCCTCCTACTGGGATCCCATTACCTTGTAATTTTCAGCTTGTTCACTGCTGCAATAAAGCCCCTCTGTCTTATAATTCCCCCCATTGACGTCTCATCTTCTCAGGAACTGAAGTATGTAAGATGCTTTCTGCTGGGGATTCATTGAGATAAGTTATTGAAGTCAAGCAGAGAGGCAGGCTTCCAGCGCTCAGCCGTCCCTCTCGAAATTGATGTTCCCGCTTGCTTTGAAGGTCTAATGTAATCACAAACAATGGGCTTTCTGTATGTTTAAAAATTCATACGTTTCCCGTGCCACAGAGGCAGAGGGGCGAGGAGGCCCTGCTCTCGGGGCTCATTAGCAATAGGGGCCGCCGCCAGCTTGGTTCTGATGTGATTTCTAGGGACCCAGATGCCACAGCCATTCAGACCCCAACTCAGCTGTGGGGAGTGACAACTTCTCCAAACTCCTGAGCCTGGCGCCCAGTCGGCTCTGCGCTCCGCCAGGTGCGGCTTGCCTCCTGCGGTGCCGGCCCACATCTTCTCTGGTTCTGAGCCGCACACCTCGCCGGCCTTGGTGCGCACGGGCCCCACCCCGTTCTGAGCCTCAGGAGCACACGTCCCTGCCTGTGGCGGCCCCTGTGCCTTCCCCCTGGCCTCCCTCTGCCCTCCGATCCCCCCAGCACAGAGCCTTCAGGGCTGCCCTCTGCAGGAGGCCCTGCCCTGCCTTCCACGCATCCCGAATGGCACTGAAGGTCCAACCACTGGAAATCCAGCAGCAGAGCTGCCATTGAGGGGTCTCGAGAAGGGAACAGAGATAAGTCACAAGGGTCCTGTAAGGAATCCGGCCTCCCAACCACCTGTCAATCTGCGTTCTTCCCGCCTCTCATGTTACAGGAATTTCCGGCTTACGCTGCCGTAATCTTCCTGCCTCCCACATTACGTTCTAATATGTCATTGGTCCATCAGTCAGTCTGTAATAATTCTCCTCCGTGATTGGTTCCTCCCAGCCCGCGAAATTCCAATATCTGAGAAGAAACCATGCGCCATGCTCTCTTTTTCTTCTTTCCTTTTCCCCGAGTGGACGTGAATCGTCCACATAAAATAAAAGTTCCTCGTGTGAGACCTGTGTCTGCGGAGCGTTTTTCTGGGAGTTATCGAGGAACCATAACTGCCCCTAACAGGTCCTCGGCCTGATGACCCCAGATCCCAGCTCCCCTGCAGGGAGACAGCTTCCTGCCAAGAGACTTGGGTGGTACGAAGCACAAATCACAGCCTCACCCCCTGTTGATGTGTGGAGGCCACACCCTGATGTGACTCTAGAAGGGCCCGAGACTGCTTTGGCTAAGGGTGGATGCACAGTCACCCTGGGGGTTCCCTGGTGCTTCCCATTTGTTCTTAGAACTCTGGGCTCCTTGAGAGAAAGCTGAGCCCCAGATGCCGCTGTGTGAGGAGCAGCCCAGGCCATGCGGAGAGGCCGTGGGGACATACCGCGGGCGGCCTCACAGAGCCTCGCCTCTCAACCGCGTCTCCAGGCTCCACATGCAGGTGGAGAAGGCGCCAGATGATTCCGCTGCAGCCATGAGTGCTCGGGGCGTCTGAACCTCCTCCCGTGGCCCTCGACCACCCGGGGCCAACAATCGTCCTCCTCCTGGGGTCCAAAGTCCTCCCACAGGAGCACAGAAGTCTGTGCCCTCAGCTCAGTGGATTTGGAGTGGTGTAGTCGACCATTGTGGAAGGAGACGTGAGGTCCCTCCTCATGGCGTCCTCCAGCAGGTCCCCTACCTGGATCCCGCAGGGGTGAGAAAGCAGCATGTGCCCCAGAGATCCGATGGGAGGAGAGCCCCGCCATCTTGCTCGGGTGGTTTTCTCCTTTGCAGCGAGGAGAGGCTGTGAACTCAGGGCAGGAAGGGATTGGTGAGTGGGCTGAGGGCCGGTAGCAGGTGGCAGGGCCCAGGGAGGGGATGCCACCCGGAGCTCGGGGGTGGGCGCCCTGGTCGCAGAACCACCAGGCACGAGCTGAGGGTGCGGGGGCAGGGGAGCTGGGAGGGAACATGCCAGAAAGCCCAGTTCAGAACCACCCTCACACCCGGCTCCACTGACCCTTGGGTGTAAAACGTCTGCATCTACACTGAGCCCCTTGTCAACTTGGACCTGCTGACCTAACAAGTCCCCAGCATTTATTAAGCAGGAGGGGAGGCGTGGGAGACCCACAGGATGGTCCGAGTCTCAGGGGATCCTTCTGCTTCCTGTCTCCCTGGAAAACCCTTAGGCTCTTCAGAATCACGTCAGACCCCTTTCCAGGAACCTGGCCTCGGAAGGCCAAGGCGCGTCCTGCTTCGGGGTCTCAACAATAGCAGGGGCTCTTGCCTCGAGAGGAAGAGCGGGCTTTCCCCTCCCTGGCCTGGAGCTCAGAGGAGAGCCGGGAGCTTTGAGCACAAACAGGCCTGCAGCGGGGAGCCTCAGCAGCACCCCGCAGATCCCACCCTCTGCCAGCTGTCGGCAGAGGGGAGGCTGGGAAGCCCCCTTCAGCCAGCCTGAGAAGCGACACAGTGGGCTGCAGCCACCTGGCCAGCCAGCTGCAGCTGATCGCTGCTGATCCTGGCGGAACACAGCCTGGGGTGTTGGAGACCTTGTTACCGCAAATCCCATTTCCGCCTCACAGATCCCTCGGAAACTGCCAGCACGTCCACCTGAGGCCACGGCCTCGGAAGGTCCCAGCGGCAGCTCCCAGACCCCTGTACTCCCTCGCTGGCACACACGCACCCACAATGCCCAGGGTCCAGCAGCCATGGCCCTGCACCCAGTGCGGCTTCACCCTGGCCAGGTGCTGGCAGGGCCCTAGACAGCTTCACCCTCACCAAGCTGAGCCCTCCGGCCTCCCAGGGATGCTAAGCTCACTGTGTGTGACCTGGCTGACTGAGGCAGGGCAGGGTGGACACTGCTCCCTGGGGCAGGGCTGTTTACTGAGCAGCCATTTATGCCAGACCATGTGACAAGCATCCCCGCTGAGCCATCAAAGAGCCTGAATAACCAGTTCCCTTCTGTGGGGAGTGAGGAGAATAGGGGTTAGAAAAGAAATGTGCTCACACCACTCGCAGCCCATTTTAATGGCTAACATTCCAAAGAACAACAGGCCAAGCTTTGGTGAGAAAGCAAAGCAACTGGAACTTCTTGCCGATGGGACGGAACAAGGAATGGCCACTCCGGAGCACATTTCAGTCACTTCTTACAGAGTCACACATGCGGTGCTTAGCTGCTGACCCAGAGATCTTCTCCCAAGTGTTTGCCTCAAAGAGACGAAAGCACACTTCCAAAGGTTTGTATTCGAATGTTAAAGGCAGTTTTCTGGACAGAAACCACATACCCGTGGACAAGGCAATGAAGAGATCAAGGTGCTGCCGGTCCAACACTCAGCAATAAGCAAGAGCAGGACCCATGTGTGCGTGCCAGGTCCCCACAGGGGCTACGTGTTGAGACCTCCAGTGTGGCCAAGTTGAGAGGGGGAGAAACCTTCAAGAGCTGAGCCCAGTGGGTTGTCTCTCTCCCTCCCTCTCTCTCTCTCTCTCTCTCTCTCTCTCTCTCTCTCTCTCTCTCGTGTATTCCATTCACCATGAGATAATGCAGCCAGGATGTCCATTCCACAACTGATATTCTGAATTTTGAACTTCAAGAACTGTGAGTCAAATAAACCTCTTTGCTTTATAAGTTACCCAGCCTCAGGTGTTTTCTAATAGTAAAGGAAAATGGACGAACATCATGCTTAACTACTCAAAAACAATCCAAGCCCTTTCCCTTTTTTATTTTAAGGCAGGGCCTCACTAGGTTGCTTAGGGCCTTGCTCAGTGGCTGAGGCTGGCTTTGAACTCGTGATCTTCCTCAAGTCACAGGGATTAAGGTGTGTACCAATAGGCCCACCTGGATGAGTTTTAAAATATAAGTCAGCTACAAAACGTTATTTGAGAAAGCCAGAAAGAAGAGTCCATTTACATCAAGTTCCAGAAGCAGTGACATCATCTGTAGTGACAATAAACAGCTCAGTCATTGCCTGGGGTTGGGCGTGGAGGACTGGGGTGAGCGTTGAAGGTCACAAAGGAACTTCATGAAGTGAGGTGGACATGCTCCCTGGCACAATCATGGTGAGGTCACAAACGTCCGATCGTCACCTTGTACCCCACAAATATGCACAATTAAATAAATAGCAATGGTTAATAAAAATGAATGCTTTGTCAAAGTCATCATGCATGTTTAAATGGGCACATTTATTATACAAATTGGACTTCACCTAGGGGTTTCCACACCCTGAAGTCTGCACCATCCCCTGCGGCAGAAGGTGCACTGAGGACAGCATCTCCCTGCAGGATCGCCCATCAGCTCTGGCTCAGCGTCTCATTAGAAGCAAACAGGAAGTGGGTCTGGGGGTCAGCTGGCCGGGAGAGCCCTCGGGAAAGGCCTCTGACCCGGACAGCGAGGGCCGCTCTGGCTGGGCCCGCTTCCCTCCCGCCTCCCGACACCCCTTCCTCCGGCAGGGAGAGCGAGCATTCCCACCCAGAGGGTGAGACCCTGTGTTTTCCCAGCTTTACTGAGACGCGCTTGGAAAGTGCAAATTGCCGTGTTTAGGCGAACGGCCCGATGGCTGTCCCACGTCTGCAGCTGGACAGGGGCCCCACAGGCGGACGCGGTCACTGCCTCTGCAGACCTCCCCTCCTCTCCTGGGCCCCTGAACTGCTGAGATCACCCCTAGTCGAGAGCCACCTCTGCGGCCCCTCAGCGCAGGAGGCGATGGACGCGCTGGTGAGCCTGAGCGCTCACTCCGCAAGGCGAGCGGACACCAGATCACCCGTCCTGGGCCCTCAGCACGCACCAGGTGTATTTGCCAATTACGCCTCAGTAAAGCTGAGAAAAGATCCGTCATCACCCTGACCCGACTGCCCATCTACCAAGACAGACACATGGCAGAGACGGGATCTGCCGTCCGACACCTTCTCCAGGAGGAGGGATGGCCGGGTCACTCTGGGGGAGATTTCCTCCCAGCTCTGCAGCACTTCCCTCAGGGACGTGTCCCCTCAAGGCTGACCTCGGTTTCCCTCCAACCTAAGCTGCACTGGAGCCAGGGGTTACCTAGGGCGCACTCCAAAGCAGGTCCTGCTGCGGAGCTAGCCTCAAGCCTCCTGTGGCCCTGGGCTGTCCCAGGGCATGAAGAGCAGCCTCTGTGGCCCAAAGCCCATCGTTCAGATTCACGGGGTGGCCCGTTTCCCGACAGAAGCAGCTGTTTCCCAGAGATGCCTCTGCAATGCCTTCCTCTCCTTAAAAAAATAAAATAAAATAAAGATTACAGGCAGATTAGATCAAGCAAAGTGCCCGAGGCCCCAGGAGCCGCACATCGTCACAGGTAGAGGAAGAGCGTGTGCTCAGAGTCTCTCCTGAGCTCTGGGAGAACAGGACTGGTGTGTGTCAAACAGCAGACCTGGGGTGGCCGTGGAAGCCCCGTGTTCAAGTTCACAGGCGGTTTTATGAACCGAACATCAGGACAGTTCTTATTGTACGGAGGTGGCGCCCCCAGGTTTTCTGCATGCGAAGCAGCAGAGGCAGGAACAGGCCAGGGAGGGGAGCTTGGAGAAGCCAGCCCTGGGGCCCCGTCTTTACCCACCCATGACCTGGCACTCACTGATAAACCTACAGACTGTCCGTTGCTCTTACATCCCTGAGAGAGCTTTGCAAGCAGAACAAGTCAGGGGCTCCAAAGATCTAGGAAGAGGAGGGGAGAGGCCCAGGGTAATGAACCCACCCTTTCACAAGTCCGCTTTCTAAGGAAATGTGGTATAAATGCAGGTGGGTGCAGGCGCCTGTCCTCCTGGGACGAAGACCAACCCCTTTCCACGACCTCTTTGAGCAGACCCTGGTCGCCTCTTGCACCTCACCTCTTAGCTGATCCCCCTCCCTCTGTCTTCCTCAGGCAAGTGGACCTTTCACCCCACCCCCACCCTGCCACAGGGCCATTGAACAAGATGATCTGGGTACCTGGGATCCTCTTTCTCCACTTTGTTACCTAATTAAAGTCCCCTCCTCCTAGAGACAACAATTCAAGCATCCTTTCTTCCAGGGAAAGCTTCCTCTGATCTTTCTGTATCCAAATCTCCTTACAAAGACTCACACGCTCAGCAATCCCCTTTATATCGATGACCGCGACTTCGATCTTACAGTTGGACACGTGCTTACTCAGCAAAGCTCTGTGAGGGCGGAGACTTCAGCAGCTTCCTGTTCACTGCTACAAACAGCCTCGGCACCTGGGGCAGTGACTGGCACAGAGGTACCCAAAAGTATCTGTTAGAGGTGAAAATAAGGCGAGATCATCTGGCGAGATCTCTCACCTGGCCGATGAGGGGACCCCGGCCCTGGAGGGGGAGCCATGTGCGCAGGCCAGGGCTTCCCGTTTTCCCGCCCCATCTCCGTCACATTAAGTGATAACTCAGTTGGAAAAAAAAAGTGAAAGGAAGCAAAGAAAGTTCGGAGAAAGGGTCTCCACTAAATGGACTTTTTCTTAGGATACTGAAAGAAAAGGGACCATGCACAAAAGAATCTTGAAAAGAAGAAGGGGACATTAAAGCAAAGTACTGGTTATGAATAATAATGAACTACACGTTTCTGCTTATTGTTTATCTAATTTCGAATTCTAATGAACAGAGGGGTGGTAATTACTCAATTCCTCTGTTTATAGAAAACCAACCCACGAAACCTCACGGTTCGATATTTATGAAGTGTCAGGTTCTCTTAAACGCTCAGCTTCGCAATTAGAAAGGAGCGATTCATTAACATTTTAAACTAGATAAAGAATAGAGTTGTTATTTATTCATTAACATTTTAAAAACTGGAAATTACACACTCATCTTTTGGGCGTATTCACGTCACCGGATGGGCCCCAAGTCCAGACGCTGCTGAGCAGCGGGAGTCTGCACACCCAGGAACCCACAGGCGCCAGTGGCCAGCAGGGCCCCTAGGTGGGTCAGTAGTCAGATGCGGCTCCCCTTGTGCCTAGAGATTCAGAAAGGCGCTGCCTCTACCGCAGACAGAGCTGGGTGGGGTTCTTTTTCTTCTGGGGCGCCTTTGGCGACAGCTCGAGCACCCCGGCACCCTTTCCTTCATCTGTAAAGTAGGACAGGAGCCTTTTCCCAGGGCTGCTGGGAGCCAGGGTCTGGCTGGGGCAGAGCGTGCCCAGCGGTGCTCTGGCCGGCCCTGCAGAAGGAGCGTCTGGCTTCCAACGAGGTAGCCCTCGGCCCGAGGCGAAGGTCAGCAGGGCAAGGGAGCTCACCCTTATCCTGGGAGCCTTTGAGGATGCTGGGGGAACAGGAATTTGAGGGAGAGAGCGAGAGAGACAGACTGAGCCTCGAAGGAAGCGCCCTGGGCCCCCAGATGGAGAAGTGCCTGGGGAACCATTCCCACTGTGAGGGATGTGCTCTTGGTCTGCGCCCTTGACCCACCCTGGTAAAAGAGGGTCCAGGCAAGTTCAGGGTATGCCCTTGCTCCGCCTCAGTCTGCCCCAGCAAGGGCCCAGCACAAATGCCAACTCCCAGGCCAGGGGCCGCAGGGCCCCCTCCAGAGGTGGCCGGCCTTCTCCCTCCCCTCAGGTGGCCTATTTCTTGCTCCACCCTGAAGTCCTCTCTCCTGAGATGCCCATTCTCCCCAGATGTGCACCTACTTCCTAACTAGCCCTGTCTGTCCCGCCCCCTGGTGTGGGCTGCAATCCTTTTCCACCGCCTGCCAGTTCCCCGGGCCCGAGTGCCAGTCCCCTTCTCTCTGGGAAGACCCAGGCGGGAGGGTGTCCCTGCTGGTGGTCGAGGCTGCAGCTCTGCAGTGGAGACACTCAGCAAGGCCAGGAGCCACTGAGCCGGCTGGTCACCGCGACCCAGGGGTGGGACCCGTGTTCCAGTGAGCATTCCTGGTTTCCTCCAACAGCCGCCTGGCGGACGTGCAGCCTCGGCCCCATGCACCTCTGAAGCCCAGCTCGGGCTCTGTGGCACGTGCTCCACTCCCTGCGTCTCCCTGGGGCCCTGTCGGCCTTGCCCGTCCAGCTCTGGACGCAGCGGCTTCAGCCCTGCCTCTCTGGCCTTCTGTCTGTGACCTCGTCCTCAGCTTTTGCTGTGACCTCTTTGCCTGCGTCTCTGCCAGGCTCACCAGGTGGCGCCGTCCCTCCCAGAGCTCTGGCCGTGGCTCCCGTGTTGCAGGGGACACATGTGGGCTCCCCAGGGGTGCAGAGCAGGCGAGGCCGACCGTCACCCTCTGAAGAGGGCCCTGGCTTCCCCTTCCACTGCTTCCCACCTGGGGAACTGGTGGGTGGCATGCGTGAGCTCGGGAGGTCCCCGGAGGCTCTGGGCTTCCCTCCCGTCAAGGATCTGAGGGCCTCAGAGAGGATCTCACTACACCCCAGGTAATAATTCCCTCCTCTGCGCGCTACCTTCCATTCTCCACGTACGAGGTGAGAAAGTCCGTGATTCACCCCTAACCTGCTGCCAGAGTGCCACCGCTGTCCCCCCGGCTGTCCCCCGCCTGGCCCAGCGTGTCTGGGGACAGCAGTCTGCTGCCAGAGTGCCACCGCTGTGTCCCCGGCTGTCCCCCGCCTGGCCCAGCGTGTCTGGGGACAGCAGGCTTCTTTAAGAGAGAAGGCACTGGGACAGAGTTGACTTCTATCGTCTCCTGAACTCATACCCGGGACTCAGAAGGTGGCCGTATTTGGAGATACAGGGTCTTTAAGGAGGTAATGAATTAACACGAGGACAGGAGGGTGGGTTCTCATCCAGTGTGGCCAGTGTCCTTAGAAGAGGAGGTGAGGACACAGGCACATCCAGAGAGAAGCTGGGAGGTACAGGAAGGAGGCCGTGAGCTGCAGGTCCCGGGGACGCCAGAGAAGGCACCCGCCACGCTCCTCCGCAAACTCCAGAACAGGAGAAGGTTGGTTCCTGTGCCTAAGCCACCAGGACGCGGTGTCCCCTCATAGCAGCCAAGGACACTGGCCCAGGTGCCGTTCGGTCTCCAGCACAGCGGAATGAACACATTCGCTTTTTATCTTTTTTCTTGTTTCTTTTCTTTTTCATCTTTTTCAATCCAGTTCGCCATTAGACAAGCTTAAAGCCCCCAGTTAGGTGCAGGAAGCAGCAGCAACAGAAGTGACCACATCAAAACGCGGGGATACTCTTCTCTCCGCGCTCACAGACCGGCTCACGACACCGCCTTCATCAAAGGCGCCCTTGAATTGTAGCGATCCTGACTCTCCCGAAACCCCAGGCCGCAGTTGGCCCTGTCACTCCGTAGCCTGTTGGCTGAGCAGGCAGAGCCGAAGGAGTTGGCCAGAGCTCTTGGGTCTGGCAGATGAGAACCCGGGGGGTCTGCAGTGGGGCAGCGGAATCAGAAAAGCCCATGCCCACCCCCTTGCAGAAGGTTGCAGTTACTGGGGAGAAGAGCCCTGGGTAGGGGTCCGGTTGGATCTGTGGCACAGTTCCGTGAGGTCAAGGTCAGAGGCGTTGGGATTTCATCAGTACACGCTGCATACCCGAATTAAATATCACACTGATCCCATTCCTAAGTACAATGAATTCATGTCAATCAAAGATTTAAAGATAGGTATTTCCTCCATGAAAAGGAAACCCAAGATGGTAACCCCTTAACAGCTACAGAACATGGACACTTAGGAATACTGGCAAGCTGCCCGTCGTGACAAGAGTGGGGCACAGGAAGTGAAAAACACCCAAACTCCCCAGGGAAGCAATCTGCTCTCCTCAAACACCTGTTTCCTGGTCTAAAATGTCAGAACCCTCTCCACACCTATCACGCACATCGCTGAGAGGCTCAGAGGGAAGACCACTGTAGAAGCAGAATTCTAATGCCAAGCCATGTCTAGATCATAGCAGAGCACACACATCTGTAATCCCAGAGACTGGGAGGCTGAGGCAGGAGGATTACAAGTTCAAGGCCAGCCTCAACCACTTAGCGAGACTCTGTCTCAAAATTTTTTTGGAAAGGGCTGAGGATGCAGCTCAGTGCTGAAGTGCCTCTGGGTCCAATCCCTGGTACCAAAAAGAAAAAAATAAAAAAGGAAACTGCGTCTTTGTCAGCAGGATAATCACAACTGGAGCGTTTATAATCACACGCAAAATTTCCCAGCCTACTTTACAGCTCTATTTTGGCTTTAACTTTTCATTTTAAGATACTTTTAGACAGAGGACAGTGCTGCAGAGTACATGCAGCATCTCCTGATGGTGACGTTTTACACAACTGGAGAAAAATCATGGAAGCAAATGCACTCACCTCGGTACAACCCTGACCCAACTCCTGAGCTTGCCATTCCTGCCCTGATCCCAGGGTCCCCACTAACTCCTCCACCACGCCGTGTGCACTCGCAGACACGCACGCTAGACACCAGGTTTTCATCCAGATCCACTGTGGCCCTGGACCTGCATCAGCACTGGTGTCTGTTCCCTTTCCAAAGCCCCTTCCTCCTGTCTTCTTGTCTGTCGAGAGCACCAGGTGGCTCTATTTTGCTTTCAGCATTTCCTTGTATTCTGGAACCACAAGTCACTCTGGGACCAAGCTGCATTTTTTTCTTACGATCAACCACTTCCTCTCCTGGCCTACGCTTTATCCAGGAGCACTTCAAGGTCAAAAGGCCACTGTAAAAAGAGGGCGGAGGGAGGGATTTACGCTTTGGAAGATAAAATGTGGGTCTCCTTTGTTTTGCAGCTTCCCTGACCATTACAACTTCTTCCCAGAAAGGACTGTGTCATCTCACAAAGAAGCAGTTACTGAGCTGGGTGTGGTGGTGCATGCCTGTAATCCCAGCAGCTCGGGAGGCTGAGGCAGGAGGATCTCGGGTTCAAAGCCAGCCTCAGCAAAAAACAAGGTGCTAAGTAATTCAGGGAGACCCTGTCTCTAAATAAAATATAAAATAGGACTGGGGAGGTGGCTCAGGGATCAATGCCCCTGAGTTCAATCCCTGGTACTGAAAAAAAAAAAAAAAAAAAAAAAAGAACAGTTACTGGGCACCTGGTGGGTGGCAGGACCTGGCCTCACCAAGAGAATGTCATCTGGTGCCATCTGTCTTCAAGGAGGAGGTGATTTTGTAGTCGTGCTCTGAATGCACCCAGGAATACAAGTCTGTGGACACTTGTGCTTGACTCCTACTTGGCTCACGGAGAACCTGAACCTGATTTAGATCCTGTGCTTTGAGATGACGGCTTGGTCCATGGGACAGACTGAATGATCGTCACCCCCCCCAAAGATGCCACAACCTTATCCCTGAAACCTACAAAAAAGTTTCTTTATTTGGCAAAAAGGGCTTTGCAGATGTGGCTAAACCAAGGATCTTACCATGGGGTAATTGCTTTGGATAACCTTGGTGGGCCCAATATAATCATGACGGACCTTATGAGAGTCAGAGAAGCTCTGAGGTGATGGAGGCCATGATGTGGGGCCCCAGGCCTAGGACTGTCAGCAGTGTCTTGAATTCAAGGAAGGCATGACAACAGATTCTCCCCTGGAGCTTCCGGAGGGAAGAGAGTCCTGCTGACCCATTTAACTTTCTGACCTCCAGAACTGTAAGAGAAAAAAATCCATGTTTTTAAGCTCTCAAATGTGTGACACTTTGTCACAGCAGCAGTAAGAAACTCATACAGCATGACTGCTGAAGCTGTGATCCTGTGCTCATGGTTACTGCCTGTGGCTCATCAGGCAGGTTTAGAATCGTGGGTCTCTGTGACTGGGAGACCCAGGCAGTAAGGTCAGCACCAGAAAGACAGTCCGTTCATAATGACCTCCTGTGGAAACAGGGCGAGCAATCTCACGCGTATCCACATCCACGGAATGCCTAAGAATCGTGAAAACAGGGAGCTTTGTTCTGCTTGTGACATTTCATCCCTGCAGCACCCAGAGCCTGCTGGCAGTATCAGACAAGGAACATTTAGTTGAATACCAGGCAAGACTAGACAGTGAAATATCTACTCTGTTCCCCGTTACCAGGGCTCCCTCTTTTAACCCTTCACAAGGGGTGTTAGTCAGTGCTTTATCATTGTGATCAAAATACCTGAGACGAGGAACTCAGAGGGGGGAAGGTTTACTTTGGCTCATGGTGTCAGAGGTTCAGTTCATGCTCAGCTGGCTCCATTGATCTGGGCCTGAACTGAGACAGAACAACATGGCGGAAGGGTGGGGCAGAGGGAAGCAGCTCAGCCTATGGCATCTGGGAAATGGAGAGAGAGAGAGAAAGGGGGTAAGGAACCAGGGGGACAGACATGTCCAATCCATCCATAATACAGAGTGAAGAATAGAACCCTGCATTTGCTAAAACAGCAGAGGGGGCATTGAAGACCCCCATCCTTCAGCCCAGGCCCCTACCACTCCCTCCAGACACCCAGACGGTGTGAAATACCAGTTTGCTACTGCCTCTGAGTTCTGCGTAAAATAAGTAGAGGACTCTCTCTCCCTGCAGCCGAGACTCCTGCCTTGGAAAAGACCACAAGCTGCTCACCATTTAAGATCAGATCGTTGGCTTCATGTGGCTCAATGGTGTGCCCGCCACGCACATTGGTGCCCTTTGCTGATTTCACAGGTAGAGCGTGAACAGCTCTAATTCCCATCTGCACACCAAGAGATCAAATACGCAGGCTTCCTGAGGAAATGAGAAGAAAATAAGACACCCAGAGGTGCTTCTGTGCCCCCAATTATATTCCATTTTCAGGCTGTATTCTACCTTTGGAAATGGTGGGAAATTGTGGAGAGCCTCGGATCTTTGCAGTTTGGATTGAATCCATCCTCCCTGAATTGTTTAGAAGTGGACTTGCAGGAAGACGGGCTTTCAAAAGAGGCACGTGGCTGGTCGACTTGAGTTTGAGACCTGGTCAATTGGAAAATGTCTTGTTTCTTCAAAATGTCATCAAATCAAACCAAAAGTGAAAGGTATCCATTTGGCGTTCTGCTGACTTGTTTTACTTCTTTCCAAACAAGAGACAGAGGGGGCCGGCACCTATTAACTGAGGGGTTCCACACCTGTGCTGGTATTTCACCGATTCTATCCCATGACATCCTCCCGGGTTCAAGGTCAGCCTGCCCCGCCTCCTGCGGGTAGCTGTAGGAAAGAGGGGGTTTTGGGGTCTGTTGGAGTAACTGCTGGGGTTCTTCAGAAGAACCAGAACTGGAGTCCAGACGGAGGGTGACTGGTGATGAAGACAAGGGATGTTTTAGAACTGGATCAGAATCTTAGCACAGCCACTTACCAGCTCTAGGACTTGAGCGAGCTGTAAAGATTTTCTCAACTACTAATTTATCAAAGGAAGACAGCAGTACCTAAGGTGTAGGGCCATGGCAGCATATTTGTGCACCAAAGCGAGTGTAAGCATGTTCGTGTATTCACACACACATACATGTGTACCAGGACAAGTGGTTACTCCATTAGCAATAAATAATATTATTCAATCAATAACCAATTATGAGCCACCTCATACCTGGCAGGAATTATGCTGGGCACTGGTCCTTGTGGGGCATAAGGGTTGCCATTTACAACTACTTTTTCTCCCCTCAAGCAACACAATGGAGTTTCCCATTTGGGGAGAACCTCTTTGTATGGAGGTGACGTGTCAGGCCCTGAAGGAGACAGGAGGGAACACTGCAAAACCATAAACCAAAGGATCATGGGGCACCCTGACCGTGTCATTGGTAAGGCAGGTAATACAGGGAAAAAAATCAACAGATCATTTGGTGAGTCTTCTACATAAAGCACAGGTGAGACTTCTCAAGGGCACCAGCATGAGTAGCTTTCATCTGTCACTCGTAATCTCTGCCAAAACTGTCTTACCTGAAACCCACCTGTAGCCCAGCAGCGTGGATTCTCAGTCCTCGGTTGTCTTCAAATGATCTTTTTCCCATTTTACAAAAAGCAGACAGACCCTCGCCTGTCCCCGTGCACACTGTTGTTTGTTACTCCACAGAGGGAGTAAAAGCCCTCTGGGTTCTGACAAAGGAGACTTTGAAGTGTTGATCTTGGGGTTGAGGACGCACCAGTGAGTGACAAGTCCTTCGCAAGTCGGGCTCTCTCCCATTCTCCGCTCGTCAGTTTGGGGACCGGGTACAGTGTCTCAGTCAGCTTTTTCTAAAAACGACCTGACAAGAACAATCAGAGGAGGGGAGTTTATTTGGGGACTCATGGTTTCAGAGGTATCAGTCCACAGACGGCCAACTCTGTCACTCTGGGCCCAAGGTGAGGAAGAACATCATGGCGGAAGGGCCTGGAGAAGGACATAAGCTCAGAAGGTGACAACAGGAAGTAGAGAGAGCTCTGCTCACCAGGGACAAAACGTAAACCCCAGAGGCACAGCCCAGAGACCCACCTCCTCCAGCCACACCCCACCCTCCTGCAGTCACCACCCAGTTAATCCCTATCAGCGGATTGATGCACGGATTCAGTTATGGCTCTCATGACCCGATCACTTCACCTCTGAACTTTCTTGCACTGCCTCATACATGAGGAAACACCTCATCTCTAAACCATAACAGTGTACACAGGTGGGCCACCGAAATGAGTGTTTGAAGGTACTATGTCAATACGAATGTTGTACAGGTAAGCTAAAGATCTGGGGTGTCACCACTTTTCTTTTTTTAATTCTGTTTTCTTCTCCTTTAACAAGATGAGTTTTCTTGACACTTAAGCAAATAAACACAGGAAATAGGAATAAAACTTATACTGACTCCTCATTTACGGAATAAGCAAAATTTATCCGTAGATGCATGACCTCAATGAAAATTTTTCTTTTGGTCTCAAGAGATGTAATTTCTAAAAAACTTTCATGTTTAGTAGTGCTCACAATATCTTAGATATGTGTATTATTTGGGAAAACTGGATGTAATAATTATTATATGGAAGCTCAGCCTATATTTTTGGAAAATGAATCTTAGATCATAGAAAATTTAAAACAATTTCAATTCATGTGAGAGCAAGCAAGCCACAGCTTTCTGTGTCCCTGAACTGGCCCACGCATTACCGGGAGTCCTTGTTTGTCCCTGGTCACAGTTGGACCGTGATGTCCTCCTGCTGATCTCAGCACCTGCACAGAGCACCAGCATGAGACAGGGCTGTGCTGCCCTGTGGCCAGGATGCAGAGAGGAAAAACAGCAACCGTAACAAGCAAACCAGTTCAGAATCTCACTGAAGCGCAGACAGAACGATGCTGTCGGCACAAAACCACCAAAGTGCCCAGCGCTTGCCCAGTGGGTGGGAGGCACCCTGCTCTTTCACGAGGCCACTCCTGTGCCACGTAAGTGTGTGTCCGTCAGCGATGGGCCATAGTCACAGCCACGGCCCAGGTGACGCCGCAGTCCTGTGTCCACTCTCTGTGATGCCTGTACGAGGACAGAGTGGCCCAGCAGCCCTTTCCCAGAATGCATCTCCCCGTTAAATGAGGCAGGACTCCCGAGCCTAACTGCTCTGCTCTGGTCTTCCCTCTGCCAGGTTAGACCAGCCCAACGGTCCTGGAATCGCCCCACTTCCCGACAGCACGCGATCCAGCAGAAAGCCCTCTTCCTCTACGCCCTAGCCAACCTAGTCACACTGATGTCCCAGCCCAGTACCAAGCCTGGCCAGTGCTCCTGCTGAGTGCCCAGGAGCCCCCGTACTGTGTGCTCCCCACTGTGCTGAGCAATAAGCCCGACTTTTCCAGCCACAGGTGCGTCCCTGCCATGTTTGACTGGAGGGCATTTCAGAAAGAGCTGTGTCTCTAGGGTCCACCTATCCTCACCACCTGAAGCTGAGACCTGGACCTGGCCTCCGAGTTCACACCCGAGACCGTCTGTCCAGCGGTTTGAAGGCTGCTGCATGTGCCCGCGATCTAGGTTCCTGCAGGGCCAGCCCCAGCGTCCTGCTCAGGACCTCAGCACCGGGTCTCTCTCCTTTTTCTCAGAATACGTTCCTTTTGACGTTTCTCTTCGTCTGGTCAGGTTTGCGTTGTTCTTCCACACGACTGTTCCCTAGTCTTCTCACACCTGCCCCTGGAGTCTGTCCATGTGTCTGTCTTGAGTGTTGCTTTTCCATCATAGGAAAAGTCCACACAGAGCTGTGGAAACAGGAGGAGACTCTTGCAGCAAATTGGCTTATGCGACGGTGGGCTGGCTGGGTGGGCCGGGAGCTGGAGGGCCGACCACCAAGAAGGCAGGCTAGCTCTCTTGGGCACTGGCTGGAGCTTCCACCACAGGTGAGGTTCCTCATGGAAGGCTGGGCCCGTGAGCCCTTTCGGCAGGTTGATCAGGCCATTCAGATGACCTAGGACCATCTTTAACTTAAAACAGCTGATCGTGAACTTGAATCACGTCTACAAAACACCTTCGCAGCAGGGCGCCGTCTAGTGTTTGAATGACAGGGGTTGGCCAAGGTGACATGCAGCACTGACTGTCACAGGTAGACCATGGGAATGGTTCCACTGAACGCGTCCTTGAGCTGTCCCCAGGGCAGAAGAGTTGATTGTGTCCACTGAGACTGGCATCTCTGAGGACAAACTTTGGCTTGGGTCACCATTTTAGAACCTCATAAGGAGGTTTCCTCAGTGTTGTCCTGGTGTGCTGTGCTTTGGGTGAGTGTCCCCCAAGGCCCTGTGTTAAAAGCTTCATCTGCAGGGTGGTGCCACTGGGAGGTGTTGGGACCCTTGGGAGGGGGGCACACTGGGAGGTTCTGAGGTCACTGGGGGATGTTACCTTGGGGGTTGCAGGATCCTGGGTCGTCTCCTCTCTCTCTGTTCCTGGCCTCTGATGTGAGCAGTTCTCTCTGACATGTGTTGCCGTCATTGCCTCTGCGCCCTCACCAGACAACAAAGCATGGGGCTGCCTGATCTTGGACTGGAATCTCCAGAACCGTGAGCTCAATGAACCTTCCCTCTTTGTAAGTAAATCACCTCAGTTATTTTATTATAGTAACTGAAGCTGACTGATGTGATGTTTTAGTCAGCTTTTTCAGTGCTATGACCACAAGATCTGACAAGAACAATTAAAGTATGAAAAGTTTATTCAGGATTCACAGTTCTAGAGACCCCAGTCCAGAGAAGATCAATTTCATTCCTTCCTTGGGACTCCAGGTGAGGCAGAACATCATGGTGGAAGGGCGTGGCAGAGGAAAGCAACTCAAAACATCACACAAGGAAGCAAAGAGAGAACTTGGCTCACCAGAGACAAAATATAAACCCTAAAGGCACACCCCCAATGGCCCACCTCTTCCAGCCACATCAGACCTGCCCACAGTCACCACCTGGTTAATTCTGATAAGGGAATTAATGCACTGATTGGGTTAAGGCTCTCATAACTCCATCATTTCTCCTCTGAACCTTCTTGCACTGTCTCACCCGTGAGCTTTAGGAGACACCTCATGTCTAAACCATAACACATGGTGTCCTTAAGAATATCCATTTATTTTGTCTGCCTGGGATCAGGAGGTTTTGTCTGCTCCCTGTTGGGTGACGTGGGACTCTGGTCAGGATCTGAAGACATGAATGCACACGGTGACCCTCCTGACCGCCTGGCTGTCTCACGGGGTGTGCTCAGCCCGCGTGGTGCCTCTGTGGAGCCAACCCCCACCCCTCTCCTTTCCACACTATCACAGTCACGGTTTGCTTCTTCTTTAACTGGACAGTTCACCAGGGACAGTTTTAAATTGCTGGGGCCACTTTGGGGAGTTTTGATAGGAACAAGATTCTTCATGTGAAAGGTCTTTGAACTAAAAGAGAATAAATCCTCAGTGGGGACACTTTGTCATGTTTGTCTTGAAGAGAGATCGTCTTGTTTAACCCGGGAGTCACCAGCTCCTTTGTTTCAGTACCTCAGAATTAATAATTGCTGACTTTTTAATTGTTTGGGCTGATAAAACTGTCAAAAAAGAACAATTTATATCAAAACCAGCTGCAAGTCATTTTCTTTTGTGTGTATATATGTCAAGATTTGTTTTTCTACGTCTAAACTTTCTGTCTTCTCTTTGTAGAGAAAACATAATTAGCCTTTTGCAGGGATAATTTCATACCTCCCTGAAACTGGCTGCCTCTTATTTTTATTTATTTATTTTTTTCTGTTCCTCTCCCTATTCACTCTCTTGAGGAATGCAAGGTTAAATTTTTTTTTATCTTTAAATTGTTCAGTTGTTATGCTGGCACAATAAGTTACTAAGCAGTGTTTCCTTTTCTGAACAGTACATTTTTGTGACAGTCTTGGTGACTATAGCTATGAAGAAAAGAGGCTCTAGCTTCAAGATGAAACCAGTGTTGGGGACAAGTTTCGTCCTTAAAACTTACTTTACCCTAAAAAGAAATTGATGACCTGGAATTTCTTTTGTGTAACTACAGAGTTCTCTGTTTCATATCTAAACTTTCTACGTGGCTGGCTTTGGTTTTATGGGTCACTCGCTTTATCAGTGTCTCCATAGCTTCTTCAAAATAGAAAAAAATCACACATATAAATTATATTCCGTAAATAAAATGATCATATTGGATGTTTTCTCAAAAGGTTTGACTTTATCAAAAGTTCCTGCATTGCTCCACGTCAGAGGGATTTAATGTCAGCTGAATAAGAATTTTCCGAACCATGACTTGCTTGAAGACCTCAGACAAATGTTTAATTGATAACTGATCTCAGGATGCGTGGACAACTTCTAAGTAAGAAACAGACTCAAAACACTGGTCACTAAATCTAATTTCTCCTCACTTCTTGAAATGGCAACAGATTAGCAAATGGTTCATTTGTGTTGGATGATACTACAGATTTATATTTCTTCGTTGAATTTTTTTCTCATTCAAATACTTAAATGATAAGAGTGTTCCTTGAAACAAATAAGCTCAACAGTTCTTGGTTTTCTAGCATCTGGCTTCCTCTTCTGTTTGGGGAAAAGCCCCTTCTGTTAAGGAACTATTCTTGCCTTTTTCAGACATTCTAGAGATTTCCTGGAATGTTCCTGACTTAATTATTTTATTGATGGTTCAAACTTAAAAAGAAAAAAAAAAAGCTAAAAATTACCCAAATACCCTGCTAGATGGGCTCACTCTACCCTCAAAACGAAAGTTCCTTGTAGAAATGAAACCGGTTTAGAGGCCTGAGTGAATCGCCTTCACCCAGACCCACCAACTCACACAAGTAAAGAGACACGTACCTACAACCCAGGAGGTGAGGGGTCTCTCTGTCTCTGACTTTTAAATTATTTTAAAAGAGAATTACTCCCTGCCCACTACAGAAAGCCCTGCAAAATGAACACAAGGTTGGTTCCATCCTGTAGTAACAAATGATGCTTCTACACCCAGCGGAGTCTGTGTCCCACCAGGGACCTTCCTAAGCCAATCTCAGACCCCCTCCTACCTGCCTTGTACCCCATGACAGGGAGGGGACTACTGAGCATTTAGAACTAGGACCCTCCCAGGCCCTGGGGGACACACCTGGGGAGCAGAGGCCTTCATTGAGCAAACTCTCTGAGCTGCAATGATCCCAAACTTGCCCCTGACCCTAAATGAGGTCATAAGAGTACAACACCTGTCCTGGAAGCCCAAGGACTCTGCCCTGGACCATGGCCTAGCCTCGATTTCCTCTGCACTCCCTGCACCTATGTAAATGGCACAAAACATACCCAGAACACTAAGACTAGAGGAAAAGATAAAAGCCACCAGGGTCTCTCCAGCAGTCCCAGGTGGATTCTGGGGCATGCTTTCAAGACACGAGTTTGGCAAACGAGGTCTCATGCTTTGAGACCAGTTCCAAGGACTACCCTCCGTGTGGTTCCTGGCAACTGCCTGTGTCACCGTTGACCCACGTAGCCAGAGCCTTAAGTGCTACTGGGGAGCAACCGGCACATTCAATGATTCTGCAACTCATTTGCCAGAGAAGCAGGAGAGATCGATGCTACTCTGAGAGCAGACTGGATTCAGAGAAATGCTCCTGCTCTTGATCAGCAAGACCTCAGCCATCTGGATATCATGAATTTATGTCCTGTGGTCTGATGGCTAAAAGGGGAAGCCAAGTGTGTTAGTCTGCTTTTTATCAGTGTGACCAAAATACCTGACCCTGACAGCTTAAAGGAGGAAAGTTGATTTCAGCTCATGATTTCTGAGGTCCAGTTCATGGTCAGCTGGCTCCATGGCTTTGGGCCTGAAGTGAGGCAGAACATCATGGTGGGAGGTCCTGGTGGAGGGCAGCTTCTTGGCTCATGGCAGCTGGGAAGCAGAGTGAGAAAGGGGCCAGAGCAAGACATGGAGTCCCCAAGGGCACACCCTGAGTGACACTTTCTCCAACCATGCCCACCTGCCTCGTTTTCCCCCCCAGCCAGTAGTTCATTCAAATGATTAATCCTGTGTAAATGGATTAATCCACTGAAGAGCTCACGATTCTCATCACCTCCCCACTGTCCATCCTCTGAATATTTTTGCACTGGGGACTAAGTCTCCATTCATCAGCTTTTGGGGGACAATTGAGATACAAGCATCAACACCAAGAATGAGGAGAGTATCCCTTGCTATGCAAGGTTGGCAGGAATGACCAGTGTCTACTCCGTGTCAGCAAGCTCACGGAGCTCCCCATAGACCCAGCGACGCCACCGCCATGCTGGGGTAACACACAACTCAGGCCACCTCGCAGTTCCGACTGACGGAGAGGAAGTCACTGAGCCAGCTTCCAGCAGGCCCAGGGGAGCAGCTTAGAAAGAGAAAGGGGGGTTTTGACTCACAGTCCCAGTAGACTCAGTCCACGGTCTGCGGCCTCGGTGCCTCAGACCTGTAGTGAAAGCACATCACCGCAGAGCAGGTGACAGAGCAAGGCCCCTCGCCGTGGGGCACAATGAGAGAGCAGAAGAGACCCGGATCTCCAGCCCCCTTCGAGGGCAGCACCCTCAGTGACATAAGCCCCCGTTAGGCCACTCCTCTTAGAGGTCCCACCCATCCCAACAGCACCACACTGAGGATCAGCCTTCAACACGCGGACTGCAGAGAAGCGTCGCAGCCCAGACCACAACACCGGGCAAGTCACAAAACGGCCGCTCCCCGCCTGGTGGAAGTGACCGCTGGCCCTTTAGACAGCTCTGACCATGTCTAATCGTTCCTCCTTTTTCTGAAGGTTTACGAGACCACCTTCTCTGTTCAGGCTGCTGTCATGGAAAACCACAGAACAGGCAGGGGCCTAGAAGGTTGAGAAGTCTGTGATCAAGGTGCTGGTAGAGCTGGTACCTGCTGAGGGCAGAGCTGGTGGGCACAGGGCCACGTTCCCTTTGAAGCCTCACAGGGAGAGAGGGAGAGAGGGAGGGGAAGGCAGGAAGGGAAATGTGGGAAGGGAAAGGCTGGGAGGAAGGGAGGGAGAGAGGGAGGGAGGGAAGAAGGGAGGGAAAGAGGGAGGGAAGAAGGGAGGGAGAGAGGGAGGGAGGGAGGGAGGGGAAGGCAGGCAGGGAGGGGAAGGCGGGAGGGAGAGAGATCTTCTTAGGAGGGCGGAACCCCACCCTCAAGGGCTCCACCTTCAAACCTCTTCGGGCCCCAAAGGCCCCACCTCCTGATAACTCACAGACGTTAGGGATCTAAAAGGGACACACAGGCTCAGCTGTAGCAGTAGCCCATCTTAGCGTCTCCCTGACTTCCTGATGGCCCACACCTGGGAGCAATGCCAGCGTCCACAGCCCCCAGGTGAGGCCACGGCTGGGCTAGGTCCTTTCTAACACACCTTGTGGAGCTGCCCAAAGTGGAGTGGGGGTGGGGAACGGCCGCACAGGAGTTTGTAGTTGTCTTGGGGATCCATGAAAAGGCTCCAAGACCTCTCCTCTTGTGTGAGCTCTGCTTCGTCTGTCACCCTGGGCCCAGGTCAGGGCAGTGTCCCCTAGGAGTCCCTCCCTCCACGGTGTAAGGTGGGTGGACGAACAGGTGGTGGAGCCAGGCTTGCCTGGTGCCTGAGGAATCAAGAAGGAGCTGGACAGAGGTGTAAGGACGCACGGGGCTGGGGAGCCGCCATCCAGAGCCAGGGCTGGGAAAGGGTGACCTCAGGAGTGACCGCAGGAGAGGGAAGCGCCATCTTCTCCCACCAGGTGAAACGGGGGCGCTTTATGGGCTGGCAAACTCCTTGGAAAAGTCGCCTCGCTTAGTCATTCCTGCGTTAGACACTCGAAGCCCAGTGGCCCGTGCCCACTCTCTTCCACGTGACTGTACCAGCAGCGTCTGATGAGCTCTCCATGCTGCCCTTCATGCTTCCCATACACTCTCTCGGGTCTCCTTTGACCTCTTTTAGTGACAACGTATGAGTCTCCCATGCTGGTTCCTCCTCATTTCCCCCATTTACCAACACTGGAATGTCACAGAATCCAGACCCAATGCCTCCTTTTCTGCTCCTTGTGTGATCATTCCCTTGGTGATCTTGTCTCTTCTCATGGTGGCCAAGAGCACTTCCAAACAGTGCCAACTCCTAAATTCCTCACTCCTTCTGAACATTTCCTCTCAACTCCAGGCTTAGGACCCTCCAGGCTTAGGACCATCTGCTGCCTTGACATCTCTACTTGAATGCCCAGCTGGACACACTCAAGCTCATATGCCTAAAACGCAACTCCTGGATTCTTTACCTCCCCATCTCCTTCCCGCCATCTTCCTGGCTTAAGGAAATGTCAACTGTAGCATCCTAATTGCTCAGGCCAATGATCTTGTCTGTCTCTGTCTGCCTCTCTGTTCTCCCGCCTGGGTTGACCGGCCATGTGACTTGTTTTGGCCAAGGCTTCTCTGTCTCGATTCCCAAGTGAAACCTTCATCAAGTACAATTGGCCTTATCTTGATAACATATTCAAAACCCAAACTTTTTTTTTTTACCATTTCCCCTGCTTCCCTCTTGTCCCAAGCCACCACCTCTAAGTCTGCACCGTTGAAAAAGGTTCCCCAGTTTTTCTCTCTGCTTCTGCCTCTGTATTATCTATTACTCGGAAGAACTAACACCAGCTGAGATTCAAATAAGCCCCAGAGCTCAGTGGCTGAATACATACACAAAATCTTACTTTCTGCTCATATTCCCGTCTAATGTAGCCCAGCTCCTTCCGAAGTTGTGACTGGAGACTTGGGGCGTTCTCGCTGGTGACTGACTCTCTTGGAACGCCGAGGTCTCCCTGGTCCCTGGTCTCCTGTAACAGGCACGGGGAGGGATCGGTGAGGAGGGCGTGCAGAAGGCCCACCCACGCTTGAAACACCTTGGTCTGAAGCAACGCACTTCCTTCTGACATTCTATTGGCCAAAACAAGTCACGTGGGTAGTCAAGGAAGGCGGGAGAACATAGAGGCAGGTGAGGCTCGTGGTGGGCCCTAGTGTGTCCTCTCAGGCCCGCTGCACCAGGTTGCCCTCATGAAAGCCAGATTGATGCGTGCTGCATCCTCACGTGCAAGACGCTGTCCAGCGCACAGGCACGCAGGCAGAGATGAGGCTCCCCCCAGTCGCCCCCTGGTTCATTCAGAGGCCTGCGGGCCTGCTGCCCTTGGACTGAGACCGTTTGCTGTCCTGGTGGTGTCCTCCAGAGCAGGCCTGGCTGATCTGACCTCGCTCTTTCTCTTCCCCTTTCTTTGGTACTGGCATCTTGATTCTCCTTTAGCATCCTATCCTGCCCCCCCCCCCCCCCCGTCTTAGGACCATGTGGCCCCAGGTATTACATCACCGTCCCCTCGTTCCATCTGCAACATTACTGTTGGCCACCACGGAGTGAGTGTCTACCGTGATTGTCAGTTCAGCATCTGTTTCCCCTTTTTCTGACAATAGTCCCTCATTTTTCCTAGGGAAGCATACCCTTCCAGAGTGAGCCACAGGAATTAGCCAGAATTGATCCCAGCCTCCACTTTAAGATTGGGCACGAGAGGCCAGAAGGAATCTTTTGTCCTTCATTCAACAGATATTATTTGGCATCTGCTGTGTGCCAGGTGGGGTCCTGGGTTCTAGGGATACGGCGAAAAACAGTAAAGGTAAAGAAGACCCTAGCTCCTCCTGGGCGGAGTCAGGTTACGGTGTGTGTGTGTGTGTGTGTGTGTGTGTGTGTGATTTTTTTATATCACCCTTTATGGTGATACGGCCTGAAGTTGAGTCAGTGGATAGGAAAGCACAGCTGAGATCACAGTGAGGCAAGTTCTGAGCACCCAACTCCACAAATCGGATCTCAAAGCCCCATGTCCCTCAGGGTCTCCCACTGTGGGAATCGCCAAATGCCATTTTTCTCAAACCAATTTGCATTGGGTTTTGTCCAGAGTCCTGACGAGATGCTGCCTGTCAGAGATGACAGGGTCACATGACCTCCTGCCTTGAAAACTGGCCACGTGGGCTGGCTACACTGATGGTCCTCATTTGAACATCAGTGTAAATCTGGGGAAATTCAGTGAAAACTCTCCTACTGGACATGAGCTGCAGGAATCAGAAACGAAACCCTCTTTGGATTTTAACTAAAGGCCTCCCAAATCTGCCAGATCCCCCCTTTGCAGCAATGGCAAGACAGGCCTTAACTGGTTCCAAAACTGAACAAGGAACTTGGGGCGCAAATCCCACAAAATTGATGTGGCCTCTTTTAGAGCAGAACACTGCTTCTTAGCGTGCAGAGAAATTCCTAAGTGCTCCACGCTTGAGAAGCTTCCAGACCCACGCTCATGTTTGCCAAGGATATTAATTTGCCTCTTGCAGGTAACCACTTACTCACTGGATCTCGCAAACATGAAGAGATTAAACACCTCATCCACATTCAATTGTGCTCAGTCCACCTATGCTTTGGGATTTAGAGCATCTCCGTTGATGGAGAAGATTCACCAGGGTGTGCCTGACCCACACTTAGGCTCGGGATTCTTCTGCTGAAGTTATTTGTCCTCAAATCCTGATCAAAGTAGTTAATTAAAGTGTACAGCCATCACCAGCAGTGATTCCCTTCTCAGAATCACTCTCAGGGAATGTACGTCCACATTCTTGTCAAGAAAGGTGCATTTTGGCAGCTCAGAATCAATCAACCTCAAAGAAATTGAAGATGCATCTGATTCTTTCCCAACTCTATATATTGCATAGAAGGGCCTCCTATATCCGCTAGAGCCACACCCTCACGTTGACAGTAGATGAAGTGGACATCGATCTGCCCTACCCGCCTTACCAAGGCAGATCAAACCACGCAGTTAACATGACGGCCACCCAGACTGGATCATGAATGGTTACTGGCTACACATAGGATCACCGACGGAGGGATCACGGAAGCGTCTTAGCCTTGAAAAAAATCAGAGATCCAAGCTGATGCACAAGGTCAGGTGCCAGTGAGCTGGGCGTCATAGCACATCCCAAAGAAAAGTGAGTTTTGCCACTTTGGCACCCCTGTGCCTGGCACAGGACGGCCACCGTGGCAGCTCAGGGTCTGCGTGGGCCCACATAATTAAAAGGTTGAATTCGTCATATAAACAAATTATCATGGACAAAGGGGTTTACAAATCCTGGCTAATTAGTTTAAATTCCCCAGAGCTTTCCACTGTTTTTAATTCAATAACACACTGTAAATTCTCCAGTTAGAAAAAGTCTAACAGGCATCGGCAGAAAACTAAATAATTGATATTGTCAGCAATTGTAGCAGCAAGCACTGCAGCCCTAGTTTGCCAGTGATTTCCAGAGAGGGTAGAGCAAGAAGTTTAATGAATTAACAATATAAGCCATAGACGGCTGGAGCCCAGGGGTCTCTCCGTGGGCTCAGCCCCCAGTCGAGATGAATCCTGAAGTACATATAAATAGACATGCCTCTGGCTTGGATTATAATAAAGCATATCATAGCAACCTGCGCGCTAATGAATGACGGGCTTAGAAACTGTAATGAGCTGACCGTGTGGCTCCAGCAGACCACTGGTCCTCTCGGAGCCCTAGAAATGTGCTCATGCACTGCCTTTCTTTAAAAATTTAATGCATTTCTAATTGACATATCATCATTGTACGTGTTCACAGGGTAGAGAATGACATTTCAGCACACGCGTGCAGTTTGTGATGACCAGATCTGGGTCCTCGGCATATCCATCACTTCAAACAGGTGTCACCCCTCTATATGGAAAAGAATCAGAATCTTCTTCATTAGCTATTTGGAAACACACGATTAATTACCGCCAGCCATAGCATCCTACTGGGCTATAGAGCATGAGAGGCGCTTCCTTTTACTCTGCTGAACCACGTACTCATTCATCATTCATATTTAAGTTTTGCTTTAAATGTTCTAAAGTAATAAAGGTTGGTTATAAAAGTCATATAAAATTAAAAACTGGTGCTAAAACCAGCAGATTCCCATCCAACGCAAGAGAAGCAACCTTGTTCCATACTTGTAGCTACTTTTTTCACTCTTTCCATTTTTTCTAAATAAGATCCAGCTACCGCCATATCCACTAGTTCATTTTAAGGCAGAATAACTTCCAGTTTTGACAGATGCTGACTTCGGTTTTCCTTCCCATCCCATCATTCCAGGGCACTTCCATTTTGGGTTCACTCCATCCCTATCCAGCATGGTGGCTATTGCTGCTCCATACACTAGAGCCACCACCGCTGGGCTCAGTAGCAGGCTGACTCGCCATCTTTCCTGGAAGGATGCTTTCTCCTCTGCCTGTCCCCCACTGGCCTGATCTCACTGAGCTGGGACTGTCCACGCTCCACCATACCTGAGACGTGCTTTCCTCAGAGTGCAGGACTTCTGATCCTCCTGGTTCCAGTTTTGATAGATGGACTGGAAATCCTTGGTTTCCCTCAGATTAAATATGCCCCAGTCCATGGCTAGAAAATAATCTGGCTCCCACGTGGAATTCCAGGTCAGACACCATTTTCCCACCCAGTTTCTGAAGGGATAACTCCATGGTCTTTTGGCTTCCAACGTCCACGTCAGAAGTCGGGTGACTTTGTTTATTCTTGGTCCTCTGTTTTGCTCTCTGGAAGCTTTTGAAATTACTTCTCCCGACCCCTTTGTTCTGGACCTTCATGATGATTTACCTGACCTGTCCCTTCAGTCTGGAAACTTCCTACACTATTTCTTTGATCATTTCCTCAGCCCCATCCTCTTTGCTCTGTCTTGCTTGAACTTGAACTCCTGGGATTGCCTCTCTTACTGTCTTACATTTGAGTTCCTATTTTCCACGTCCTCCTCTTTCTTTTTGCCTTTCTGGAATCATCCATCTTGCATCTTCCCTTTTGAGTGGCATGTTAAGTCTCTGTTTTTCACTCCTAAGACTCGTTCTGCTGCTGCTTCCTTTTCAGAGCATCCTGGTGGAGCTCAAGGATTCTTTACCTTCCACCTCCTTGGTGACAACAGGTGCAGAGGGTCCTCCACAGCCCTGGGTTCCACATCCAAGCTTCCAACCAAGTGCAGATCGAAAATATTTGGGGGGAAAATTGCATCTGTACTGAATGTTGTTCTTGTCTTCATTCCCCACACAGTAGGGCTATTGATACAGCACTTACATCATGTTAGTGTGACAGGTCACCTAGGGATCATCAGATACACTGGAGGGTGCACACTGTGCCATTCATTTCACTTCAGGGACATGAGCCTCCAGACGTCAGCACCCTTGAGAGTCCAGGAACAAGTCCCCTGCAGATACCAAGGGACAGTGCTCTACCGTCTTTTTGGCGTTTTCTGCTGCCTTCATTTCGTTCCTAATTATTATTATTTTTCCAGTTTATTCTTCTGCATGTGAAACCCTTTCCCTAAAACTCTATTGATCCCGATGCTCTGCATGAGACCCTGGGGAGCAGGATTGGATTCTTGGAGCATGGACGAAGCTCGTCCACCCATTTGACTTCACTCTTGAGGGGCAGCTGAATTTTTGCTGGGAAATCTCTCCCATCCCCAGGGCCATGTGGGTATTTATGTATCTTTTCTCTGGAAAAAAAATTTCTTTGGAGAAAGAGGCTCAATGCTGTTGCTTGGGGTTTCTATGCCCGGATCTAGCATCTCAAAGACACTGAGAGAAAAATGCTGGGTTTATTAGGAGAGGTTTCACTTCGTTCTCTAGACTCCCTCCTCTGGAACAGCTGCTTCCAGCCTTGAAGCATCCACAGTTCATTTCTCCAGAGAAGATGGGGGATGTCCTGTGGCATGGGGGGAACACACTCCTCCAGGCAAGCGGGGCAGGAGTAGCTTCGGAGGCCTCTGGCGACTTCAGACCTAAGTCCGCGGTGCTCACTGGGGAAGACTGGCTTGCTTCTGTAGATGCCCCTCTCGGCTCTTGCTGGTGGTCCCTCCTGCAGGAATGCAGATTTAACTTCCCCAGACTCCTGTGACTGCTGTCCCTCCGCTCTCTCAGCCTTCCACACTATAGTCATGGAACCCTGGTGACTTATGCCTTCCCCAGCCTGTGCCCCACTCCCACACAGTCAACTAAGAGAGACACACACGTAAGGTCTTGAGTTGGCTATTGGTTAAGTCGACTAGGCAAGCCGACGAGATTTGAGATCTATTCCAGTTTAGAGGCATCTTGCCATGATGTGTGTCCATAAATTTTAAGGTTTGGGAACATGACGTGATCGTTCGATATCAACTGAAATATTTCAAGAAAAAAAAAAAAAGACATAACTTTGGAATTTCTCATACTTTTTTCACTTGTCCCTACTGGAGCAAAATGGAGAGGGGGATGGTGTGCTAGTAAATCTGCGAGTACCACGGGGCCAAGATCACCTGGATGAGCGAAAGGGATAGGCAGTCTTAAGCAGCTCGCTAGGTCTGTTCTCCTTGCCTTTCAAACCAGCCGGAACCTCAGTGCAGGTTCCGTCATGAGCAGAGTAGGCCTGCAGAAATGGGCAGAGGTGGGTGATGCACAGGAAATGGGTCATCCCAGGGGACGCTGCTCAGTCGCCAGCCAGGAGGTAACCATCACTTCCATCTGTCTCCGGTCCTTCAGTGGTTTTGTAGATGCCAGACAGGAGGACAGAACTCAATGACCCCTCCCCAGCTCTGTCTCCCAAGCTCATTTTATTTTTGACTCAGGCAAGAAATGTCCGTTCTGTCTTTAGAAGGAAGAGGTAAGAAACCTTCAGCGTGTGACACTCAGTTTAGCTCCAATGTCTAATGAAGATGGCGCCGACTTGATGATTTAACAGATCCAACAGCAGCGCTTTCTGGCTGCGACTGCTCGGAGTTCAAGGCCTGCTAGCCAAGCATGAAGTTTCGTTAATGAGAATTAGAAGCTTATAGTCAGGCCTCTGGATACTGCTATTAAAATGTAGCTAATCATGTTCTTGAAGCAGAACTGGATAATCACAGGGAACTGACTTTTCACTGAGGCTGTGAGTCTTTCCGTTTGATAGATTTGTTCGTAAGTGATTTAATTCTGAGTTAATTGATACAAAACATCACTGTCACCAAACTTTATCATGAAAATAAACTCTAAGCATTAAATAGTTTTTTCCTTTGGAACTGACTCTGCATCAAGTTAAGGGATATTTTTTGTTTTTTGTTTCTTGGGTTTTTTATTTTCTTTCCCCATCCCGTCAGGAGGCAGGTCAGGAGGCAGAGAACGTCCTGTAGTGACGTTCTGGTCTCTGAAACACTAAGCATTTCTGTGAAATGCAGCGTACACTGTTCTTGCTGAGAGCTGACCTGGCTCTCCTGCTTCTCAGTCCTTCTCCCCGTCTCTGCTGGTTTCCTTGAAAGGGTTCACCCTGCCTTGGCTCTCCCACATGAAGTGGGAAGGGTTCAGGAGGACACTGCCAGCCGCTGACCACAGACAGCTATGGAGGGAGAAAACAGGCCAGGGCAACAGGAAGAACATGGCGATAACCCGGAGCGAGACACAAGCCAAGCACCCCCAAGGCCTCGCAGAACCAGGGCCTGCCGGGATGTGAGAATATTCAACCAGCTGGATAGGACACCTTAGATGTAGGCTTGTGGTGGGGCAGGGAGGGCCGTGACCTTGGCCGTACCTTCTAGAACCACTTGTGGTTCCATGTAAAATGTTCCAGACTTGGGGGAACTTTGTTGCCAACTAATGCTATGGTTTGCAGCTGCCCCCCAAAGTTCATGTGCTGGATAGTCTCCAAAGCGACTGTGTGGAGAGGTGGGCCCTCTAAGAGGAGGCTGGGCCTCGAGGGCCGTGCCCTCGTCAGGGACTTCATGCTGTGTGGAGGCAGTGGGTTAGGTGTTAGGGGGTGGGTTCCCGGAAAGCATGAGTTTTACTCTCTCTGTCTTACAGGCTGTCTTGTCCTGTCTTTTGTCATGAGACCACGCAGCAGATGCAGTTTCTGCCCTTGGACTTTCAGTCTCCAGAACTGTAAGAAATAAGTCTTTGTTGCTTATAAATTAACTGGTCCTGGGTACTCTGTTACAGCAGCACCAAACTGACTAAGACACCCAATAAGCAAAGCGAGGTCCTATGATTCATAATGAATCAGATATTAGGAAGATAAGCATGAGCTGTATTGACTCCCAGTCAGGAAGGTGCGAGATTCGGGGGTGCCACGAGGCGAGTGTGCAAGGTGCACTCAGAGAGTATGATCCACCGCCTGAGAAAAGAGCCAGGTTTTGTTTAAGACTTCTTTCCTAATTGAGGTTTCCTCAATCCATTCTGCAAACATTTACTGAAAATCTATTCTACGCCAGTCACTGCTCACAGGCTGCAAAGACACGTAAGATAGAGTCTCAGCCTCTAAGAAACTACAGTCAGGTCAGGAGGCAGAGAAGCATGTCAGTGTTGTGGGACGGTGTGGAATTGCGGCTGACGTGAAGGTTGGGCTGTTTCAGAACACTCTGAATGTAAACCCCAGTCTGCACAACCGTCCTGGAAGGCAGGCGTTTGAATTGACCTGCATTACGGATGAAAATCTGAGGGCAAAAGAGGAGGAACAACTGGTTCAAAACTTGCATGGCTTGTGCAGAATTTGAACCCGGGCCATCTGACTTCAGAATCAGCTCTCTCAAAAACCACGTTCAGCCATGAGGCACAGAGTGCGCCCCGGAGCTGCAGGAGCTGGGGTGGCGTCTAAATCAGGGAAGAGGCGAAGGGCACACTTGGTCAGTTTCACCCCCAGGTCCTGCCCGCCCTCCTCTTTCTCTCCCCCTTTCCCTCTAGAACCACTAGTGGTACGGCCAAGGTCACGGCCCTCCCCGCCCCACCACAAGCCTACATCTAAGGTGTCCTATCCAGCTGGTTGAATATTCTCACATCCCGGCAGGCCCTGGTTCTGCAAGGCCTTGGGGGTGCTTGGCTTGTTTCTCGCTCCGGGTTATCGCCATGTTCTTCCTGTTGCCCTGGCCTGTTTTCTCCCTCCATAGCTGTCTGTGGTCAGCGGCTGGCAGTGTCCTCCTGACCCGCTACCTCCACGCTACTGCTCTCCCCTCCGGCTTTCATCTATAATCATAATGTAATAACGATCCATATTAGATAACAGTGTCATATATTATAATGTAATAATGTAATTATATGTATATATAATTTTTAAAAGGGGAAGGGAAGCCAGTAGAGCAGAGAGGAGGTAGGGATATGAAATGGGCCCCTAGGTGCCTCTGTAAATATGTCACCGTGAGCCCCTCTGCTATCTCTGTAGTGCACCAACAAAAACATTTTTAAATGAATAAAAAAATCTTAAAGTAAGGTGATCATTTGGTTGTCCTGATTATTAAATTAATAAATCAGGGAAGGAATGTCGGAAGGAGGGTGAGGGACAGCTCGGAGCAGAAGCGAGAGCAAGTGGGTGTGCCCGTCGCAGCTCAGGGCCGGCTGCAGAGTCCAGGGGCAGAGTCGGGATACTCGCCACTGAGGAAGAAGGTCAGATTTGTTCAAGTCAGCTGGGAGCTGGGACAGGAGGGAGCCAGCAGAGAGGGCAGGACCCGGTCTGCTACGCAGCCGGAGAGCAGGAGGAGAAGCAGAGGCAAAGACCACTGCATCTTGGGCCCAGGACGCCACCTGCCCGAGAGGGAGGGGCCCAGGAGTCTCGGAGGCCTGCACCACGGGGGTCCTGGTTTGCTTCAGAAGGAGCTCATCAGGGGACAGCAAAGATCAACAAGCCTCTGGAAGCAGACGGGTCAGTGAGTGGAGACCCACCTGGGCCCTGTGAAAAGTCCCCCCTGGGACCCAGGCACAGATCAAGTGTTGAAGCTCAGGTCCTCCGAAGGCGTCCGAGTCACACCCAGCATCTGAGACCCACCGTGCCCTCCCAGGACGTCAGAGTCAGCCACACACACCTCCAAGGAAAGCTCGCGCGGTTCCAGGGCCACGGCTCTCTGGGGCGAGTACTCAGCTCCAGAGGGAACTCCACGTCCTCCAGGTGCCACCAACCGGGCAATTCCTGATGGGCTGGGCAGGGAGGAGGAGGGAATGGTTGAGGCCGAGCCGTGGGTGAGCAAGCTGTGCCCAGCCCTGTAGCTGGCAGTTCCTAGGAGCAAGTAAGGGCCCTTGGGGACATGGCTGCCTCATTTCTTTGTGCTGTACCTCAGTGCATTTGAGCTGCTGTAACAAGAACACCACAAACCAGGTGGCTTATGGACAATAGGAATCTATTGTTTACTCCTTACAGTTTGGAGGTTAGGAGGCCCAAGGTCAAGGCGAAGGAGGATTCGGTGCCTGGTGAAGGCCTGCTGTGGTTCATGGAGGGCACGACGTTCCGCATCCTCACCTGGAGCACGTACAACCTCGCTCTCCGGCCTCTTTTGGAAGGCACTAATCCCATGATGTGATCAGCTCTGCCTCGTGAGCTCGTCACACCCACAGGACCCACCTCCCAGCACCGTCACACCGAGGGGGGATTCAGCACCAGGACGTCGGGTGGCCAGGCACAGTGTGCAGGCAGTTGTGCGCTATGAGCCCTTTGCCTGGGTCGCCTGCCCTGGCTCTGTCCTCAGCAAGCTGATCAAATGCTCTCCCCTCCCCGTGGGGTTGGCTCTGTCCCGGGCCAGTTCTTCTGTTCCTCCATCAATGACGTGAGGCTAAAATAATTCCTAATTTCAGCAATCAGGAGGTCAGAGGGACCTCTCTCTCCAGACAGAAGGCCAGTGTTAATCTCCACCTTCAGAATATCTACTGCTAAATACGGGGTTTTGATTTTCAGCCTGGGTGGCTTCAGCGTGAGGCTTGAACTACCCCACAGGCTACCAGGGCCTTGCTTCTCTGAGTTTTAGTGTCATGATTCTGTCACTGGTCCTCAGGGGAGAGGGAACCTTACCAGCAGGGCTTGGAGATTTCCTATACGGTGTTTTAGGACACAGTGATCAATTTGGGGGCTTTCTTCAGATACATCTAAAGTCCCAGTCCCTGCGAATCCTACCCTTACCTGACACGGTCTTTCCTTCCTGTTTATTTCCCATTATCCCTACTCATCAGAACATTACTTAAGTGAGTTTTATCCCTTGGTAAATTCACTAACTTCACTTATTGTTCTAGGTTAGTGGCCTCTAGGGCATGCAAGACGTTATACTGGGGTTCACTCATAAAAAAAATGAACCTTTAATTTATACTTTTGTTTTCAGCTCACCCTTTATTTATCTTGCATCTGTTTTAAAAGGCACATAGGGTATTCCTATAGTAATGTGCACGTGGGTGGGTCCCTGCGTACTTTTCTACCCTCCTCGCTGTTTGCAGATTGCCGCTGTGGTCTGCGAGATGTGGCCGGGCATGTGGCTTATGGATTCATTTGCACATCCAATCATCCTCTTTCATTCGTTCATTCTAGAAATATTTCTCTGGTACCCTGCTGCGGGGGACACAGGTGCTGCAGACAGAGGGAGAGACGGGACATTGTCCTCACCAGGAGTTCTCACGGGCTGGTGGCAGTGGCAGAGATTCCCACAGACCAGCACAGCACACAGGGTAAGTGTGACCCCAAGCGTGTGCTCTCAGCAACCGGAGGGAGCGTCCTGCTGAGTGGGGCTGGGCCAGCCAGGCATGGGTGTCGGTGACCCCTCGAGGATGCAGTCCTCTCAAGCAGAAGGAGAAGGACAAAGGCAGAGGTGCTGGGAGCAGCTGGCCTGGTAGAGTGACCACTCAGTGGCCCAAGTGGTTTGAAGGGCGTGAGTGACAAAGGGTCAGGTGAGAGGGTCCAGTGGGTGGTGCCGAAACGGCAGGGGGCGAGAGGTAGAGGCTGGAACTGACTCGAGCACCTGCGTCCACATCCGGGAACACACCCGTGAACCTCACCTCCGGGCCCCCTCCACTGGTACAGTGACCCCTGCCAGCACCTCGCAGAACTTGTTAGAAACAGACTCCCAGCCCCGCGCTGGCACCTGCCCGCCCACGTGGACCTGCATTTTAACAAGCACCAAATTCAAAATCTGCACGTTAACAAGCTCTCCAGGTAATTCACGTTCATCGTCACTGCAAAGCAAAGGCACAGCGAATGAGATCAGAGGCCCGGGAGTCCAAGAGGTGGGGTGCCAACCGGCAGCATCAGTTGTGACCTGTGGCAGGTTTCCTGACCTCCAGGCTTCACTTCCCTCATTTGTGCAGTCGCTCTAACGGACTGCGGTCAAGCTGAAACGGGCTGCCCACTAAAACAAGACCGGAGCCCCGGCCCCGTGCCCAGCCTGTGCTAAGGGGTCAGTAAGTGCTAAGCATGACGTTTGCATTGCTCAGCAGATATTTCTTTGCTCCGTGATGGGTGTCTACAGTTTTCTGTCCATTCAAAGAGCAAAGATGAATGAAGGACCCTGAACTTGATAAGTAACTGGATGTTACTGAGACCCAGTTCACTTTCAGAGAGGATGTTTCTTATTACTAGAAGCTGTGCCCAATTTTTGAGCCCCTGGGATGCTTCATTAGGCAATCTACAAGCATTTTGGTCTTCACAATGGAAATAGTATCATGCCCATTTTCCTGATGAGGAGATCGAGTTTCTTGAGAATAAATGCGCTGTCCGTGGCCTTCCGGTCAGTAGAGAGCAGGCCTGGTATGCTGCCAAAGGTAGCTCACCCCAAAGCTCATCATCTTTTCAGCAAGCTCCTCCTCTAGGACAGAAAAGCACCCCCCCACCGAAGGAATCTAGTAGCTAATAATTGATGCTATCCTCTCAGGACATATATATTTCAACATTTTAATTTTAAAATAATCAACCTTACAGAAGAGTTCTAAGAATAGAACAGTGAATCCTAGCTCAGCCTTCACCGAAGCTCACCTGCCCTTGACCTCACTTGCTGGATCTCATCTGAAAATAAGCTGCAGGCAGCTTGTCCTGTTACTCCTAAGCACAGGGTATCTCCTAACAGGACATATCCACGGAACGGGGATCCAAGGAGGAAACTGAACATCGAGGCAATTCTGTCCTTCACTCGTCGATACCATTCCCAGGCTGCTGTGGTCCCAGGGATGCTTCCAGGGATTTAGTTCAGAATCCATAAGGACATCAGCTTTCATATACCTTATTTTCCTCCCTATAGAAATCACACATATTCTTCAAGGAATTCTTAGAAATACAATTTAAAAAATCATTAAAAAACCAGCAATGGCTATCATCTGCTTCCCTTAGCAACTTTTGTGTAGATGCGCTTGTGATTTGTAGGGTTAAATCCTGTGGCATATGACTTCATACTTCACAATGAACGTTTCAAACCAAGTATTTTCCCAAGTCATAAAAATTTCGTTGTAAATAGGATGTTTAATGAGTTCATAAAATTCCATCGTGTTTACCTTATTTTCCTCTTTTGTTTGACATTGAGTTCCTTTCCAATTTTTCTCTTAGTGAACAACTTTGTAACATTATATATTAAACAGCATCGTAAGCTGCGTGAGTCCCAGTAATTACTTGTAAAAAGTCACTCTTGCATTCTAGATTGATTTTATTGCGTTTTATTTTTGGTGCTGGGGTGGAACCCAGGGCCTCGTGCATGCTAAGCACATGCTTTACGGCTGAGCTACACCCCAGCCCTACTCTTTAGATCCTTTTAAGGAGACAAAAAACAGAGGGAAAAAAAAAACCCCTCATTTCTTAAAGCTCAGAATTTACATAAGACTTATTAAAATAAATCCCATACACAGTCACTCAGAATTTAAATAAAAATGTGAGCGTTACCTGGCTAATTTGACTTTTTCCCCTCCCACTGTCCTCCTGAGGCACTCAGGAGTAAGATCCCTACCCAGGGACTGATTCACAGCCTGCAGTTCCCTCCCTGTCACAGTCCCGGAGAGCCCCCGACTCATGCCAGCAAGCCTCGCCGACCCTTCGTGGCTTTATGGGCCAGGTAGCAAAATTGCCTTAATTCTTAGTCTTTGTTGTTTCCTTGGTTGTCTTTTATTGTTTCCTTGGTTGTAAACAACAGAAATCAATCCTGGGTCACTTTTGCAGAAAAGGGATTTATTGGGGCAATCAACTCAGAAGGCAGGAGGTGAAAGGTATGCTAGCCTGGCGGTTCCATTAGGGCCGTGTCGGTATTCCTACACTGGAGCCCCGCCACTGCGGCTCTACTGGGGCTCTGGCACCGCCCGGAACGTTCTTGGTCCTGCACGCTGTGCCCTGTAGCTGGGATCTCCCTCCCCAGAGGCCTGTGTGGTCTTCTTCCTGGTCCCCGGCACCCGGTGCTATGGGAGCAGTGGAACCTGTGGGGTGGAGAGATGTTGGGTGGTGGCAGGTGCACCGGGGAGGGGCCTGTAGGAGCAGCCCCGGCCGCCCCTTCTTCCCGGCTGCGGTGGCCTGAGCAGCTTGCTGCCCGTGCTCCTGCCAGGGTGGGCTGCTCTGCTACAGCTCAGCAGCAACGGCCAGCAGGCCGGAGACTGAGCCCTCCAGAACCACAGGCCAAATCAAACGTTCCTCCTCTAAGTTGGCGATACCGGGGTTTTTATGTAAGAGCTGAAAGCTGACTAGCATACCATGTCGATTCACAGCCCTCCCTCCACAGTCACATCATCCGGACACCTCACTCATTGTCCTGGTACAAGGCACATCCGATTCCCTAGTTTCTGGAAGGAGGGGAGAGGAATACCTGCCTGCCCTAAGTCTCAGGGTGAGGAAGAAACTTTGGAACTGAAGGACCAGACATGTCACTGGAGGCCACCTCCTTGTTACTAGCCATTCTCCCTGTGATTAGACAGCCTTGAAAATGGTCTGTGTATCAACGGCCTCCCTTTCCCTCCTCTATTCAAAATGCATCCGCATTTGCTCTGTAACCCTCCAATGCAGAGAAACCACTTTACAGTCAGGTCATCCAGCTTTGTCACGAAAACCCTGAGGTCACGTCCCCCTTACAGGCAAATCTGGCATCGGTCCTGGCTATGCTGGGGACTTCATCACATCCAGGGAACAAAGGACCTGGAAATGGCACATTTCTTTACTCTGGGGGATCCCAAGCCTCACCCTGAGACGCGAGTCCTGGGTGGCCTTCTCTGCGTGGTGCGCTGACCACCAGGAAGCACACAGTGCACGGCTCCCACAGGTCCCCAGAGCTCCCTGCCTTCAGCGGTCACAGCTGCCCTATCCCCCTGGATAAACAGGTTCCATCAGAGCCTGTGCGAGGGACCGTCCCCCAGTGTCAAACTGCTTCTGGATAGGCCACCCACCGCTCCCCGGGGCCGCTCCCTGAGGCTGCCTGGCGAGACCCACAGACCCCGCAGGCGTCGGCCCAACCTTGCTTCTTTCCCTGCATAGCAAGTACCTGCTCCAGAGCAAGGTCAGCGGAGCCTCCAGGTGGATGCGCAGGAAGCCCGCGGATGCTCTTCCTGGAGAAAGCAGAATGGAGAAGGGAGAAGGTCCGAGTTCAGACAGCCTCTGTCCCGGGAGGAAGCCTGTGCTCCACTTTAGCATGAAAATCCCATTCAGTAAAACCACGAACCAGGATGTTGTTGGCCCCTGTCCACCCCCAGCTCAGTGGTCGCCCTGAGACCAGGGCTGAGAAATCAGACACCAGCGAGAGAAGGGCCAGGCCCAGCCGGAGAGGCTGAGCTCCCGCTCTCAGGCACACACAGCCCGTGCTGCTGCCTCTGGGGACACTGTGCTCCTGAGTTCACTGGGGGGAGGTGACTGGCATCCCCCTGATTATCGAGAGCTGTGCCGTAGAGGCCTCTGTGGACCCTCACGCGGGACCCACGCAACCCTTATATCCCAGACCATTCTTGGAAACCCATTCCCATGACTTCCCCCAACTCCTCAGCCTGGATATTCTAACCTGCGTCTCATCAAGTCCTCGACTGTCTTGAATGATCTCTTCTCAGGACTGGACAATAAGAAGTCCCTTGATGTCCCACTCTCTGGGGAGATTCTCCTTCTCCACGGAAAGTGGTGGGCGCAGCCGTGGACTCGGTCAAGGGTCAGGGCCGCGGGCTCTCGAGAGCCTAGTGATGTCGAGGACTGTGGTGGCAGTCACTCGGCTGAAGTCACATGGTAGGGAGGAGGAACGGGGGCAGGGCTCCGAGGAGGTGGCTCTTTAAGTCATGGTCTTCTGGATTCCCGGGCCTGTGCCGGCACCTTCCTTTTGAGACGTTCCAGCGTCTTCTCTCAGGATCATCACAGGTTTCTCCAACCAGCTGAGTGACACGGTCACAGGGCACGTCAGCACGGGCTGCAATCCTCAACTTGGTGCAGAGTCTTCTCTTCCTGAGTCCCACTCAAAACCGGCAAGCCTTTAGGTCACATGATAAATAGCGTAGAGCATTACTCACAAGTGTGGCCTGTTCTGTCTCCAAAGTCCAGAGGTCCACTTGGACCTCTTCCTCCGTGATAAGACAGATAGGGCATAGTAGTTTTCCTTTTCTATCAGAGAAAAATATTCTTTGCACTCTAAGTCAATGGGCCTCTCAAACTGTATCAGGGGACGGTACCACAGTCTTCACGGGGAGTTCTTCCTCACTCTGGAACGCGTATGCTTTTTGGAATATCTAGGGTACTTGCTGCTAACTGGGTTAACACAGTAGGATGTCCAAAATACCCAGGGCCAGTGTGGTATCCCGGGGGAGACCAAGGGTCAAAATCTCACAGACTGTCTTATGACAGCAAAGAAGAAGGTCCAGGTAGCCCCAGCATACAGGGGAGATGGCGTCCCTCTGTCCTTGCTGTGCACACGTATGGGTGGCTGGTCTTTCCCTTACGTGGGCATCGGAAAGAAAGCATCCACTGAATGAAAGCCACAGACAAAAATCCAGAGGCCGCATCCATCGGGTGAACACCCCATACCTGCCACAGCAGCTGCATACGGGATGGTGGCCTGATCATATTCATAATCTGTCATCATTTGCCAAGGTGCTTCTATTTCTCGGAGGCCCTGATGGCTCACCAGGAAGGGCCTGGCTCGGGGCCGACACCGCTGCCTCATTGGAATGTTCACTCTTGGCACTGACCCCCAGCTTCCCCCAGGGCTAAAAACCCCTCCTGACTGTCCCAGGCGCTCCCGAGCGGCCTCCGATACCATGACCCTAATTCACACGTAAGAAAATAAGAGTTGCAAGTTCACCAGTGACTCAGCCTGTTGATCCCAGTGACTCACTGGGAGCTGATGGAGTAACCATGGGTAAATGTGGGCGCCTGAGGAACCCAATTTGTTGGAGGGGAAAACCCCATTTATCACTGGACTCCAGCTTCGACTTCCATGATGCGATTGGGAAGGTGTCGTACGTCCCCGGGTGTCAGATCCACTTGGATCTGACAGGCCTCAAAAGGTCCAGGCCTTCCTCCTGGGGAACAGTTATCTCAGGAGAGCGAGAGCCATCTCAGGAGGGTCCCGAAGAACGAGGGGGAGAGAGGCAGGGCGAGAGGCAGGACCCGCCTTCCGGGCTTCCGGCTTCCCCCGTCAATAGCTCCAGATCTGAGCTGGCGGCCTTGGAAACCTCTCTGATTATTCTCACCACATCTAGTCTGCTGCTGGCAGCACGGTGACGCACCTCCTTAGCTGCTTCCCACCTGCGTCCCCTCGGGGAGACCATGGCGAACTGCCAAAACAGAGAGCTGCAGGTCCAGGCACCGGCGGCCCCTCCAGCCGTCCTGCCAGGCTCAGCAATCATGACCACCTTGCCTCCCATGGCTGGTCACTGCCACTCGGCTCTGCCTCCCTGGCGCCCGTCATCCCTCTTCACATCAGCAAGTCGGGTCCCGTCGCTGGCCCTGGCCTACAGAGGACGGTGACCGTCAAGCACTCAAAGCTGCTGGAGCTCCCTACCAGCGCACTCGGCATTGTCATAGCGAGGCAGGGCCCCTGGCTTCAGTTTTTATAAATCTTAACTCATCCGAAAAGTCAACCAGTTGGGAAGATAATTAATGTGTCTGAAGATGAAATCGTGTGGCACAGATTTGGATAAGCGATTTAAACCTGAGGCAAGATTATGACGACGTACTAATGACTCTCACCAGAGGAAGAAATCTGCTGTTGATGTACTTAATGAGATAAAGATAAAATAATTGCCAGACCGATGGCCAGTCCAGCAAGACAACTGCATCAGAACCGGCTACCACGACTGGAAGGGCCGTCTGCTTCTGTTTACAAGAATCCATCGTCATTCCCGTCCATCCTGGACATGTGCCAAGGTCCCACTGACTCACAGCATTGATAGTGACATTATTCCTTTTTTCTTGTTTTTTGTTTTTTTTGTGGTTTTGGGGCTTGAACCTAGGGCCTTGCCCTGGCAAGGCAAGCACTCTACCAACTGAGCCCCAACATTATTCCTTTTAATTTTCCAGGAATGGACGTACTTGGCTCAGAAGAACTTCAGGGACATCTATTTGGCCTATTCTCCCATTTGCCAAAGACAATTATTCCAACACATAAGAATTGGAAAAATAACTTTCGTAAAATTTTAGGAGCTCAGGCACATTTGCAAGGGGAGTTGGGTTAAAACTCCAAACTAACTGCGGAATCCTGTGGCGGTCTGTGGCACAGGGACTGGCGCTAACCCAGAGCCATTACCTAACAAACCCAGACAGCTAGAACATTATTCCTGGTAAATGGCTACAGGTCCTTTTGAAGAAGACTTACAATAAGATTTTTCTTGCTCACAGTACTGCGAGGGAGTGAATTAGAAGCCATATGATAAATCCGCTGCAAAATTCTTATGACCTGAAGTCTTTTACATTATATCAAGTCATTTCTCACGTCTAAGCCTCACTCAGAGTGGGAAAATATTGAGCCTGTGTTTCAACCAACCCGCAAGAACCAAAAATTAGAACTACTACAAGTTTCTTATGTAGAAAACCAAATCTCGAATCTCTGATTCTTCCACTTGGGGCAGTAAATTTGGATGGCTGTGTTCTCACGGAACACCTTCAGGGTCAAGCGCCTTCAGAATCCGCTGGCCCACATTCCCCAGTTGGCCCACTCTGTGGTGGTCCTCACCCTCTTGTTGTCCAGTGGCCTCGCAGTTCCCGTGACGACCATCCCAGGGTGCCTAGTGAGAACTCTGAATCACGGGTCCTCATAAACGGACAAATCGCCCCAACAGAGGAAGCGACCTCATCATCAGCTGGCAGGGGACATGGCGCGTGGGACTGGAGCTCACACATCCTCAGAGTCCTCTGAATCTTCACGCATGCCCACAGTCCAGTCCCTGCATGCCCCTCTTTCCTGATCTGTGCCAGGAACTTTCATGTGAAAGACCTGGTAAGGCTGCTGACAGCAGATAACTCTTTGGTCGAGAGCTTGACTGTCTCTGATAGAGTTGTTGACTATCTCCGACCAGCACTACGGGAGTCGGATGTTTTTGTTTTTCTGTTTCTTTATCCATCTTGAGTCTTTATTGTGTCTGTTCTTGAACCAAGAATATAGGGACTTGAGCCTGTTGCTGACTTTCAGGAGCAAGCTGTTTGTAGGTGCAGCCCTCCTGCCTGAGAGACACGGAATTTCTCAGGTTCTTCATGCTGATCCATTGTAGCACGTCACTAAGTCCCTAAAGGATCTTAGGCCAGGTGACCACAGAGGACATGTGCCTTGCCATTGCAAGTCATGAATAGCCAAATTCTGATTCCTTATAGCTAACCAATATTGTTCCAGTCGGTATCCTTGGCTACGTACTACAGAAACAGAACCCGGATGACACTGAAAGGGAAGAGAAAAACTGTGGGCAGAGATTGGATATCTGGGAGAACTGTGAGAAAGCTGGAGAGGGAGGCTGGGGAGTCACCAGGGACACAGGGCAGCCAGCAGCCGTGAGCTCACCCCAGGTCCGCCAAGGTTCTCCCAGGAAGGATGATGCTTGTCTTCGTGTGGCGCCTTTGTGATCCACAGCTGCAGACTGGGTGAAACCCCTGCTTCCTCTTTCTAATAGCATGGGAGATGATTGCAGGTGAAAATTTGCCTTTGACATGTGTAAACTAACGCAAGTCCTAGATCAATCGAAACACCAGCCTTGGTTGGCAGCCCGCGAGCAAGACTGCAAAACCCTCCTGCTCCCGGCTGCCTTAGCGATGATCCAGCCCCCAGCTCCGCAAAGCGCCCTGAGCCAAGCATAAAAGGACCGCGTTCAGTGTTTTGCCCGTTCTGCCTGCGTGGAGTTCTTCGCTCTACAAAGCGGAACTTCTTTCTACGGTCCGAAACCTGTCGCGCTGCGATTTCAAAGCCACGTCCCTTGCTCTGGTATTTTCTGAGGCCTGTTTGTGGGGCTGTGGCAATCACAGGGGAACCCAGCTCATAGGAGCCACGTGGGAGCCACCCCGAGGTGAGGCTGGACCGTGCGAGAGTCTCACAGGAGCGGGTGAGGGCCTGGGATCCGTCGCGCCCCATGCGTCCTCTCCACGGATGGAGACTTGAACTACACTGCTCTCCTCGCGACTCCTCTTCCCAGCTTCTCTGACTGTTCACTGTTACCAAAACACCCCTGGAGGAAAGGCCAGAGCCCGTCCAGTGGCAAGGAAGGTGTGGCTTTTCTGTTTTTCTTAAAGCTGTCGAAGTCCCTCTCTTCCTTAAAAGACCCCACCGGACTGCAGAGAAGAGTTGCAGCAGGAAATTTGAAACTCTGTCCCTCCCAAGTTTTGGAAAATTAGTGGCTATGACATGCTGTTCCCTCCCCAGGGAAACTGAGTCTGACTCAGCTGCAAAGACGATTGGACTAGTTTAGAAGTCAAATCAGGAAGAGCTCTTTTACCAACCGTTGAGTATTTTTCTAGGCAACTTCTACCCTGGAGAAATTACGTTGCGCACTGATTTAATGTGGAATGCTAAAGGTTGGGCACTTCCTGTGGCAAGGTAAATTGCCAAGAGGAGAACCACAGGATCGTACTCCTCCTTAAATCCAGAAGGAGAAGAAACCTACCTTGGTCTCATGCATGACCTCCATGCTTATTCACCTTCTCTGCAGGAGAAATTTCTATTCTCTAAGGATGCAACGTTTGTTCCCTTCAATATGTGGAGCAAAACATTCCCAAGCAGACATTCTTTGTATGAAAGGCTAATCAGAAGGATCTGTGTTAGCATTTCAATCATTCGACATTTTTACACAATATTAAAATGGATTGAATTTCCCTCCAAGGAAGAGAGGAAATTAAATCACAGATTGGAATCGTATCAAGGATGCAATGGGCGTTGCCCACTCTGAGAGCTGTGTGCTTTCCTAGCGATGGCTTTCCTCTGCCGCCTTTCCAAGTGAGCGTCGCAGGGCAGGGGAGACAGGAAAATATCAGGTATGCCGAGTACGAGCTGAAGTGCAGCCAAATAGCACGGTTCCAGGGTACGCTGGCATGCCGGCGCTCTGAAAGATGCAATTTCTCCATTTCCAGAACTCAACAATTTTTCAGCTGCACAGCATCATTCCAATAAAACACTGGTATTTTATTCATCTCTTCCTGAAGTACCATACTTTTATTTTGTAGGCGTCTCTAAATCACATCAATTCACAAAAGGCCAATTTCTGGCTGCTATAGTCAAATCAGATGTTACATGCACATGCACACACGCTGTGGGTTGTTGTTTTTTTTTTTTTTTTTTTTTTTTCCTTTTGCTGGTTAGTCCTAGATTAGAGATTTGTAGTCTGAGTCACAAAGCTCCCTCAGGCAGGGAACACAGCTAATGAATGCACGCTACACATCCACCCTGCTCCAGAGGCGTCCATGGGCCCTCCACCCCTTCCTGGCTCACAGCTCCAATCCCGCCTTCTCGAGGGAGTTCAGATTCTGCCTTTGTTCTGGAAACCCTTTTATAGCTCATCTTTGTAATTATTATTTGTCAGAATTTACCCAAATGTGAGGGTGCTGATATCATCAAAACAAACTCCAAATATAAGTGTCTTTTGTGTTTCACGGAAAATTTTAGAACAGAAAGGATCTCGAAGACCATAGTCAAGACAGCTTAGGGTTCACATAGGGAGGCTGAGGCCACAGAACTTAAGTCAGCACACACACAGCCGAGGCTGCCTGCTTTGGATGGGATGCTCCTTCCTCTACTGCAACTGTTGGAGAACGTCTTCTGTAAAGGGCTGAGCGCTGGGTGTTTGGGGCTTTGTGGGCTGCACTCAAGCCCTGCTGCTTTTTAAAAAGCAATTTTATAACCTTTAAAAATGTCAAAACTATTCTTTGATTCAGGGTCTTAAGAAAGCAGATGTAGGATGGATTTGGATCAGGACTATAATTTATCATCCCTTATTCTATTTCTTAGTCACCTTAATATGGAGGGTGTACTAGTCAGCTACGATTATACTGCATAACAAATGACCCCCAAACTCAATGACATGCAACTATAAGTATGTGTTTTTATGCTCACAGGCCTGTGCATTGGCTGGGGTGCCAGTATATCACATATCTTATTTGGGGGCCCCAACCCAGGGGCAGTAACTACCTGGGGCCTGTTCTTCTCATGGTGCGTGTCCAAAACTCCTAAAAGGGTATACAAAACACGTGAAGCCAAGCCAGGAAGCAGCTTTTTATCCAGTCAGGACTCATTTGCCAACCAGTGGGGAATGCGGTTTATCATCACCATGTTCAGCTCCCCATCGCCTGAACCTGAACTCATTGACTCCTAGCAACATCCTTACTGAGTCTGGTTCTCTAGGAAACCAGATAGAGAATTGCATACAGGAGCCAGGGGGACACCTTCCAGGGATACCCGCCAGGAATCGAAGGTCACTGGGCCGTTGGGGGAGAACTGGGATGAAGTTTCAGGAGAGTCTTGGTGTGTTCTGGGATCTCTGACTCCAGCAAGGGAGTATTTTCAGAATGCCGAGCTGCAGGCCGGAGAGCTGAACCTTTGGGCCCCTGCTTGGCCAAGACACTGTGTACGGGCTGCCCTGGGAGAGGGGCATAAACTGGGGTCCTGCAGGCCTATGTGACGAGGTCAAGTCTCTGGGAGACGCTGCACAGGGATCCATCAGCTGCCAACACCACCAGCATCTGGGGGCGTGAGTGCTTCCGTCCTGAAGGGAGATTCTGGGTGACATGCTATATTATGTCTTATAGCATTTATCTAATGAAGTTAAGAAGTAGGATTGGATTAAGATGGACCCTAATACACCAAGAGCGTCCTCACCACAAGAGCAGAGAGCACGCAGAGACAGAGGAGTCACAGAGAGAAGACAAGCAAGCGACGATGGAGACAGAGGTCGGAACTGTGTCCACTAACCAAAGCACCCCCAGGATTGCCGGCCACCCCCAGGAACAAGAAGAGGCCAGGAAGGATTCTTCCCTAGGGCCGTCAGAGGGAGCACAGACCTGTTTCCACCTCCACGATTCCCGTGTCCAGAGCTCTGAGAGAAGCAATGTCTGCTGGTGGGAGCGACCAACTGAGTTCCTGGTGATTTATAAAGGAACTGAGGAAACTAGTGGAAAGGGATTCATTCCAGAGAGCAGCCAGGAGTTGACACTGTGTCCTCGTCTTTCATTTATATAGTTCTTAAAAGAGAATGTGTACTGTGGACAGACCACCTCTTTTGTTCTTTTGTTTTATCTGGACCTTCTTAAGCCCTATTCTCCTGTTATCTTTTAGTCCTAATTATCTCTATGTTGGTCCAATGGGAATTTCACATCAAAACATCTTTCCCAGAAAGGGGATTAGGTTTAAGCGTTTATCGGGCCCAGGCTGGTCCAATGGCTTCAGACCTGACCAGAGGCTACTTTCTCTCATCCATACATTACATCCTGAAAAGCCCCTTCTGGCCCCGGTGGATGCTCTCAGATGGGTGTAGAGGACTTTGGATGAGTAGCTGCAGGATGGTTGGAGTGTCTTCTGTCCACATGACCATCAGAAGCCGTGGTGCCTTCCCACTTCATTCCACAAGGGTGCTTAAATCATGTCAGTCTGGTGGCTCTCACCGCTTGTATCTTATGATCTACAAGGGTACCTTATGGATCTTTGATTTTTCCATCCTCCTAGTTATTCTGAATTTTTCTGAGGGGTTGAGAAGGATTGAAAACCCTGCCATCGTTCCAGAATGCTCTCGTGGTATTAGAGTGTCCCTGGGCAAAGAGCTATTCCTTTAGTTGAAGGTAAGGCTTTCAACTAAACCTTCCAAGTGTTGCCTATTGCTTCTCTACGTAGGGCAACTTTGGTTGATGTCATAGGAGAATACAGAGTCCTCCCCCAGCAGTATGTCACAGACCTCAATAATACCAATGTCCTCTGGGAGAGGGACACTCAAGGCTGGTCCCTTCTTCACTCCCAAATCTGCTTCACCAACAGTCAATCACACTTACTCTCTAACTCAAGTGTCTGTGAAGATGTAAGAAAAGGGATATTGTCACCTGAAACACATCTCCCCAAAAGACACTTATTTAATGACAAAAAAGAAAGCCATGGCTTTACAATGGAAGATGCCAACTCAACCAAGGGGTAGAATTTCTCCTTAACAGGAGGAGATGCATCAGCATCATGTACCTCCTGATACGCTGCACCGGGGACCCGGCGTTCCTTTTTGTAAAAATCGACATGTAATAACTGTACATAATTATGGGGTGCAGTGTATAATTTTATATATCATAACATGTTGCTTTTGTTACTGAAAATGCATGAGCCAAATAAAAGCCAGAGCAGCAAACATCTCAAAGTGAAGGGCATTCCACAAATATCGGCCTACTACCTTTGGAAAGTGCTGGGTGGTGGGGCTGCAGCTCAGCGTTAGAGTGCTGGCCGAGCACGGGCAGGCTGGGGTTCCACTCCCAGCACAGGACAAAAAGTGCCAAGCTTCTGGAAAATAAGAAAACACCAAGGGAATGTTCTAGATTGTAAGAGACAAGGGAGTCACTAAATGCAATTATCTTGAGTTAGATCCTAGACCAGAAAGACATTAGTTAGGAAATTCAGAAAACGTGAATGAAGTCTGGGAATTGGACAGAAGTAGTGCATCCAGGTGAATGTGCTAGCTTTGGCCCGGTGCTGTGGCGGAGGCTGGTTTCTGCTCTGGTGAGGCACTCCCATCTCTGTGCTCCATCCCTTCTGCTACGCACCCCTGTGAAACCTAGACAACAGCAACACACACACACACACAATCTGAGGACTCTGCAAAGCAACCCAAAGCAGGTGGGCAGTGGGGAGAGATGACACTTGAATTACAGGGTAGGGTGGTAGGGGGCCCGGGACCACTAACCCCCACAGAAGCTCCACCATGGCCTGTGCGTTCCATTTTTAGATCTGCCTGGTCATTTCTGTAGTTTCTCATTTTCTACCCATATTCCTATTTCTTTTTATTTCCTCACAAAACATTGATCACAGGTATTTTCCACTCTCTGATAATTCTGGCACTTGAACTGCAGTGTCTGATTTTTCCCCGAGGTCGCTGCCAGCTGGAGCTGGTGTTTCCATCCTCGATTTACGCACGTGGGTGAGGCACTCACGTTTCCACGCCTCATGGCGGGTGGACTTTTTCTTTGACGAGGCTCTTTTGAAGACACTTCCTAAAGGGTATTTACGTCGGCTTCCACCAGAGATCTAGGATACACCACCAACTCAGGCTCTCTTTAAACAAAACTCCCAGCATTGAAGGTTTCCAGGCCGGCCAGGTAGGCGAACTGAGGCTGCAGATCTACCTGAAGCCTAGCTTGTAATCGCCCATTCAAAGGGAAATGTGCTGTTCCCCAAAAGAGGGCAGACTCAGGGACCTTCTTGCTGCCCCCTCATGTGGGGCAGGTTTATTCCCGGTTTATCCTCACGGTGACAGCATAGTCTCTGGAGATCACGTGGGGGTCTCTATGAGCCCCCCGTGGAGCCCAGTGAACTCTCCCTTCAGATCCCCACAACCTCATGAGGATCAGAGTGATTTCTGGCAAAGGCCTCCAGTGCCGGAGCCAAAACTCAAGCTATTTTATGCTCTTACTGCAACTCTCACTTTATTTTTAGCCTCTGAGTTTTCTTAATTGATTGCCAGCTCAGAAATTCTTTAAAACACTTTAATACAGTATTTCTAGTTGTTTTAAACAAGGGTTGTGAAATCTGCCACGCTGCGGGAAACAGATACAGCTTCATCACGGCCGACTCTGGACTGTGTTTCCTGAAGGTTCTACCCCAAATTCAAGAATAGCCAGGTCAGACGGCCAGTGTCGGCCGTAGATTGTGTCACCCTGGTGAAATCCCTGATTTGGACCTGTTTCCCCAGCCCGACCCGTAACCCTAGCCAAGCACTGGCCGCGTCCCTGTCACAGGGATCCCTGATGGCACTCGGGCCTCTGCACACAGCCTCCTGGCATCCTCCTGAGCCACCGTTGTGAAGATGCCCCACTTGGATTTCTCAGGGGTCCCTCACGTGCAGCTGGAGGTCTCCCCCTGAAGCCTGGCGGCACCTCCACGCACTGGCTTCCCCATGGAAGCCTGAGGGTCCTCCCTCACCTCCATCCTCCATCACCCACGCCAAGTCCCATCGTCTGTGTTCCCTGGATGAGGAACACAGACGTGCCCCCCTTCCCATGGTATCTGAGCTCCTCCTGTCTTGCTTGTGTTCTTGAAAAACCCTCCCGAGTGGCCTTCTTGCTACTGACCTGTCCCCTTCAGCTCTGCAACCAGGAGGTGCTTCCTAAGACCAAACTCTAGCAGCACCCTGAGCTCTTGGAGCTGCATCCCCAAGCCCGGCTGAGAGTGCCCTTCCAGCCGGAAGTGACGTGCCACATCCTCTCTTGTACCTGCTGGCCCCTTGGCTGGCTTTCAGCAGTTGGACTTGTCATGGATTGCAATGATCTGAGTGTCCAGTGCTTCAGAGGTTGGTGGCTGCTCCTCAGGGTGCCAGTGCTGGGAGGTGGGGGGGCCTTTAAGAGGCGGGGCCTAATGGCATGTCCTCAAGTCATTGACAAGAGAGTTGCTAAGCAGCTAGAGTGGCCCTTCCCCGCTCTGGCTCTCCATCTTGTGATGTGATCTGTCCTTCTCATGTGCTCTCCACCCCTGCCATGCCATCTGCCGTGAGGTCCTCTGCTGCAGAGTTCAGCTGATGCCCTTGAACCTCTAGGACCTAAGTGAACCTATTTCTTTATAAAGGATCCGGCCTCAGGTATTTCCTTATAGGAACAGAAAGCTAACTAACACAGAACACAAACAGAAGTGGAGTGGATGACGTCTGAGAAGAGCTGCTGGAGAAGCGGCCTTTCCCTCCCCATCCTCGATGCTCAGCAATGTTGACCGAGTCAACACCAGTGGTAGAAAGACGTTATGCTATTTTTCGGCATTGTCACTGTTTAATTCAGGTATAATGAACATATACAAAATTGCATATATTTAAAGTAAACAGTTTAATTCTTTGATATGTAGAGAGTGAAAAGTTCAGCCCAGTTTGGTTGATGAACAGATCCTTACCTGGCGGGGGACCTGCTTGTGTGTGTGGTGAGACCTTGCGACGTTCCCTCTCAGCAGATTCTAAGTGCACCATACAGTGGCACTAACAGAGTCACACTGCTGGACGCCACGTCTGGAACTTACTCACCTTGCACAACTCAAAGTTTGAAACTTTGTAGCCCTGGAGCAATCTCTTCCCACTCACTGGCCGCCCCTGGCACCCGCAACGGTCTCTGCTTCTGCACACCTCGCCCCTGGAGAGTCCGCAGTCAGTGAGATGCCGCAGGGCTCACCTCTTGGTACCCAGCTTATGCCACTTCATCCAGCGTCCTCTGGGTCATTCATGTCATTGCAAGTGGCCGGATTTCCTTCTTTTTTGAAACTTAGTTATTTCCCATTGTCTCTACTTATATACCACATTTTCAAATATTTATCCACCAGTGGGGATTTACATCATTTCTGTATCTTTGGCTTCTTGTGAATGATCCTGCCGTGAACATGTGAGCACAGTTATCTCTCCAAGACGGAAACTTTTTACCTTTGGATAAACACATGGAAGTTGGTAACTGGATCACGTGGTCGTTCTGTCTTTATCCTGCCTTCAGTAACAGCTGTACCAGTCTACAACCCCAGCAACAGTGCACTGGCTTCCCTTTTCTCCCCACGCTTGCCAGCACCTTAGCTTTGTCTTTTTGGTAACAGCCATCCTAGCAGGGGAGGGGTGATCCATCATTATGGCTTTAATTCCTAGTTCTTTTAATTCCCTTCACAGTGCAGATGAAAAAGTCGCCGAGAAGCACCCTGGGATATACCAAGATGCAATACGAAAAATATTTAAATTATTAAAATCATATAGAGCCTCTTATAACCACAACTGTATTCCATTAGAAGTAAATAAATATTAGACATCTAGAAAATGTTTGAGCATGCTGGATCTAAGCAGGCACTTCTGAATAACCTGTGAATCAATAAACGAATTGTAAGAAAATGACAAAATATTTGGAATCAAATGATAGTGAAAACAAAGACTGCAAAATTCATTGAACTCAAATAAAAAGCGGCTGCTAGAAGGAAATTTATAGCTTCGTAGCTTTATAGGTGTTAGTGCTTTCTTATATTAGAAAAGAAAAATACATAGAATAAATAATTTATTCCATTTTCAGAAAGCACAAAAAAAGAACAAATTAAAAGGGGGGATAAAAAAAATAATAAAAGCAAAATACCCAAAATACCTGCAAACAAGACAAACAATGGAGACGATAAATCAAAATTGGAATTTTGGGGGAAAATACAATCATTGTGTTAGTATTAAGAAGAATGAAGAAAAAAGAGATGGGGTTCATTCCCCAATAGCAGAGGAAGGGAGAAGGACGGGAGAGAGGGAGAGAGAGAGAGAGAGAAAGAGAGAGAGGAGAGAAAAAGAAAGAGAGAGAGGAAGGGAGGGAGAGGGAGGGAGAGGGAGGGAGGGAGGGAGAGGAAGAGTGGAGGGAGGGGAGGGAGGGGGAGGGAGGGAGAGGGAGGGGGAGGGAGATGAGAGGGGGAGGGAGGGAGAAGGGAAAGACAAATTACAAACATGAATCAGCAGAGGAAACATTCCAACAAATCCTACCGATAATAAAGATAATAAAGGAGATAATATCAGCAACTCATTGCCAATAAATTTGACAGTGGACATAAAATGCACAAATCCTTTGAAATATATAACTTACCCATATCGACACACAACAAAAGAGGAACATGACAATCGCCCCCATCACTACAGAAAAACTTGAACTTGTAATCCCAACTCCCGATCGAGGGCTTTCCCGGGAATCGGACCAGGCGCCTAGAGAAGGGGCGAGCTGGATCACGCGCACACTCCGTCAGCTGAGCGGCTGAAGGCGAACCTTCTGACTTAGGTTATGACGTTGACTTATGAAACTGTGTTGTGCTCGCTCCAAACAAAATGGAGATAAAAGAAAAGAAAACTACATGCCAATACCCTCCTAAGTCGAGATGCAAAATCCTTTAGAAAATATTAGCAGACCAGGTCTGTCGATAGTTAAAGGGATAAAACATCATGATCAAATGAAGTTCATCCCAGGATTTGAAAGTTTGTTCGATAGGTCAAGATCAATGTCGTTCACCACATCAAGAAAACGCAAAAGGAAAGCTACAAGATAACCTCAACAGGATGCAGGAAATCATTTGAGAAATTTAAGGTTCACTCCTGATAAAAACTCCAGACAGCAGCCACAACAGGACAATCCGATTCAGGACATTTTAGCAAAACTGAAGCTGGCCTCTGGCGTGGCGTGGAAGACATTGATTCCTTCTTCACCACCACCCAGAGCGAGCGGAGGAGGCTGTGCCCATCAGGTCTATGCAGTCCCATGCAGGCAACCGAACAACCGAAAGAAATAAGAGGTATTCAGCTGGAAAAGAAAACTTAAACTGCTTCTCTTTGCAGATGGCATTATTGCATACCTAGAAAATCATAAGTATTATATGAAAACGCTACTGTAACTGCTACATGAATTATCAAGATCAAAGAATACGAAGTCATTACATAAAAATAAATTTTATTTCTAGCGACCAGCAAAAAAGTATTGGAAAATACAATTTTTTAAAAATGGACCACTTACATTAGCCTCAAGCAACACAAAATTTATGGGAATGAATTTGATGAAATATGCAGAAGAACTGTACACTAAAACCACACGGTATTTCTTAAAAAGAATAAAGAAGACTTAAATAAATGGAGGCATACATCTTATTCATGGATTGGAAGGCTCGATATTGTTAAAATGCCAGTTCTTTCCAAATCGATTCACAGATTCAGCTCGATCTCAAACAAAATCCCACCAGGCTTTGATTTAGAAATTGATGAGTTGAACCTAGACTCTGTATGAAAGCATGAAACCCTACAAATAGTCAAAAATGTTTGGAAAAAGAAAAATTAATTGGAGGAAGTATGAAACCTGACTTCAATAGTCCCTTAAAGCTGTAGTTGTAAAGAAAGTAGAGTATTGATGTCTAGATTAATGCAGCAGAATATGGAGCCCAGAAATAGACTCACACATCATGACTAATAGGTTTTCACGCAAATGCCCAAGCAATGAAGTGGAGAGAATTTTTACAACTGAATAGAAACACTTAAATAGAAGATTTTCAATGAATAAATATTTGATCATGCTATAATAGAAGACACAAATAGCCAATGAGAAAGTTAGAAGGTGCCCAGTATCGTCAGTCCTCAGAAACATCTGAATTTTGTGGAATCAATCTTGGTGGCCAGTAATGCATAAGTGGCAAAGAAAGTGGTATATCTACACAATGGAATATTACTCAGGCATAAAAAATGAAATCCTGGCATCTTCAGCAACGTGGATGGACCTAGAAGACATGAAATTAAAGGAAATAAGCCAGGCACACCAAGATAAGGACTTCTCCATTTCTCTCATTAGTGGGAAGTTTTTAAAAAGTCAAATGGATGCAGAATAGTGATTACCAGAGATTGGGAGAGCAGAAGGGGAGGTCAGATAAAGGGAGGCTGGAGTTGGTCTGTGAATACTATATGCACACAATGAAATACACGATGAACTTCATTGATGTGAGCAATTAATTCATGTTACTCAAAGTAAAAGTAAATCTCAATGAAACATCACTTCATGGTCCCCAGACTGGTTAAAAATGAAAGGACTGAATATACTGTTTGTTAGCAACCACGTGGTGTGACAGAAACTCTCTCCGGATGACAGTAGAGGTTCTTTGAAACACTACGACACACAGACAGGGGGCGTCATGGGCCCCTTCATCTGGTCAGCTAACGTTTAACATGATAAAAGGTCAATTTGATAGAAAAGAGTGTTCTTTTAGCAAATGATACTGGAACAGGGTTGCTATCTGAACAAACAGATCTCAGTGTTGCCCTCACTCTGTACATAAGCATTGATTTGATGTGACTCTGAGTCACAAGCAGAAGAGGTTATTAGAAGGAATAGTGGGAGAACATCTTCACAAACCTAAAAAAGGAGAAGATCAGAGACTGATTGGGAGAGAAGGTGTGCATCGCACAGATCTGAAAAGGACTCATGTGTTAGCTTTCCGTTACTGTTACACAATGCCTGAGATGATCTGCTTATAATGAGAAAAGGTTTAATTTGGGCTCAGAGTCTTGGAGATCTCAGTTCATGATTGACTGGGCCCATGACCTTTGGGTCGTGGGCAAGGCACACAGCATGGCAGCACAGGGCAGCCTGCCCACCTCCTGGATGGACAGGATGTGAGTGAGAGGAGGAGGAAGGGGCAGGGTCCACAGCACCCAAGACCCGAGGGACTCCGGCTAGGCCCACCTCTGAAAGTGCTCCCCAGCCAGAATGCAGATCAACCAAGACACGAGGCTAGAAGATGGGCCGGAGGGGTGGGCAGTGTACGCGGAAATGAATGTCGGCGACCAAGGAGACTGTGGTCAGGGAAGTGGAAACGTTACAGGGTAAAGGGTCACCCTGCCCATTCCAGAGCACCCAGGACGCGGAGGCAGACGGGGACAAGGGGCCAGCGCTGCTGAGCACTTTGATGGCGGCCACTGTCGTACGTTGCTAATCGGCAGGCAGAAGAGAAGAGTCCGAGGACAGCTGGGCAGTTCCATGGACGTTGACACGCCTGCCCGGGCGATTCTGCTGCCGGGTATTCGCTGGGGAGAAGGGAAGCAGGGGACAGGGCTAGAAGACAGGACCGGACGTTACTGCCAGCGTCACGCGTCACTCCTGAAGGCCCAGCAGGAAACGGTGTCCGCGGTCGGCACACGGGAGCCACGGGGGACTAGTGAGCCATGAGCCTGCGGCAGGGGACGGTCAGGAAGTAGCCGCAGTGCCAGCGTGGGGCTGGGCAGGGGCTCCGCCCCGTGAAGTCCAGCAACCGGAGACCACCTGCTAGTGCGACGGCCAGCGGCGTCCGCCTGGGACGTGAAGGGTGGGAGAGCGGAAGGAACCCTGGGGACCTGGCACGTTGTGGAAGGAAGAAATGCTGGGTTCCTCGTGGGGGGCCAAGGACCATGGTCCCGACGTACCCGTGCGTTTCACTTTAGGTAAGTCACAATAAAGGTGAGTAACCCCAAGTTTCTCCAGGCAGCTTGCTCACGCTGACTTCCCTGTCGCTCCGACTCCGTCTTTCCAGTAAACTCTGTGCAGAGCCTGGCTGTACAGACGGCCCTGACCTGAGTCTCAGAAAGTTCAGATCCTAACTCTGCTCTCCACTTCCTCCTCCTTCCCTCCCTCCTCCCTCCCTCCCTCCCTCCCTCCCTCCTTCCTTCTCTCCTTCCTCCCTCCTCCCTCCCTTCCTTCCTTCCTTCTTTCCTTCCTTCCTTCCCTCCTCCCTCCTTCCCTCCCTCCCTCTCTTCCTTCCTCCCTCCTTCCCTGCCTCCTCCCTCCCTTCCTTCCTCCCTCGTTCCCTCCCTCCTCCCTACCTCCTTCCCTCCCTCCCTTCCTTCCTTCCCTCCCTCCCTCCTTCTCTTTCCATTCAGTCACCCTTCTTTGAAGAGCTCCTGTGTGTCAGGTGCCATCCTGGCTTTGAAAATACATCAAACCAGACAAGACCTCCACCTTTCCAGAGTTGGTACTCTAGGTGGAAAAACAGAGAAGGAACACGGAAGCAAACTGAAAAACATCCTCCGTGAAATGAGGGCTGCAGGACAGTGAGTGACAGGTTGGCAGGGGCGCCGGACGAGGAATCTTGGGAGAGATGAGCAGAGGGGGCGCCTTGAGCTGTGAGGAGGGGCATTAACAGCGCAAGATTCGCCAGCAGTCCCTGCAGCTCGGGAGGCTGAGGCCAGAGGATCAGAGGTTCAAGGCCAGGCCCAGCAACTAGGCGAGGCCCTAAGCAACTCAGCAAGACCCTGTCTCAAAAGAAAATACCAAGGGCTGGGGATGTGGCTCATGGTTAAGCAGCCTGGGCTCAGTCCCTGGTACCAAAGAAAAGCAAAAATGGAGAGAAAGAGCCTCCTGAGAGGAAGGAGGGCCTTGCCTAGAAAACAGCAGCTGTCTGTAAGCAGGAGCCGAAAAGAAGTGGCAGCAGGAGGCCGAGACCTGCTGCAGACAGGGGACGGGGTCTGGGGTCTCGGCAGAGGGAGCAGGCGGGGTGCTGCAGGGGCTCGGGTTTTACCCACTTACCAGAGACGTCAAGCAGGGACGCGTCGTGACCTGCTTTAGGTCTGAAGAGACTCTGGCTGTGCTGTGGGAGGCGTCCAGGGCCCCTGTGGGGCGGCTGGGCTGGTGGAAGCCGGGTGCCGGGTGACGACAACGTGGACGGGATAGAGCAACAGGGGCAGGGCCTGTCCAGACTCGCCAGGCTGATGACACTCGGCCACACCGACACCTGAGTCTGTCCGTGGACATGGGACACCCAGTTCCAGACCCAGGCTCACCACTGACCTTTCTGTTTCAGTTACTAGGGTCACGGTCAGGCCGGGTCCTGACTATGCGCAAACACAGAGACTGAGGAGGCGGTCACCGGTCTCGCCCAGCTGTTGGTCATCTGGGGTTGGCCCACACAGCTGGGCTCCCTGCGATCCTGCAGCCCAGCATGGGCACAGTGGTGGCCAGCCGGCTGAGCCCATGGGCGTGACCTGCTCTGTGGCCAGGTCTCCCGCTCCCCTGGTGGGAGCAGCAGGTCAGCCCAGCTGTCCCTCCAGGCAAGCAGAGATCTACCAGCCCCAGGCCAGCCACCGGAACTCCTGAGTGTCCTCTAGTGGCACGCGTGCTGACTGAAACTGGCCAAGCAAGGCTCCAGGCTGGCCGGGGACCGAGGGGCCCTGTCTCACCAGGAGTCACGTGGCCTGCCGGTCCCCAGAGGAGAGCGAGACATGCGAGCAGATCCAAGTCTCTCCATCGGAGCCTAGTCTAGATCAGCCCCCTGTCCCCTCCAGCTGGACGGGTGCCATGGAATCGATCTTCCCCACCCATGTCCTCACTCATGCCTTTGGCGAGAGTCGAATGCAGCTGCCATTTCCATGGGGCGGACCCTCCCTGCTTCTGTGGAGCTGGCTTAACTAGGGCAGGGCTCGAAGCAGCCATTGCTGTCCAGTAAGTGTGCTCATCAGTTTTCATAACTGTGACAAAACACCTGAAAAAGCAACTTAGAAAGGTTGGTCACGGTTTCAGAGTCCACAGCCAGCTGCCTAGGTGGCCGTGGGCCTGAGGTGAGGCAGAACATCATGGCGGAGAGGAGGTGGTGGAGCCCAACCATCCGCCTCACAGCAGCTGGGAAGCAGAAAGAAGGGATCAGGGCAAGACAGAGCCCCTAAGGATGCCCACGAGGACCCCCTCCTTCAAGTAGGACCCCCTCTACAGTGTCCACCACCTCCCAGTAAAGCAATCCGGTTCTTAGCCCCCGATGAGGTCAGAGCCCTCGGGATCCTCACCCTCCCCAGAAGCCCCACCTCCGCACCCTGCTGCGCTGGGGACCAAGCCTTCAGCCCATGAGCCTTTGCAACCTTCCAGAGCCAAACCCTACCAGTGAAGATGCTGTCTCTGCTGCGGCTCCCTCACCATCCCAAGGAGCTCATCCATACTAAAGCAGATGGCCGTGGTGACGCAGGAAAGGACACAGCTCTCAACAGAGAGAATAAGCGGACTTCCTGAAGAATGTCTTACTGCAGACAAATGCAAGCCAGGAAAACTGATGGGCTCCCCAAAACAATTCCACGAGGTTAATATTTCAAAAATCCCTGCCAGCTCCAAATCTTGAGCCTGGGTGAGCCCTGGTGTCCCGTGAGCTGCATGGCCACCTGCAGCTCCTCTGTCCCCGGGGGGGTGGAGGGGTGAGGCCAGAGCTTGAGGCCACGGTTTCACCAGCTGCTCGGCAGTGACAAAAGGCCTCAGCCTTCTCATCTGGCAGGGGTTCTGCATCAGGGGACAGGGAAGGCCACTCTAGGCAGGATCAGACCAATAGCAAAAGGATATTTTGGACACTTCCTGAAAATGCTGTCGGAGAGAAAGGAAGTTGGTTTTCTCCTTTGGGGAACAAAGCTGCTCCAGCTTTTTATTTGTTTTGATAGCGAATCTATGCGCAAAATAACGTGCAAAATGGGTGTTACATAAACAGATCACAGCCGCGCCGAGCTCACCCATCATGATGCTCACAGAATCAAGGAAGTGGCCCGGCGTTCCCCACGGGCCCAGGCCAGGCAGAGAAGAGCCCTTGAAACAGCGGCTTCGGTGTGTGTGCCTGAGCATGTTGATGTGCGCATTTACCATTCACCCCGCACACGCGTATGGCTCATGTGATCTGCGGAAAGCGTCCTGCAGGTGCCGGAGCTGGGCGGGGGGCGAGGACCGCTTCTGTCTCCGTGGCTCTCTCCTTCCTGGCGGGGAGAAAGCGGCGTGAACAGGTGATCGTGAGGAAGGCCTCGTCCTGCCCGAGAGGTCCTCCTGCTCCAAAGCCACCCTCGCTACCCAAGCAGTAGACGTCACTGGGCCAGCCGGGCGGCAGGAGCCTCTCCAGCCCCCACTGAAGGCACGTGGCCTGGGGAGGACGCAGGGAGGGAGTGGGGCAGGTAAGGATGACAGGAACCAGCCAGCCTCAGGCTCCCCGCGGAAGCTCGCCTTCGTCAGAAGGTCAGGAGGAAAGGACCGCTCAGGATCCGCGTCTGGCTCAGCAGAGCACTGACCAGGACTTAGGCGTCCGGTCCCTGCAGCGTGGCCTCAGAGGGCTTTGGACCCCCAGTGAAGCGCTCCGCTCCGCAGAGCCACGCGCTCTCCCTGGAGCATCTCAGGGCTGCTTCCTGTGGTTTCCAGGGCCCTGGCCCTTCTGCAGCCAGGACAGAGCCTGGGCCACCCGAAACTGCTCACGGGCCCCGAGCTTCCGCTGGCCTCTAGATGCGGCCCAGGTGCCACACCTGTGGATGATTTCGCTTTGCAGTTCTATAGAGGAGAGCAGGCGAGGACCTGAAAACCAAGGCTAAGCAAATGCACCTCAAGACCCATTTTCCGTTAGTAAAATTCTGCGTCATTGGCACGAGGGGAACGCCCACAGGGACACAGCCTTGGTCCTGTGTTCCCTATTCACATTTATTTCATTTCTTCATATATTAATGGAATTACTTAACAAATGATGATTGCTCCAATCACGGTCCTGTAAAAGTCAGTTTAATGAGGCCTCACGAATTCTAAATTCAAGATACATACCTGGTGACATTGGCATCTGTATTAGTTCCCTAGGAGAAAAACCACAGGTCTGCCACCGCAAAACACCTCAAGGTGGGCTCCTTGCGGCCACAGAGCATGTGTGACCCCAGTCCTGGCCACCAGAAACAAGCCACTGGCCGGCCTTGGCCCCCTCCAGGCTCCAGGGAGAGTCTCTCTGTTCCTTTCTTGGCTGCTGCTGTCCCCGGCCATCCTGGCGTCTCTTGGCTTTCTGCAGGACACTGCTGCTCCTGTTCCTCCTCCTCCTGGCTCTTCATGAGCTGCCACTCATACTGGATGCCAATTTCCCACCCTAATGACTTCGTCTTAACATGGTTACACCAGCCCAGACCATTTCTAAATAAGGTCACATTCCCCGTGCTGGCGGTTAGGACGGGAGCTTGTCTGTGGAGGGGACACAGCAGCCCAAAGATGGAAACGGCAGGCACCGGTGGGTCTTCAAGGGACGGTTACAGATTGTCCTGAAAGACAAGCAGGACAAGGGAGAAAGGAAACATCCCAAAACAGGGAACCCAAGGTCCTGAAGTCCAGAGGCATGAAAGAGCATTGTGTGTCCGCGGAGTCACGGGCAGTTCAGCGCGGCCGAAGGGCGGTGGTCGCGGAAGTGGGCCACCGAGACCAACGCCACTAATTCCCCAGCTGCATGCACACAGCACACGCTGTTCTTCCGTCAAGACAGGGAGTCCATTTGCTGAGGTCTGAATGTGTCCTATGTTGAAACCTAATCTCCAGTAAGGAGGTGTGAGGACGGGGGACCTGAGGGGGAGATTAAGTCCTCAGGAGTGGACAAGTGTCCTTGCAGATGCCCAAGAGAGCTCGCTCACCCCTTCCACCACGTGAAGACCCAGCAGAAGCCACTGTCTGTGCCCAGCAAGCCGGCCCTCATCACAACTGCGTCTCCTGATGCCTGTTCTCGAAATTCCCTGCCTTGAGAACTGAGAGAAACTTCTGTGGTTTCTAAGCTGCCCGCTCGGTGGTATTTTGTTACCCCGTCCAGAGTAGACCAAGGCCCTGGTCTTCCCTGCCCCGGAGTCTCAGGATGGAGCTAGTCACTTGACTGGCCTGACCAACAGAAAAAGGAAGAGATCACCTCCTGCATCTTCTGAGTCAACCTCACCATCTCCTGACTCCTGCCTGGGTCTTTCAGAACACCCGCTCCAGGAAGCCATTGCTGTCCCCGTTATCCCCAGAACAGCCCTGCCCGGAACAGGCTCCCAATAAGTATTTGTTGAAGAGTTATCTACTTCAGAGACCAAAGAGGGAAAAGGGCGTCTTATCCAGGTTTGCAGGTTGGTGAAAGCAGTAGTCTTCGGCAGCCGGAGTGTGGGGGACACGGTTCATGAGGGATAATTTAAGTGACCAAAGTCTCGGCCCAGACCAGTCAGAGAAAGGGGCAGGGTCTACGGGGAACCAGCTAGGCTGACCCATCGGAGGGGCCTGGGAAATGGTGGTCCTCTTGCAGGCCACAAGAAAGCCCAGAGGGAGAGAAGAAAATTCTGGAAAAAGGAGAGGTTGAGGTCACGAAGTTGAGCTCCTGGGCTGCAGGAGAAGCGTCTGGCGACTCCGACAAGGGGCTCTCCAGCGGGACCTCTAGAAATTTCCTCAGAACCTGCCAAGTATCTCTTTGCTGACCCCATTTCTCTCTCGGTCATATCCCCCCCTTTTCTTTTTCTTTTCAACTTTATTATTTTGAAATAAACCGCAAACACAGAAAAGTGCACAAAACATGACTCAGTGGAAAACCCACGCAACCCGCACCCAGTCGAGAAATAGGCCTGGCGGTGGACACGCCGTTGACCCCTCATCTTGGCATTGTGGATTGTCCCCCTGCACCCCGCAAACACGTGCAGGTATAGTGTGTGAATTAAAAAGGAAACATAAGGTCGCTTGTAAAAATAAATAGGCACACCAGCGTCCCCAAGCCCTCGTGTCCCTTCCAACACACTCCCTCCGCCCTTCCCGGCCCCCGCCTGGCTTCGACATTTATCTTTCTTTCTTCACTATTTTTCACTTCCGTGGCATGCTTTCTTCCTTCTTTGTCCAGTTCCCACTGGACTCTCTCTTTGACCCCCCTGAACTAGGTTCTCCAGAGAAGCAGAGCCAGTGAGAGCAATAGCAGATGAATCTCTATCAATGTCAGCGAGAGGGGGTGTTCTGAGAAGTCCCAGCATCTGCGAGGACAGCAAGTGGGAGACCCAGCGGAGCCAGAGATTAGTTCCCGTCCATGGGCAGAAGTTCCCATTCCAGCTCCTTCTCCATCTTTGTTTTCTGTTGAGGTTCCCAGGGGACCATCCCTCCTAGGCAGAAAGGTCTGCTCCGTCTACTCTTTGCAATGTTAATCTCATCCAGAAACACCCGCACAGACACACCCAGAATAACATTCAAGCAAACATCTGGGCATCTTGTGGCCCAATCAAGTCAATACATACACTTAGCCACACGCCCTCCTTCTTGAATTCCCACAGCTACCTCCTCTTAATGGGTCACTAAATGAGATGGAATATTATTTAATAGCGAAAAAATAAGACTCACTTTTATCTTTCTAGAAGATAGGACATCTGTATAAAATCGCTTTCTGTACACATCTTGGATCATCTTTGGGGGGACATTGGAGCTTCAGAGTCTGGGAAATGTTTCCATACTTCTGCTCAGACCGCCTGTTCCTCACGTGCTCAGGGTCAATGCTGCCTACATCCAGGTCTCCAACATTAGCCAGGTATCTCCCTCCTCCCCCTCCTCCTTCTCCTTCCTCTCTTTCGCGCTCTCTCTCTCTCTCTCTCTCTCTCTCTCTCTCTCTCTCTCTCTCTCTCGTGGACCTGTCAAACTTGGAATCCAAACATATCCCATAATTAGTGTCATTGTTTCTCATGAGAAAAGACAAGCAACGGATGGTTTAGATATCTTTCTAAGTCATCAGCTTGGAATCAGCCACTTTTCTCTCCTCTAGCATTTGATCTCGGCACCGAAGCAATGTGTCATGATTTCCTTCCTGTCAGTCAATGGCAAGGCGGGGCCCATGCCTCTGTTCCAGAGCCCCGCTCCAGGCTGGGCAGGGTTTCTTTGACTGGTCTCCTCGCTCCCACCTCCTTCCTGCAAGGTACTCCCCACACTGTGGCCCTTTTATACAGAAATCTAAACTGCCACGCCCCTACTTCCTCCATGGCTCCTCACATTACTTATAATGAAACCCCAAGCCTTTGCCATTGCCTGGAAGGCCCCACGTGACTGGTCCCTGCTTCCTCTCACGCCTCACCCTCCGCGGCTTCCCCTCCCTGGCTCCATCCTTGCCACGCCCCCTTCTGCCAGTGGATAAATGTGCACCAAGGCAGTTGGTGTCCCAGGGCCATTGCACTGGTATCCTGAGTGTTCAGTTTTGAGAACGACACTTCATTTAAAATCCCATTCATCGTATAATTCTTCACCATGGGTAAAACCTGGAAGAAATTCATCTAGGCAGACAATCCAATGGACTTCTAGTGAGTCCTTAAATTTGCAAAACTACTGAAATAGCAAAAAAATAATAAATTTACCCTCAGAATGCTCACAACCTATTGGGTTAATAAACAAGTAGTGTAGAGTAACAGATGCAACCACAAAACAATTCACACCATAGTAGCAGAGAAGAACTTGAAGTAGTGTACCGGGCTTCATTAGAGATGGGCTTTGAAGGTTCAATAGGAGTTCACTTTGCAGATAGGAAAGAAGACTATCCTCAGGGAACAATGGGTACTTCCCCTTGCTGGCGCACTGGTTGGAGAAGGAAGTGGTGAGCCTTGTGTGGCTCTCTCAGGAAAGAGCTTCCTGAAGACTGAAAGGAATATCACTCAGCTTTAAAGAAGAATGAAATTCTGGCATTTGCTGGTAAATGGATAGAGTTTGAGAATATCGTGCTAAGTGAAATAAGCCGAACCCAAAAAACCAAAGGCTGAAAGTTTTCTCTGATATCTGGAAACTAATTCACAATAAGTGTGCAGGTATAGGGAAGAATAGAGTTACTTTATATTAGGTAGAGGGGAGTGAAGGGAGAGGAAGTGGTTTTGGGAAAGGAACGATAGAATGAAACAGACATTATTACCTCGAGTATATGTATGACTGTGTGACCGATGTGATCCTGCAATATGTATAATCAGGAAAATGGGAGATTATACTTCATTTCTGTATCATCTATCAAAATGTATAAATCCTTTCTAATGTCTGTATAAATAATTAGAACATATCAAATAAAATTTTTTTAAAAAAAGAAATATCCTTGGCTGGATAATGGCAACAATGTAACAAGGAGACAAAGGGGTGGAAATCTGTTCCCAAACCAGACTACATGTGATTAACCAGGCATAGGCAACACCATGCCCCAGAAAGATGAGGAGCTCACAGAAGCTGGCACATTTGAGTTCTAGCATTTGGGGTAAATTTCCCCTCTGTCTTCTGAAATGACCTATCTGATCTTGCATGCCATCCACTTTCAACCTCAGATCCTCTAACATAAGAAAGACAGGTGTTCAGTCCCTTTGCCTGATATAGTTCCAACACCTCTGTCATCTCTGAGTCTAATTCTAATGATCGAGTTCTCACTGCAGACTCTTTTCCCTTATCTTATTATATGCCTTGTAACTGTTAAAAAACAGACACCGGGATAGATACTTCCTTCTGCTATGGCTGGGGTGTATGGCTGGGGTGTGCGGATCTGTGCTAATCTGTCTGGGTTTGAAGTGCATTGTTGCTATAGTTACCCTCACTGGGCTCAGGTTTCAAATGCATCTGGCGATTTCCCGTGTGTAGGAAGTGGGCTGATTTTCCAGGTTTTCCTCCATGTCCATCCTCTGCCTGGCTCCAGATCTCCCACTTGGCCTTGGGTCTTCCTTTCGCAGGGCTCCCCACGAGGAGGGGTCTCTGGCCCCTCTCCAGCAGTGGTCCACTGTCCTACTTTCATTTCTACTCGACTCCTGTTAGGATGGAGTGGGGGACCAGGCGTTCTCTGGTTCTGAGTAAGCCTTGGTTTGGGCCAGGCACTGAATCCGAGTCAAGAGTATCATCTTTTCCCTCCTCTCCGAATGGTCGGAGTCTATCATTCTTCCCGCCCCAGAGATTGAACTTTTTAACTGGTTTCCTCTTCCCCACGCCCCTCTACAGTGAGTTGCCACCAAGCCCTTGAGCTACATGTTTCTGTTCTACCCCATGCAGATCGGTCATTTCGTTCCATAGTGGGTGGAACTTCCGTGGTGGCTGCTGATCCCCCTCCAGGCAGCCCCAGCAGGGGAGCCTTCTCAGGATCCTCCCTGTCTTCCCTGGGGGTCCACAGTGGGATTCCATGCCCGCCTGTCTGCCACCCTAGCAGTGCCCACCCGCACACCAGCCTGCACCAAGTTTCAGTGATCACAAAAGGTCTCCAGCAGATCCTCCTACCCACCCTTTGGCCCTGGGTCAGCAAGGGTTCCGATCCTCGTTCACCTTGCAAGCATCCACCCTTCTCCAGATCTTGTGGGACTTGTTTACTCTGCAACCTGCTTTCCAAGGGGTTCAAAGAAAAGCAACTGACTTTCCATTTGTCCAGATTGGTTCTTTTGGGAAGCGATGCTCCCCTCAGCTCTCTATACCTCTGAGCGCAGTTCCTGGCCTCTTGGGACCAGGGTCTCCTCTCAGTTTCTCTCTGTCCGTGCCTAGGGATTTGATTAAGATGCAAGCGATCCTGTGCTCCACACTCACTTCTGCCAAACCTTCTGTTGGAATGTCCACCTCCCTCCCTGGGGCAGCTGAGCCACGTGAAGGCAGAGTGTGGCACACAGCTGCACGCTGGGAATACACCGTGCCCGCTGCTGAGGCAGAGACGTGGTGCCCTCAAGATTTCTCTGAGCGTCAGAGCCCAGCTTCTGAAGCATCATGCACCCCTGAGGCCCCACTGCTCCCGCCTGCAACCTTGGAATTTCCCTCGGAGGGAGCTGAGGACACGGAATTGCTGCCATTCCTCCAGGTAAGCCAATGTGGTATTCATTAAGCACCCGTTCTGCACCTAGCCTGGCTTTAGCTCTTGGGAGGCTATGGGACGTGACCTAGGTCCCAAAGTTTGGGTTAAGAACAGGAATAAATATGGTCCAAGCCAGAGCCCCAGATATTCATCAGTGGTAGGTTAGGTGTGGAGAGCAGTGACAAAGGATGGGACAGCAGTGACTGAGATCGGGGTCTCTGATGCCCTCATGGCTGTGGCATGCCAGGTGCCTGGGAGTGTTCCTGTGCAAGGGTACAGGATGCTTAGCTGCTGTGGCAATGCTCTGCATGAGGAGGCTGTGCAAAAGTCCTACAAGCTCTGACCTTGATCTCAGGCACGCAGCTCCAGGAAGAAGGAACTCTTATGCTAGACAAACACCAGCTCTCCTTCTCCTGTTCCTGCTGCCTTACAGTAACTTTCAACAATGAACTTTCTTAACAGCCACACAGAGCTCCTAACATTGCACTTTGAAACTGTGGCTTCCAACTGCAAAACAGTTTCATAGATGTTTCTGTAACTTTCCTGAATACAAATAATGCTTGCATGTCTTTAACCTACTAATGAGGCATAGATAAGTAAAGATTGCTGGCCTAACTCTTTAGCTCTACATCTCCATCAGAGAGCAGCCTGCCACCTGATCCCAGCTTAATCTTCAAAATCTGCATGAGTCTATATTTTTCTAACCTCTCATTGCCCTCACTGGAACCAGCAAGTTTGGCCACGCTGGTCACAGCAATTAGGTGCCCATCATTTGCTTCTGAGAGGTCCCTGACTTCCCAATTGCTGATGTATCCCAGCGCAACGATGACTTGGCATTACCATCCTTCACTAGGCACGTCTCTTCCGAGACGGAGTCTAACGCCGGAACTTCTCATGAGGACTTCTCGGTGTGCAACTCTGTACACCCAGTTCCATTTCTTTTGTAGCCTTTGCTTCCCTTTCTCATGCTTTTTCTAATTACCTCATTCCCATGTAGCTGCCTGTCTTAAAGATGCATGGAACCATCTCTTGGTGGCATGTGGGTGGCAGGCACCACTGATGCCAAGATGCCCCTTTCTTCGGTCACGCTCCCCAGGGCCATTTGGAGATCCAGGAAGCAAAGAAAGTGGAATTGTGGAGGGTGGAGTCACAGGTGTTGGTAGTATAAAATATGTACTATTGTGAATGGATAAGAAAGATGATCTCTGAGGAACCGGGCTTCTAGGTCAATTCTGCTACATGAACCAAAGTCATAACAGGAAGACCAACAAGCTGGGAGCACAGGCTGGGGGTTTGGAGACATCCAACAGGGATCCCAGCACAGGTCCGCAATGCTAACCGGACAACTTTGAGCAAATGGCTCAACACCTCCTAGCTGGGTCTCACGGGCTTGTCTGGGGATGACTTGGGACACCATCGAGCACATAAAACCTACTCAGTAAACTCAACCAGGTGCTATCTATACCTGGAACTGTCAGTGAGCACTGGCCACGTTAAGAAGAGTCCAGTTCCTAACGCAGTCACGCTGTCAATGGAGAAATAAAAGAAACAGGATTAGATCTCTGCCAGCTTAGTGCTTCGTATAGATTCAGGCTATACCGAGATGTGGCCATGGTGGAGCATCCCACTAACCTGGTGTCCTTCTGTTTCCCCTGCTGATGCGGAAAGCAGGAGGGACACTCTCATTCCCACCTTGTCCTTGGCACCAGCCATGTTAGGTTCTCTCTCTTCCCTTTCGCTTTACCCATCGCCTGTCACTTACTGCCCCAACCCATGCAGCAATCCAGGAAGAGAAAGGAACATCAGCGCGTCATATACCCTTTCCAAACACCCTGTAGAGCAAACATCAACAGTACTCAGAACGTGTGCTAACGTGAGGATCCTGTGGTGTAGACACGCCCCGCCCGAGGCTTCCAGCAAGTCGGCTCCCAGGACATTCTGCTCCGGGACATCAGTATTTTGGTCACATACTGACATGATAAATAATCTGAACGGGCTTTCTCAGGTGCAATATTTACGGTCTGGTTTGAAGCGAAGAGCCGTCTGAGGCAGTGGGTAAAAACTAATTTACTGTAATGTCAGCCTGGATATACAGCAAATAGCTGTAAACAAGTATGTACAATATAATTAAAAATATGATAACATTATAAAATAGGATGATGGCTAGTTAGGGGGGACGATCTATCAAGCAGGAAGATGTGTATATCACTTGAAATATTGCCCCAATTACTCGAAGTCATCAGCGCAGGCTCGTCAGCTCCAAAACAATCCTCACAAAGGCAGGCTTGAGATGACAAGCACGGTTTATTTCTGTACTCAGTTTCCTCTCCTTCCATCTGTCCACAGGAATTTTCCCTCAGCGTCTGTGCAACAAAGAGAAGCAGGACAAGAAAGAGACTCAGGTTTCCAAACCAGCCCTCTCTCCTCCGAGGCTCCTCGGTGGACCTCAGTGTGGACACCAAGCTGGAGAGAGCGCACCCTGCAGCCCCTCTGAGCAGAGCACTCAGGGATGCGCATGCCCACAGCAAGCAGGCCGGGGCCATTCATAAACAATTGGCTCACCCACCCATTCCCACAGAGGCAGCCATCCCCCTGTGGCCTAGCTCGGACAGTCGCCCAGCGGCGTGGAAATCCAAGGCTTCCTTTGGTCCCACAGGAGAACTCAGCGGGTCCATACTGGTCATGTTTTAGTGTTTCTGACTTGTCTGTTCTCAACCCTGAGTGGCAGCCCTTTCAAAACTGACCCTAAGTTGCAAAAGGAAATCGTGACATTCACCTTGAATTTCTGAGTCACTGTCCTCAAGTGTGTCCCTGTGTTTGACTCCTGGAGCCTGGCAGCTCGGGACATTCCCTCTGCCCCATCATGACCTCAACACACGGACACAGTAGATTTTAGTTCCAGCTGCCACCAGGCTTCTTCTCACTCATTTGTTTTCCATTTTTCTGAAGCAGTTTGAGGAACCACTACCATCTGATTAATTCAATATCTAGAACTTTCTATCATTCATTTCTGTTGTATGTGATTTCCCAATGGGTTGTGTTGGCCCTGGTCCTCCAGCGAAGGTCAGGTTCTCGTGGCCTACCTGGATTTCACCATGTGTAAGTTCTCCTGGTCAGCAAATCTCTCGCTACTGTCCTGACTATGCGAATCCTGAATGAAAACACAGCACGTATCTGCTTCATGATGTACCTAGAATATTCTTTCACTCATTCCAATGTTACGGGCACTCCCTGTTCCAATCCAAAGTTACCTCTTCCATGATACCTTCCTCACTTGTCTTCAACTAAGCTCATATTTTATAGTCATATGCTGCATCATAAGGAGGACACAGTCTAAGAAACGCATCCTTGGGTGATTTTGTTGTGCAAGAATCATAGAATGAACTTGTACAAATTAGGAAGCTACGTCACTAGACAGTATAGTCTTAACCTCTGTTGTAAATGCCATCCATGTTGACAGAAATGTCATTATGTGACATGATCGTAATCATAGTCAGTACCAGCAAGGTCTAAATTAATGATTTATCATTTCTTTATATTTTCCCACAAGACTTAACATTTCTTGAGAAAAGGGATTAATGTTTGTCATCTTAATATCTAAATAAGTGTAGGCCCATGGTGGACACTCAGTATCTTTTTTTTTGATTAATTAAACTAGGAACAATTTTTTTAACAATTGTAGAATAGATATTTGAAAGTCACGTGAAAAGAGCTTTGTAGCAATTACTATTAGTTTAAAAACAAAAGAATGAACATGTGTGTCAAGGAAGGTCCAAACCAGGGACCATCAGCAAATGGGACTCCCATTAACCAAAGTTCAGCTTTGGACTGAGGCCTTTAGTGTCTACTATTGATGAGAGAGGATATGGTCAACATGGAAGTCAGGTAGAATAGGTAAGAAGAACATGAGCCAATACTCAGTACATGACACATGCCAGGGAATATTGAGAGTAGATTACATTAATTATCTTATTCAATCTTCATATAAGCCTTCTGAGGTTTATTACTCCTTTTTAGATGAAGGAATTGAGAGATCATCAAGGTTTTTAAGATCATGTAGGTATTAAGGGGTGTCTTACTCTATTTGTGCAAAATAACTGAGACTGAGACATTTTTACAGAAGAGAAATTTATTTCTCACAGTTCTAGAGACTCAGAAGCCCAGGATCAAGATGTCAACAACTTCAGCATTTGGTGGAGGCCATTCTCTCTGCTCCTAAGGTGGCACGTTACTGCCACTTCCTCACATGGCAGAAGCCGGGGATGCTCTGTCTTCATGTGGTAGAAGGCATAAGGGTAAAGGACACAGCACTGTGTCCCCACTAGGCAGAAGAGCAGAAAGAGGAACTCGCCCCCTCAAGTACTTTCATAAGGACATAATGCTGTCCATAAGGGCTCCACCCACATTATTTAATCATTCCTAAAGGGCCCCTCACTTAACATCATCACATTGGCAATGGAGTTTCAGCACAAGAATTTGAAAGGGACACATTCAGCTCATGTATGGCTACATTGCTTCTCAGAATACATATAACTGATGTCCTAAAGAGCTGAACAAAAGAACCCCAAATTAAAGGAATAATTCAAGAAAACCCTTGAAATATAAATGGTTTGGATTTATGTACTAAGAGTATACACACATCCTTGGGGTGGGGGACTTAATACCAAATCAATATCAGTAAGACAATCAAATTGCAAGACTTTGAAGATAGGGAAAAAGAAAGAAGTAAAATCACAACTGGGGAAAAGATACCAAGTTTCTCCTATAAAAATAAAGTATTGTGCTGGTCTCCTATTGCTCCAAAGTTCGTCTCTAGAAAGCAGTTAAACAATAACAGCAGAGCATCAGTCACAACTTTTATATCCAGCCAAAGTGTCATTCAAGTACAAAATCACAAATACAAACAAAGCCAGGTCCTACCAAAGTACAACCTTTAGCTAAGAAACAAATGATAAAATTTTAGCAAAAATACTAGAATTACGCATTAAATACAATTTACCACAGGACCAAGTAGAAAACAATAAAAACATTACAAACAACAAAAACTTAGAAACATATAATTCACCAAAAATAAACGCAAAAGGAGAAATAAGTAGAAATGAAATATTGTTACTCTGCGTTAGTCACATTTTATACCTGGGGTTCAAATTATAGTATTTTAAACTGATTAATTAAAAGTACTTTATTTAAAACAAATAACGAAATGAGAACAAAAAATTAATTCCATTACCGCACATTTAGCTCAAGCTCATGGGGTTTTCCTGTGTCTTCCTGACAGAATTAAGGTGTACTTGGATGAAGTTCAAAGGAAAGGAGGCTGTCTCTGCATATGTGATGCAGGAGAGAAATGTAGAGGTGAATTTGGACACATCTTCCTGTGGGGTTCTAGAGGCAGCTCTTAATGATTTTGTATGGTTGACCCCCAAAAGGTCCATGTGATAAAGGCTTAGTCCCCAGAGTTGTGGAACCTTCGAGAGGCAGAGTCTATGGAAGATCCTTGGGTGATCAGAGGAGTACCCTCAAGCACACTGGGAACCCTGGACTCTTACTCATTTCACTTCATTTCCTGTCCAAGAAGTGAGCGGTTTTGATCTACCTTGTACTCCAGCCATGACATGCTGCCTGCCAAAGGCCCAAAGCAATTGGGGTGATCAGTCATATACCTGGGGTTCAAATTATAGTATTTAATATATTATACATATACTGTAACCTCAAAGAGTGAGCCAAAATAAACCTTCTCTACTTACAAGTTGATTCTCTTGGATATTTTGTTATAGTGATGGGAAGCTCACTAACACAGATTTGACTGAAACTAGGGAACAAAACCAGAAACTCCCTCACACTGAAATGTATAGGACTAGGTGGGAAGTAGAAGCCATCGGATAGTCCCCAAAATAAAGGACAGGAAAAACAAAAGGTTAAAGATACTGAAGATGGAAGTATAGATGAATGGAAGATAGGTTAGGAGAAATTTAAATAGAACATGAGCAATTGCAACAGATTTATAGACAATTTGAATGGTGATTTATAACTTATCAACCTCACACCAGTGATGAGAACTTTCTCAAAGGTAGTGCTCTCTCTTGGGTAGCAAAGAGCTACCTAATCTCCCAGTGAAATCTGTCCGACTTAATGCCTTCTGTAAGAGATCTCACGTGCAGTCCAACTGATAAAGGATGATTTTGATGTCCTTCCTGTACCCTGCCTGGACTCAGGGGCCCATTACTCTAGCACACCCTCAATGATGTCTTCTAATTGCTTACCCTGCATTCGTGAGCTCCACCTGCCCTGCAAGTAGCTTTGAAGGAAGAGGTGAAGATGTTGGACATCCAACATGGAGGAGAGAGGCAGCAGGCAGACATCAAGAAGATAAGGAATGACATTCTCACCTTGGCTGAGGTTAAAAGCAATCCACTTTTACAGACATCAATAGGTGTGGCGGAGTCCAGCTGAGCTGTCCACTTGAATCTAACACGTTAACACCCTAGCTGCCTGATGTTGAATTCTGGCCCTATCCTTTACTAGTCCTGTGGACATTTGAGCAAGTCATTTTATCTCCCATTAATTTGTTCATTGATAAAGTGGGGATCATAATAAATAAGCTACATCTCTTAAATCCAAAGCACAGATTGTCCTGTGACCTCGAGTCTGTCTAGCTACAGCTTAACCCCTCTCCTTTTTTCTATCATCCAGGTTTTCAAATAGCACTTCACACTTTCTGCTTTATCACTTGTTCCCTCTATAAACACACCCACCTAAGGTCACTGAGGATCCTCTCAAGTGCCACCTTCAGTGAGACTTTTCTTAATCCTTCAGTTTATAATACCAACCTGCTCCAATCTAAAATAGGAGACTGCTTCCCCCCGGGTGCTCCCATCCCCCTTTGGCCATCAAGTGTCTCCATGGCATCCCAACTTCCTAGAGGCCACCCAAGTTGCTTCTCCATTTTGTCTCTGTATGCTCCCCTGATGAGAAGGGAAGTCCCAGGGTGGGCTTTTCTCTCTTTTGGTTTATGCCAACTTTATGAATGCTAATAGGTATCTGTCAAAGGAATTCATGAGCCCCTGCCAATTATTCCTTCAGTCACTAAGTCTCTGAGCAGGACAGGTTCGCTCCCTGCCTTTGAACCCATTTGGGTCTGAATTTCTCTTCTTCATTTCTAGATCCCTAGAGACGAGCAGGGGCCTGGCACTGGTAGATGCTTGGTCTGTACATGAGCAGTCACATCTGCAGCCTTCGCTCTATTTGCCATCTCTCCCGTTCCTAGAGGTCATCCACATTGGTGATCCCCACGGATCCTTCACTGCTTAGCCACCTTAGGAAGCCTTCCCTAAATCTCTCTCACCCACTGGCCCAACATGGTCACCCCCTTGTATCCCCTGAATCTCTCATCATAGCTCCATGCAGAGCATATCCGCTGGGTAGTAATCGCTAGTTGATTTTTTCCATCCACCAGCACCCCACTCCTTGGCTATATTCGTCAGGGTTCTCTAGAGGAACAGAATCAACAGGAAGTAGGATTATAAAAAGGGGATTTATTAGATGGGCTCACACGACCAGAAGCTGGACAGTCCACAATGGCCATCTACAGCTGGAGAGCTGGAGGAACCAGCAGCTGTGCAGTCCAAGAGGCAGAAGCCCCAGAACAAGAAGAATCAACAGTGCTACCCTAGACAGAGACCAAGGCTTCTGGAAATACCTGGAGAATCACTGGCAGAGTCCACTTTGGAGGAGTGAAGAAGCAAGAGTCTGATATCCTCAGACGATCAAAGCAGAGATCAAGAACCTGTTCAAGAAGAGCTGAGCTGCATCTGCATCTGCTATTCCATCCAAGCCCCCAGTCTATTGGGCAGTGCCACTCACACTTAGGGAGGGACTCCACTTCAGTTCACTCTCCCATGTGCCAATCATTCCTAGACACACCCCCATTGACATACCCAGAGGCCTCTTAATCATCAGCATCTCTCAATCCAATCAAGTTGACAGTCAAATTAGCCATCACACTGGTGCAGTTTAGAATGAATTATGCTGTGTACGACTGGTGGGCCTAAGACAGACTTGCAATTGACACAATGAAGAGTTTCCTAAGGATATTATAAAACCTGTTCAAAGGAAGTACTGTTTTTTGAGCAGGACCATCTTCACAAGGATGCTTTGGAGAGGCGCCTTCTGTGCGTTAGTGTCAGGAAATGCTTTGCTAGCGGTGCAGCTTGTTAATGAACCTGTGAATGCTGCAGCTGCTCAGGCTACCCCTCCCACAGGCTGTCTGGAAGACTTTGATCCCAATGCCGAACACGTGTACACAGGATGCTACAGAAGTTCGTCCTCCTTACCCTCAAGGTAGCTATCTTTTGCTCGGGTTTATTGAATGTCTTTTTTCATAGACGTAACAATAATGGCAAGCACTTGCTAAGTGTTTACCGCTATGGAGCATCTAGCAGGCTCTGTGCTACGCACGCAGCTTTGCGTGGTATTTAACCACCATGCTGGGGCTTGAGCGTTTGCAAGCTGCAGACTGCAGGCTGAGTTTGGGGCATAGGATGCTGCCCTCTAGGTTAGCTTTCTCAGGATAAGGTGTGTTGTGAGGGGCTCACTGGGCCCCACAGTGTCGGAAGGCATCCTGGGGTAAGACTGGGTCCTCTGCCCCTGAGTGATTTCATCTGCTGTCCCTGACATCCCGTTAGAAGGTCTTTATTTCCACATGATCCACATGCAAGGCTGAGTCAGGACAGTTTCCCGAGCGCCATTTTGCTACATCTACCCTGGGTCTTGGCACCTCATCAGGTGTCACCCAAGGGGTGCCAGGTGTCCTTGTTTTCAGATGTCCTTGAGCTACATGTGTTTGTTGCCTGCCACCAAGGGTCGTGCCCAGAGCAGAGGCCATAGTAGATCACTCAGGAATCATACTGGTGCCTGCCCTTCCCCGCCAGGTCCCTCGTCCCTCTTCCTGGAAACACACTCGAGTCTTGATTTGGAGGGAAGTGGAACTGAACATGAACGTCCATCATTCTCACCTGGGCCTTCTTGCCCAAGGCTTTTGAGTCAAGAACTAACCAGCGTTGGCCATTGCTGTGCCGTCCTCCCAGAGTGAAAGTGTGAAGACCACTCTGGCTGATCATAGGGTGGGCAGGGAGGTCCTGAGAACTTCTCTGGGCATGGTGGTGTGCTGAGGAGGCGGACAGGGCTCACACTCATGGTTCTGATGCATCACAACAGAAGGACACCAAGCAAGAGGGCCCCAGGCCCAAGCCTTCAAGAGCTCAGTCCAGCCGACTGGCTCCGGGTGCAAAGTCACCAACCAGGGAAGCTCGTTAGAGACTTGGAGTTCTAGGTCCTCCCTAGACACTGGTCACATAGGCTCCTTGTGTTTAGCACATACCGAAATCCAGCCTCCCAGGAGGAAAGCAGGTCCTCCACATAGACCTTGTTCATAAAGATGGTTTAAATACAGCCACTCAGATCACTTACGGAGGTGGGAACCCTCCCAAATTCCAAGTTCCCAGAGTCCAGCTAAGGGCAAACTTTGTAAGCAGGCCTTTCAAAAGACAGCAGTTAACTTCTGTACATACAATGAGAAAAGGCCAAGAGTCCATAAAATATTAAGTCTGAGGAAGGGGGAAGAGAAGAGGGTGGGCAGTGGATAGACCTCCTTTAACACTACAGAATATTTCTGTGCCATGGATTTGTTACTGCCACCTAACCAGAAGTTAGGTGTCTTAGTCTGTTTCCAGTTGCTGTAACAGGATACCACAAACTGCATAATTTATAAACAGTAGAAGTTCATCTGACTTATGGTTCTAAAGGCTGCAAAATCCAAAAGCATAACCTGTCAAAGACCTTCAGGCTTCTTCATCCCATGGTGGAAGGTGGAAGGTCAAGTGGGTGTGAGAGACAGAGAGAGGAATTAGACTGAACTAATCCTTTTTATCAGGAATCATCCTGAATCTGCTGCCCTGACTGGCGTACTTGAGTCATTCTTTGGAAACCCCCTGTGCCTGTGTGTGAGAGGGAGAGAAAAAATGGCAGAAGGTGCCCAGCATCGCTTGACCAGCTCTCTCGTCCTCCCCAGACCATGAGCTCCTGCGGGGGTGGGGACGGGGGCAGTCTTGTCTCTTACCATCTTCTTAATGCAAAGGAGTCAGGATAGCATTTGAGACACGAAAGAACCCAAGACAGAGGCGGGTGCCTCTTAGAGCCCTGGTAACATAGAGGAGCACACCAGTATGTCCTCAGTGCCTGGTGACACCCAGTGACATCTGGTGATGCATGTCCTCCACCTGACCCTGCTTCCAATCGGGTCCCTCCGACCCTCATCCACCTTCGCTCACAGGTGTCAGTCAACCATCCACCTCTTTCAGAGACCTGTTCCTCTTAAACCTGAGCACGAGTCCAGGCTTACCCACACTGCTGCCGGGGGCACCCAGGAGAAGGGCTCGGAGAAGGGTGCAGAAGAGCAGCAGGGCTACTCAAAGGCTCCTGTAAACAGTGAGCTGTGGGTGGCCACTCCCAGCTTGGCCTGGCAGCTGCTGCCTTCGGCATCCTGGGTCCATGGTCATTGCCACACACAGGGACATCGCCAGCTGCAAATGGGAGCCATCAAACACATATTTGCACACAGGTAGCACACAGGGGCCCTGACTTCTCAGCAAAGAGAAACCAAGGGCAGAGGTTTACCCACCCGATCCCTAGGCAGTCTCACACAATGGCACATTATTTGAAGAATGTGCAATCAGTAGATTTAAGGGAAACATCAGTAATGTATATAGCATGCACCCAAGAGAGGGTGCAAATTATGGGCTGGAGGATTTTGTTTTTAATTAAACAGGTAATGTATGCTTGCATTCAGTCCTATAAATGAAAATGTATTCACTGCAGAGACATGAATCCTATTAGTCCTCCTGCACATGAACGACATGGTGATCACCACTGATTACTGTACTATTAGAGACCTGTGCGTGGATGGCTTGATTGTAGCATGCCCGGCCCCTGAAAGGGCTCCCATGTGCTTTGCCTGGATCGTGGGGACTCAGCGGGGCTGCAGATTGCCTGGCAATTCAATTGCAGGTTTGCGTACTCTGCCGTGGCCGGGGGTACCAATGCACAGGAGAATGGAACGCTGTCTGTTTTACGGGCTAGAGAGAGGGAGAACGGATCCTTGAGGAGAAGGCAGGACTGAGCAAGCCCTTCTTCTTGAGCACAGAGTTGGTGTGCAGACCCACCCGGGCAGGTGCCTGCCCTTGTCTTTGGATGGGACCATCTCGCTGGACTTGGTGACTAGGGTCAGGTTTCTGTGTGTATGTGTGTGTGTGTGTGTGTGTGTGTGTGTGTGTGTGTGTATTAAAATCCAGCAGTTTGTTCACTCTGAACATTTGCTTCTTCTTGGAAATCATCCATGGCGCTAGGCCTGTGAGGTACCTGGCTGCCGGCTCCATACCCCCTCCTGACCTGCCATTGGGCTCCGCGAGCACCTCTGACCCCAGCATCCCACACGTTCTGCCACTCTCTGCTCTTCCCTGGACTTCAGCTCTCCAGCCTCACATTTCCTTCCATCAGAAACTCTTGAGCTTTGCAAAGGCCACAGAGCTCATGACTCCCTTTACACGGAATGGCCTGAACAGGAGAGAGCAGATTGCTTGTGGCCAGGGACTGAGGGGCGTGGGGAAATGAGGAGTGACTGGCTAGGAGTCTGTAATGAAAATGTCCTAGAGCTGGGCAGCGGCCATGAGCACACCACACCACCGGTGTCCTCAAGGCCACTGAATCGTTCACTTTCAAAGGTCACAATAGGAAACCTCACGCCATGTATTTTCCTGCCACCGCACCAAAACGCTGGTCCTCATGTGAGATTGGTTTGGGTGATGGACACTGTTAGGGGTCAGCTGTGATAATAGCCGGTAAGCCCATCACCAAGTTCGTTGAAGACTGATGGTAAAGACATAGCTCCTCCTGGGAATTCTCCGACCACAACGGGAGACCGTCCAGAGTCTACCTTGACCTTGGCCTTGAAGTCACAGCACTGTGGAGGGTGGAGGATTTGTTGTAATATGAACTGCACAAGAATGTTTCTTCTGCCCTCTGGGCATGTGTGTGTGTGTGTGTGTGTGTGTGTGTATGGTGTGTGTGTGTGTGTGGTGTGTGTGTGTGCGCGCCCCACCCCACATCTCCGGGTTGGTCAGAGGAGAGTGCACGCGGAAAGTTGTTGCTGGTTAATTCAACAACTCAAACCCTTGACCGACCATGTTCTTTCCCGCCGAGTGACTAATCGAGGTCCTGTCTTGAGCCGTGGGAAACACCCGCCCTGCCCTTCTTGGACTGAAACCTGCCCCTTGACAGGCGAGTGGAGCATCCCTCCTCCCTACAGACCCATTCCCACCCACAGCCCAGTCCTACCTCGTCCCCCTTCCTCCCTGTCAGAGCATAATTCCCAAATCATTAAAAACATAATTTTCATACAAATAGATAATGAATACATGTCAGAGCCTTATGTCACTCTTCACAGAGGAGAGCAGCAGAATGACAGAGTGAATTGACAAAGTGGGAGCATCTTGCATTTTTATGATCCCTGGGGAAACCAGAGCTGCCATGCAGGAACACCCAGCCACCGGCCTGCGGGGCCAGAGAACCTTCGGGGCTATTTTCTTTTCCAAGCAGAAGAAACAAAATCATCACCCCTCACCGGTTTCCTACAAAATGCCCCAGCCTTTATAGGACCATGAAAGATCTACTGGATGTTGTTGGTCAAATCCAGTTACAATCCCCAAAGATAAAGTCACCGCCTTGTTGATACATCAGAAAATGCATTAACATCATGGCACTAAAAAGTTATGTTAGCATCTTTTGCCTTATTTTTAAATTGTGTAGAAATCTTTTTAAACTATATATATATATTTTTTCATGTCAATTTAACTGGACTGTAGTTTCCAGGCATCCAATCAATCAAAAGCTAACCCTAGGGTATGCTATAAAGGTATTTTGCAGATTAAAGCCCCTAATCAGTTGGCTTTACACTGGAAGGTTGCCTTAGCTAAGCGGGGGGTAGGGGGCAGTGGCTGCAAGTCCCCACTCATCCCTGTTAGACCCCAAGCTGAGTCCCATCCCTCTCCCCATCGCAAGGTTGAGGTAATCTGGTGGGACAGACGCAACCAAGTAGGAGGCTTTGAAAGAGGGGCCGGGACGTCCCCGAGAGAGGAAGTTCCAAGAGAAGAGCAGCTGCAGCTGGTCCAGGATCTGCCCACCCCACTGCCTCGTGCTGTGGACCGTGACCTTGGCCAGCGCCCACCGGCACACCAGCAGATCGCTGTCCCAGAGAAAGCCTCAGGCGTGCTCCCTGCTGGCTGGGCCCCTCTGGAGCCCAGACCCATGCTCTTTCCCTTGGTGCTGCAGATCCATCCTGCTAGGAGCAAATCCCATCTTCCCAAAGTGGGAGTCATGTCTTCCCAGGACCAGGGCTTCTTAAAGTGCCAGACGGCTCAAGTCACCCAGCGAACGCCCTCCACCCCCATGCGTCAACAGACGGCTCTGCTGGTCCCTGGTGAACGTAGGTGACCAGACAAGAAACGGGCCTCTCCTGCCCAGAGGGAGGAAGAGCAGCTTCCTTCTGCACAAGAAGGGATGGGCGAGGAGCCTGGGTGCCCACCTCTCCACTAGGCCTGCCCGCGGCCTTCGGGGCTCAGTGTTCACCAAGAACCCCACTGGTTTTCTCGAGAATCCCGCCCTGGTGTCTAATCAAGCTCTTCCTTCTCCCCGGGTACCAGGTGCCCCTCGCTGCCCACTTCAGCCTGACCCAGTTCCTGGGGCAGTTTCCTGGCACCCCGCCCACTGCGTCTTGTCCCTGCTTGTCCCCGTTGTGCCCGGGGCTCAGTTGGTCCCTTATCGTAAGAGCCTTCTCCATGCCAGGGGTCAAGCGTGGAGTGATGTCCTCCTCTAGCGCTCAATAACGTACGCCCCGACTGGCTTCCACGAGGTGCCTTGTGTCTCCATCAGAACAGGAAGCGCGACATCCTGTGCCACCACCACGCGGGGACCGAGGGCCAGCACCAAGCGCCTGTCGACCGCTCCCTTGGCCAACCCTGCCTCCCCCGCATCAGGTGGCCTGCTGCCGTGCCCTGTGGTTCTGCTCAGACCTTTCAGGACCACTGTCTGCCCCTGACACCGGGAACTCGAAACCCTCTTGGACCCGTCTGCTGACACTGATTCTCGGGGAATTCGCCCACGTTTTCTTGCTGGCGTCACTAGCAAAGCCACGTCCATGGCGGGACCATTCCTGGACTTTTTAAAGGAGGTGGAGCCGAACTTCGGTCCCTTCGACCCCACCATGCCTGCCAGGCCCGTCTTCTATTCCAGTATCATGCCTAGGACTCTTGGGATGCTGCCACGGCTAAGGGACGGGCTCTGTGTCTGCACTTACCACATGTGGACCTCAAGGTTTGCACTGGAAACCGCCCCTTCAAGGGTGTCGAGGTCTGGTTTGCTTCTTCAGCAATGCTAGGTAACAGATGAGAGGCTTGAGGGAGGTGTTGTTTTGAAGGTGGGCAGAAAGACTCTGCAGGGTTTCCCAAAGCCCACTGGATACAGTTAGCTCCATCTCCAAAGGCGGACAGCCCTGAACCACATAGCAGTCACCAACGGACACGTCAGGGCGTGGATGCATTTAGAGATGGGGGAGTTCTGCGTCCTGAGCAGAAGTGGTTCAGTAACGAGAGCAGATGGAGGCCGAACCTTCCACCCCCACAGCTATCCCGACGGCCTGGCTATGGCCCCTTATGCAGCTTAGGCCCAGAATACTCGAGAAATGCAATGAATCTGGAGAAGCAAGGGCTTCTTGTCACTTCCCATTAGCCCTGACAGTCTCTAGGACAATGACCACAGAGATGCTCAGGACTCTGAGCATACAGGTAATGATCTCTGCAGCCAAGGGCTCAGCAGACACGCCGATCCCCACGCACCTGACGGACCATCTGTGAACCAGGCAGAAGGTCACAGAGGAACCTCAGACCCATCAACACCAGCAGCAGCAGCAGCAGCAGCAGCGGTTCCCCTTGCCCACCAGAGAGAGCCCCAGGTCCTGCGTGGAGGAGACGCTCAAGAGTCCAGGCTGAGCAGACTCTTTTGGGTCTTCTCAAGAGCTTTTCTCCCTGGAGCCCCGGAGCTGGAATGACCCCTAGAGCTGCTCTCTGACAAAGGCTGCTGAGAAGGACAGCAGTCCAGGTGGCCTGTCCGCCCCCTTGCCCAGGTGAGGCAAGCCACGCACGTCAAGGTTCCTTAATTAACCATCTCCGCTGCCTTCCGCTCCCTAAAGCTGTGATTTCCCAGGACTACCCAAGGTGACACAGGCTCCTCTTCTGAAGGCATTAATTAGGAACATCTCATTCCCTGTGGCAGGGGTGGAGCAGGTCTTTCCAACTGGAGTGTGTATTTATTTAGAGCTATTACCACATAATATTTACAAGATACTTAACATGCATTAATTACCCTGTAATGAACTCCATGGCTATAATATCAATGTTCTGTCAGGATCTTAAAATGCCCCCCACATGCACACTTTTTTATTACCTTGGGAAGAGATAGAAAAATTAAAATTAATTGCATGCCCGTTAAATGCTTATTTTTAATAGAAAATGTGCAAATGAAGTGAAAATTCAAAACAGGGAGCACAGTAAATCAGCAGCAGATAACACACGCTCCTAGACACACTCTGCTGTTTTTATGAGCATGTTTGGCAATCCCTTCATTATGCTGTCTGTCCTTCTGAAAGCTGGTTATTATATTGCTCATACAAAGGAACATGTGAATGGCTGCTCAACAAGCCATGAAATCAGGACAAAACGGAACATTCCTGCTGCTGTGTGAAGCTGTCTCCCTCACATCTCTGCCTTGAGAATTCTTGCAGGAGCCTTTTCCGCACGACACCCACTCAAAGCTTTGTGTAAGCAAAAGAAAGGGGAAGGTTTTCCTCAGCAGCTCGGGAGACAAGATGGTGTTCGTTAGGGCTGCGTTGTTCGTGTCTCTGCAGAATCCGCGAGTTGAGGCCTAATCTCCTCTGAAGTGGTGAGGCCCAGATGGCAGAGTCTTTGGGAACGGGATTGGTGCCTTTATGCAAGAGGCCTGAGGTGGCCTGGGTGCCCCTCCTGCCGTGTGAAGGCACAGTAAAAAGACCCCAGCTATGAGGAACGAGCCCTCACCGGGCACTGAATCTGTGGGTGCCTGATCTTAGACTCCCCAGCTTCCAGCACAGTCAGCAAGAAATTCTGCTGTGTGTAAGTGACCAGTCGAGGGCATTTTGTTACAGCAGCCTGAATGGACTGAGGCAGTGGTGCTCCAGAGAATGGCCAGCAGGCGTCCTGAGTCCCCCAGTGGCAGTGTTATCTCTTAGAGGCAAGACGAGAAGGAAGGAACTCAGGGTGGTATGGAATTGTCTGCCTCATAAAACCACAGATCACCCCTACACATTCCTCCCCAGATGTAAGTCATGCTAGTATCCCAGGCAAATCTCCATGCAGGCGGTCTTCCAATGACGTGGGGAGGAGCGAGGTTAACCTTCCTCCCTGAGCAGAGTGTCATTTAGTTTTTGGAAAAAGTATCTTCATTTAATTCAGAATCATGTCTCTATAAATTCTGCTCCCTTACTCTAATGTTGACCACTGGGGCTACAGATACACAGGAAATATTTTACTTCCTCTTTTATTTGACCACCTTCTAAGTATTTGGTAGCAGGTATCCAATTCCTGAAAAGGCTAAACGTTTGTGGGGTATGAAGAATGTCTTTAGCTGGTACCAAGGTCATGTACTAGGTGGGCAGGTTTATTTGGAAGGTAATCTCTGGATAAATGCAGAAGCCCTACTTTCCAGCCAGAGTCTTCCCATGGTAGTTCACTGTTCCCCTGCTTTGCAAAGACCCCCCTCCTCCATAAGACTGAGCAGCTCCCTCCTTTTCAGGCTAAGGAGTGTAAAAGGTTCTCTGCTTTCTGCTTGGTAGGAGTCCAGCTTGGAGTCTCTGCCAGTGCATTTGTGCACTTCCTAATTACAGTTTCTAGTTTTATGATAAATGCAGGGAGCTTCTTTTACAGAGCTTACAACTCATGACAAGCATGCAATAAAAGTATGAAATGAACATCTTATTCCAAGAGGAGGATTACAGTCAAGAGGACTAGTTGACACAAATACGTGTTGGAAGTGATCCAGACAAGAGGGAAATTGAATACATTTCCTAGTAATGCCCAAACATTGCTTATTTTATGCTACTAAAATCATGAAAATTATATATTGAATTGTCTCTTACTGGAACAGAGAAATACATTGGTGTAGTGTTGACATCTCTTGGGTTGTAATTCTTGGAGCATGAAATTGAGAACATTCATTCAACAAACATTTATTGATATATGCTTTTTCCCAGATACTATGTTAAAGATTGGGGCCAGAAAAACTGAAGGAACCACCCTAGAGATATTCATGAAGGACACAAATACACAACAATGATTTCAATGTTTTATGTTCTGCAATCAGTTCATTCTCGATTTGCCAGAAAATCACAGAAGGGAGAATAACCAACACAACCTGGCAGAGTTGAGGAAACCTTCACAGAGGTGATGATAATCCAGTTGGGTATAAAAGGGGCAATAAGATTACATAGGTCAAAGAAGGTGAGGAAAGTCATTTCATGCAGACAAAGCAACTAGTCAGGTTAGTGGGATCAAAGACATGACAAGTTCAACAACAATATTAGTTTATTATGATGGAAATTTGGGAGCATGTGAAAGAGAGTGACCCAGGAGGCCGAGATGTCAGTTCAAAAGTCTCAGAAGGTGCTGATAAGGGTCTGAGCAGCCAGCACGGCTGTGCAGGTGCTGAAGAGGAAACAGAGGCACAAGGTAGTCAGAACACAGAGCTAAGGTCTGGAGAACGAGTTGATGGGCCAAAACAAGGGTGGAGGAGAATCCAGGAGGAACCTTAGGGGTCTTGTTTGGGCAACTTAGTGGATGAAACTACCTCTAACTAAGATACATGTTAAGAATCTTTAAATGTTTTCAGTGTTGAATGTGATGTATTTTGCTGCCTACAGGACATATATTTAGGAAATTTATATTAGGAAAGAATTTAGGAAAGGCAATTCTGAAGTTCAAGAAAGAGGTCACTGGTAGGTGATACTTGAAAACGTGAAAGTGAACAAGATGAACTGGAGATTAGCAATTGAAACTGTGTATTGAGGAGGTAGTCAGGAAAAAATGAACCTCCAAAAGACACTGAGAAAGCAGTGTTCCAAATGAAGCCAGAGAAGCCAGAAGGTGCCACTGCTATCAGGGAGGAGGTGGCGCTCAGCAAGAGGGCGGAAGAGCTGCAGCTCCCCCACACTCCAGCCACGACCACTTTCCTCAGCTCCCCATGACGGTTTCAGTTCTCAAATTTAACTTTACTGAAGTCCAACTTCACTGACATTGGGTCAGAATTGCCCTGACATCTTTCAGACCTGTAAATTGTCCTCCGAGCCACATATGAACACTCTGACACAACACAGCTTTTCTTCTCCGGGTGCACTGAACCTCCTGTTCTATACCCAGGCATTGGTACATGTGCTACGTGCCCAGAGGCACATACCCAGAAGCCCCTGGTTCTCAAAGTGTGGGCTTGGGACCTGAAGTTCTGCATCTATTGTTGGAAACATAATAGGCCTCATGTCAGACCTGTAGAAATCTGAAATTCTGGGGGTGGACCAGCAATATGCGTTTCAATAAGATGTCCAAGTGATTTTGATATCAGCTTGGGTTTGAGAACTGTGAGAAAGCTGATGATTTATCCTTCTACAAATTGCAGATCCCCTGAAAATCAGGCTAAGACCTCTGATAATGGGTAGATGGAGTTCAGAATGAAAACATTCTGATTTCTTCTTAAATTACATTATACTTCAGTCGTCCGTGGTATTAGGAGTCTAATCAACATAATGATTGTCACTAAGTCTTTGGGTCCTTATTATTAGTTAAATAGGGAAAGACTGGAAGAAGGTGCAGTCATCAACTGTCCAATTATCAGTCATTGTTAGAGGAACAGTAACTAAATGCGGAAGTCATGTAATATGAATCACTTTTTTTCATCTTTTGACAAGATGATTGTCCTAATAAGCCTTAATGCTTCCATATTTTACATTAAGGTGTATGATGTATATTTTTAAAGTAATTTAGCTATCCATATAATACATACTCATTCACTAGTACACAACCTCATTTTGCAAGGAACTGAAACAGTATAAAGAAACATACTAAAATGGTAAACCCAAATGTAACATTCAGATGAGATGTCAGTGGTAGCACAGAAGGGGACAGACATTTCCTCCTGTGCTAGACATCAACCTGTATCTACTAGACAGAGAGAGGGCAGCTGATCCAGAACATAAAGGCACTTGGCAGAGCAGAGACTGTAGATCACACTGGGTAGGACCATCTCATCCAAGAGAAATGTTAAGATTGTCAAAATTCCCTGACATCAAGGTTGGCACAATTCCTAAAAATGAGACGGTGCATGTTGCCTGTCTGTGTGCATCAGACTGACCCTGCAGCTCCATGCCCTCTGTCCTCTACCCAGAGGCCCCAAGCCTAAACACAATCAGCTAGACCCGACAACCTCACAATCTGCCTTTTACAACTATTATTTTACCAAACATGCATTAGGTAATCAGATCTTTGTACATTTTAAAAAAAGTTTTTGGCTTGTCTAGTCTCACAAATCAATCTGCAAGTCCTAATCTCTGGCATGTAGCATTGCCACCATGATGTTTACCTGGAGAGTGGCATCGGAGTAGAAAGGCACAGCGCTGTGACCCAGAAGACTCACCCATGGACAGCTTATTTTGAGTGAATTACTCCATTTCTGTAAGCCTCTGTTTTCACACCTCTGAAATGAAAATAGATAAAAATCTTAATTATTCTCAACCTTTACTAGTATGGATTAAATAAGAAAAGAGAGAGAAAAAAAAAACCCTTCCTTCCTAACTAGCTTCCTAGAAACTTCCCCATCTAACCAACATGCCAGCTACATTCTTCAGAAGTTTCTGGAAGACCCAGGTGGGGGCTCCATTTCAAGTGAGCAGAAGTTGATTTATGATTTAGTCCAAGGGCCATGAGAAACTCAAGGGTCTAAATTGCTGTTTCCTTGAAATTATTCCGTTCCAGTGAACTCAGATGAAATGAGGCAAAAGCAAGCTCTGCAGGAAACCCTGCGGAGCGGAACTGCTGACTCTCCTGTGTCCCCACCTGCCCCTGACGAATCTGCTGACCCGCCCAAACCAGTCTCCTGGGTCGACAGGGGACCAACAGTAGCAGAAAGACGTAAACGCCTCTCTCGACCTGAGTTCCAGAAACTGACCCAGGTCATTTTCCTGTCGGTCTTTGAAGACAGACCCACCTGATGTCCACCTCTCCAAAGCGAGAACCATGTGCTCAGCGCTCAGGCTGAAGGCCGCATTAGAGTCCCATGGCATGGGACAAAGTTGGCGGTACTTGAGGCCACTGGAGAAAGGGGCTGTCTCTTGAGGGCCATGATAATAATCCCCACTTTTGAGAACGTGATGCCATACGATGATTGCACTTTTCTTATGACACCTCACTTAAATCCACACTCAAGCTCACTCATTTATAGTTGGGGAAACAGAGGCTCAGAGAGAGCATGTAGGCGTTTATCTTCAGAGAGATCCTCCTTTGAGGATCAAGAGTGGCTGATATCTCCCAGAAAGGAAATAGATAATTTGGAGTCAGCGACTTAGTCATTAGGGGTAGACAATTCAAAAGGCCAGAGATGTTATCCATTCTTTCTTTCCTGCAAATGTGATGGTTAATTCTAGATCAACCCCAACAAGCCATAAGGTGCACAGATTAACCATGATTTCTAGACGTGTCTGAAAGGGTGTTTCCAAAGGAGATCAGCATGAATCTGTGGCATCCCCCTGTGACTGGGCAGCATTCATCCCTTTGGGGACCAAAATGCAACCATGATGGAGGAAGAAGTTACCCCTGTTGTCCTGCCTCGCTGTTTGAACTTGAACTTGAACATTTCATCTTCTTTGACTCTCAGACAGGGATGACCCCCTTCAGCTTCCCTGGTTCTCAGGCTGAATTATACCATTAGCTTTCCTGGGTTTCCATTGCAGGTGGCAGAAATGGAACCCCAGGTGACTTTTCAGCCTCATAAGCGTGTGAGCCAAAAGAAATCATATGCTTATGTGTGTGTGCATACACACGCATGCACACACACACACACACACACACACACACCTCAGAATCAGAAAGATATATGTGTGTATACACACACACACATAAAAGACCCAGTAATATAGAAACATACATGTATGTGTGCAGATATCTATACACATAGGAGAAGCAATAAGATATAAGTGTGTGTGTGTGTGTGTGTGTGTGAGTTACTGGTTCCGTCCCTCTTTCTCTGAGGAACTCTGGCTCCTACAGTAGCAATCACATTTTCCAAACCCTCCTGCACAGATTAGCAACATCTCAATACCATTTCACAAAGACCAGTCGTGTTCTTCAGAGGGAATAAGGAAAGCAGCCTAAGGTTTCCTGCTGGGGTAGGAATCCGGAAGTGAGATGAGAAACATGAAGCTTACTTCCAGGAGAGTAAGCATTTTCACAAAAAGGGACATGGTGGGAGAAATTATTAAAATATCATTATTTGGACACAGCTTGGAAACTTCAGGCTTTAGAGAAGGCCTGAGTCTTTTTTGATAAACAAACCACATCTGGAAGAGAAGAGGAGGAAATTAAAATGGTGATGTGACAGTAAATCAGGCCCTTTTTTTTTTTAACTTAAAAAGTGAGTGTTAGTAAATCAGCTCTTCATTTCCTGAGACGACTTCTAGAAGGGAGCCACGCCATTGCGTCAGGCCATGATCACATCCCTAATGCCCCAGACAGGCCTCATCCACAGATCAAGGTGAGACTTCCAGAAAGTGCTGGAGAAGGGTTTGCCTTACTGTGAGAGAAGGACTCTCCTCCCTTCTCGCAAGGTTTGGGTGAATCTGGAATGAAAGAGGCTTCCCCTGGGCACTGCCAGTGTAGATGAACACATCCCCTGGCTTCCCTGGGTTCTGGGAAATGGAACTCAGCTGTGACAAGTGGAGGCACCATGGACACAGCTCAGTGTGTTCTTTGTGAGCCATCAATACTAGTCTTGGACCAACTCCAAAGAAGGAGGAGGAAATGGAAGAGGAGAAGATAGGGGAGGAAGAAGAAGAGGAGGGCACCCTTATGTTAGCTTTGCTGAATTAGCAGGATGAGATTCTAAAGCTGAAATCTGGGGTGAGCAGAAGAATGTGGACAAGATGTTCAAACCAGATGTCCATGGAAGAGAGGGGACAGAAGCGAGGCCAGGCTTATGAACGAAGCTGGGAAGATGGAGGTGCCGAACCCGGGCATAGTTTTACACCAGTCCAGCGCTGGCGGTCAAAGCCAGTCAAGGGAAACTTTGCCTCAGTCCTTGAACTGGACCTTCTTCTTCCAGGAAGCTGCATAGCCAGGATCAGGTGAGGGCCCAACCTCCAACCTCTGGGGATGACAGTTGACCCGTTCACCTCGTCTCACCTCCCCTACTCATGATTTAAGTATCTATTGCTGTGTAATATTACATGCTGAAACGGAATGGCACAGAATAGCGATCCTATTATTCTCATGGATTCTGCTAGTGAGGAACACAGCAGGCACATGGAAATTACTTGTGTCTACTACAGGATGGCAAGGGCCTCAACTCGGAAGACTGGTGGCTACAGGTGGTGTGACATCTGAGGGTCCTCCAGGCTGGAATCTTCTCCACTCAAGTATAGGTGACCCACTCAGCTTGACCTCAGTGGAGACTGTTGATGTGGAGACTCATCAATAGTCTCAGTGGAGACTCTCATGTGCTTGGGCTTCCTCACAACATGGGGACCCAGGAGTAGTCAGTGGGGTTGCAAAAGCCATGGTCCCAGCAAACAAGATGGAAATGTGTCTCATCAGATGCAGCATTAAAATGTCCCAAAGTCTTACCCATCGTGTTCTGTGGGCATCAGCAGCCAAAGCTCTGTCAGACTCAGGAGGAGAGAGCACAGAGCTGACGTGTTAATGGTGGAGGGTGGAAGACCATCTGGCCACGTGTTCACACTGCCAGCCTCAGTCTTCTTGGGCGTCTCGCTCTTGTCTTGCCTCTTTATGGCAAGGTTTCTGACTCTGGACTCTTCATTTTCCTTGGTATATCTGATACATCCCCACTCCCCTCTCTTCACTCCCTCTGTCTAGTCCGAAGTACCTCTATTCTCCCCTGTCCCATTGTGAATTAGTGTCCACTTCTCAGAGAAAACATTCAGCCTTTGGTTATTTGGAATTGGCTTATTTCGCTTAGCATAATATTCTCCAGCTCCATCCATTTACTGGCAAATGCCATAATTTCATTCTTATTTAAGGTTGAGTAAATTTCATTGTGCTTATGCAACACATTTTCTTTATCCATTCATCTTTTGAAGGGCATCTAGGTTGGTTCCACAATCTAACTATTGTGAATTGAGCAGCTATGAACATTGATGGGGCTGCGTCACTGTAGTATGCTGATTTTAAGTCCTTTGGGTATAAACCAAAGAGTGGGATAGCTGGGTCAAATGGTGGTTCCATTCCAAGCTTTCTGAGGAATCTCCATACTGCTTTCCAGAATGGTTGCACCAATTTGCAGTCCCACCAGTAATATATGAGTGAAACTTTTTCTCCACATCCTTGCCAACATTTATCGTTCCTTCTATTCTTAATATTTGCCATTATGACTGGAGTGAGGTGGAATCTCAGTGTAGTTTTGATTTGCATTTCTGTAATAGCTAGAGATGTTGAACATTTTTTCATTTATTTATTGACTGATCGTATTTCTTCTTCTATGAAGTGCAAAGTATCTGTTCAGTTCCTCAACCCATTTATGATTGGGTTATTTGGTTATTTTTTTAGTGTTAAGTGTTTTGAGTTCTTCATATATCCTGAAGATTAATGCTATATCTGAGCTGTGTGTGATAAAGATTTGCTCCCACTCTGTAGGTTCTCTCTTCAGGTTATCGATTGTTTCCTTTGCTGAGAACAAGAAGAACCCTCAGTCTTAATTGCCACACAGTACACCTCTTCCTGACCTTGCTCAGTGCATCTTGCCATCTGTATGGGACACACACAAAGGGTATGGTTGCTTTTGTTGGCTCCATCTTGGCTTCATAATCAGTTCTGACCACTGACTTGTAAGCAGAGGCAGGAACGCCATTTCTGGGATATGCACTTGATGGCTGCTGTGTGACTCAGCTCCAGTCTGTCTTTTCCCTCAGACACAGTGACTGGCATTATTTGAGGCGGTGGCTGCTGAATCTCCCTGCGTGCCCAAACAGCTCCAGTGAGCACAGCCCTGCCAACCCACTGTGGACAGGTAAAGGGAGTGAAAAAAACCTGTGTGGTTTTGAACCATCAGGCTCTGAATTAATCCACAATATAATCTGGATTATTCTGACTGACCATATCATCTCTTTGATCTTTGGTTTTCTTGGCTGTAAAATGAGATAATATTTACCTGGTGGAATTATTGAAGAGTTGGAAATAATGTCTACATGCAAAATAGCTAACTCAGTGTTTAACCTAAAATAGAACATAACAACAGTAGACATTACCACTGTCATGTAGATGGAGGACATGCAGCACTGAGCAGGGTTTAGGCAAATTCAGTTCTGTAGAACTGCCCAGAGTTCTCTATGGACTGTCTGGACTACCCAGAGCTTATCCCAGGAGGGTCTCCTTCATTTGTAACAAATATTTCTCTGGCACTGTGTTATTCAACTTTCCTTTACTGTAACAGATAACTGAGCTCATCAACTTATAAAGAGAAAAGGCTTATTTTTGCTCATGGTTCTGGAGGATGTAGCCTGTGATTGATTGGCCCATTGTTTTCAGGCCTGGGGGAAGGCAGCTCATCATGGCAGAAGAGTGTCACAGAGAAGACCATCCAGATCATCTTGGACATGAAAAAGAAAATGAGGAGTGTTGCTGGGGTTCCAAAATCCCCTATAAGGCATGGCATGCCCCTAATAACCTAAAGACCTCCCGCTAAGCCCCACCTCTTAAAGGCTCCACTACCACCTGCTAGCATCAATCTGGGGATCAGACCTTTAACACCTGGGCCTTTGGGGAATATTGACTATCCAAACTATAGTGGTCAGTTTAGGATTTCAGGAGGTGACCCTGGCTATAGAGAAGGCAGAGAGAAGAAGGATGGAGAGCAGAGAGAAGCAGAGCTGCTTTGGCCACCATGAACATCATGTCTACCCGGATCTTAGATGAGCAGAGGGCAAGAGTTAAGCCAGCAGAGGACAGAGAGAGCCCAGCCACCCACATCTCCACCATTTTACCCTGGTTTAGGTTACCAGAATAACTCCGTGGAACAGAAGTTCCCAAAATAGCTTTCTTTCATAGTCAAATAACAACCAGGTATAGAAAAAGCGTGTTTTAAAAGCCGAGCTTCATTTCCCCTTAGATGAGGAATTTTGAGTACTCTCCCTGGTGGGAACTGAGGAAGTGCCTCTTATTCAAATGCTGCCAGTCTATGATTGTCCAATTATTCACTGCATTCTGTCATTGATGGCCCAGATGTTCTCAATTTCTTGTAATAAGTTCTTTCATCTGAAAAGTCGCTCTACTCAGAAATGCAAAATCCTCTGTAGCTCGCCAGCTTTTTTTTTTTTCTTTTTTTGATGAGCTGGTATAATTGGCCTTCAATTTGCTTATTGTTTTGCAATAGAAAGCCCAAGCTTAATTTCATTTCTGTAAACCTGTAGACAAGAGCTGATCATTCCACCATTTAAGTCATTCTCACTATCGTCCACCCTGGCTCAGCCCACCATCCCCATCTCCATCCTCAGGATGAGACTGTGGTAAAACCTTTTATCCCCTCTTATTTTCCTGCTTTTTTAAAGAAAAAAATAACTTTTCCAATGGTGAAACATTTAAATTCGATTTGATAACATTTCCTGAGCAGCTCCTCTTGAGCACTCACATAATGCTTGCTGGCACAGATAGTGATTGACAAATGGATTGACATCTTTAGTCACTAATCTAACCATACCAGTCAGTATGTATTTATTGGGCTTCTTCTATTATCCCATAGACCGTGGAGGGTCTGTAGGAGATGCAGATGGGCTCCTCATCATCTATTTGTACAGGCTGGGCGACATTCATAATAACAGAAAAACAAGTCACCAAAGATAGTTGGTGAAATTCACTCATTCAAAAAGCACTAGTTAATTTAACAAACACGGATTAAATGCTTTACCATGGTTAAATACTTGAAGATCATTTTTTCCTGTTGTTAAACATCATACTTTTGTGATATTGATAAAACCCCCTCTTTTTCCTATGTGATTTTGAACCTAATTGCAGGTCCTTCATTAAAGAGATTCATTTAATGGGGTTTAGGAAACCGAACTGTCAGGCAGGCCCCGATGTGGGCGCTAGCCTGTCAATGTCCTGCGGTGGATAGGGCAGCAGCTGTGAGTCAGGCCGCCTGGGGTCAGGTCTGTGGCTGCCTGCCTGCACCATGACCCTGGTCAAGGTATGTGTCTCCTTGTGTCCAGTACCCTCCTCTATCCAGGAAATAAAATCTGAATCCTTAAGTGGCATGGCAGAGCGTGCTTAGAGCAGGGCCTGGCCCGTGTTCAAGGACTCAGGGTCACTAGTGCACAGGCTGGGGACACGGGGCCACCAGGCCATTTGTGTCTCGACTGCCCACCCACTGCCAGCACCTCATCTGGGACTTCAGCAGACTGACACTGCCGCTTGGCACCCGGCTGATGGACTGATTTTCCTCTCTTCTGTATCTCACTCAGAATCTCATCATCTCCACTCAGTGGAAAATGATTCTGTTAGGTCATACACAGATTCAAACAGAGAGACTAGAAATAATCAGAAATTACTTATACTCAGGAAATGTCAGGTGAGTCTGCACGGGCCGCTCTTCCAAGAACATTTTTCGTAATTCTGTAGATGAAAGAGAATTGTGAAGGTTTTATAAGCCTTTCTTTTTCTTCCCCTTCTTCTTCCAGATGACAGGAGCCCTCAACAGACCTTTGTCAGAGAATAATTTTCCAAGGCTACCAATTTGGATCTCAAAAGCCCAGACTCAAAGGGATCCTCAGTTTGCTATCTAAAATAAATGCCTGAATAGCTATCAGTTAGGGTACATAGGGAGCATGCGGGAAATGGATAGCTACATTATAGATTGCTCTGTGGATTCAAGAGGTCTTTGTCTGAGGACAATGGTAATACAAAAAGAAAATATTCAGGTTTTCAGCTACAGGCCAGATGGAGGATCAAGCAAGAAATCAAATTAAATCTGATTGAATCGGCAGCATCAGCACCAGTAGTACAAAATGCGCGCATCCCGACCTCCTTCCCTGGGTCCCAGCCCAACTCTTGGGAATGTGGCTGGATTATGCCCAGCCTGAGGCTTCCAGGTATCTATCTGGTTAAGCACAATGAGGCTTTATTGTTTCTAATTAAGCAGGGTTGAGTCACAACCATGGAATTGCTCCCCTGTGCTCTTCACCAATGAGACTCCTCTCCAGACTCTAAACATGGTGCCAATAGGAAATGCACCCTGTCAGTTGTTCGAATGTGACTAAATTCAACCACAACGAGCAGTATGACCAGAAAAATAATCATCTGTCATCCATAACTGGGTTGTCAATCAATTTAAATCATTTAACCCATTTTACCCATCGCTGCTGTTGGCTGCATTTTATTCAAAGTGGGGAAAACCAGCCTGGATCTCTGTATCTTTTTTGCCCAGATCTGCCCTCTCTTCCAAAGTTCCATTTCAGCCGAAGGCGCCTACACACACCTCATCCATCATCTTTGACACCTGCTTCTCCCTCTGTCTGGCTTCCGTGTCCAATCAGTCACAAATCCTGAGGATTCCAGTGCCACATGGCTCTCGTATTTGCTCTCCCCTCTCCTTCATGCTGGTGATTACCCTATTCAAGCAGGAACTGACCTAGCGGGTAGCCCCTACAGAAGGGCATCCTGGGAGATTCTGGTGGGAAGGGAAGACGTGAACGGCAATGAAGTGGTAGCTTTGGGAACAGATGTAGGTAAAAGGATCGAAACTCACAGAGATGGGCCGGCCATTTAAATCCCTAAATGCCACAGATGTAAGAGAAATAAGTCCAATCCAGATCAGAATGTTTATCTGAACAGTCTAATTTAAGGGGATTGGGCCAGAAAAGTATGCATGATCCTGGATAGTAGTCATGTGCACTAGTTGGAAATCAAAACACTGACCTCAGATGTCCCTCTATGGATTCAAATAAGACTAAATATCCCAAGTAGGATCAGGCAGTTTTAATACCATCGAATAAAGGAGTTAGATGTCAAACTGGGATCTAATAGTCCAAGAACAAACCATTTTGTCTGGTTCTAACATTTAAAATCTGTTGTATACACATAAGCCCCTGATAAACGTCTTAATGGCCATTATTCCCCAAGGGAAAAACAATCAGTAAATGTCTGAATGATCTTTCATTTCTAAATTGATTCAAGCAAAGCCCTGGGCCTTGGTTTGGACAATTATTGATTATGCATAAGGGGAATTGTATCTAAATTTCTTGTCTCATTCTTATTCTAAGAAGTGCTTTCTACAAATACTCAAGTGCTGATAACTATAATCGGGCCTTCATAATAATAACAATTACAATAACGATAATGACAAATGCTGGTATCGCACTTTACAGTTTACAACATGCATTCCAAGATGCTTTCTGTGCTATCTCCCAGATAAAAGGGTCTTTTCCTACATTATCAGAGATTAGGCCCCAGAGTGGAAAGCATAAACAGAAGGAGCAATGGTTTCTGCATCAGCGTGGTGTGGTCTTTGTGACAGGCCCCGTCAGGGACCCTCCCGTCCCTCTGGCTTCTGCTGCCATGTCTGAGTAAGGCCGCGTGACCTGGGAGAGTCAGCATCTGGATCTTTGTGGCTGACTGCCTGGAGCTGCCAGAGCCCACGCTGCCCATGTGCAAGTGCCTGGGAATTAACATCTGCCCAGATGTTCTCAGCCTTAACCGAGGACCCCCATATCCCTGTACACTGGGGATATGATACCCAGCTCTTTACCTCGTGGCCAGGGTCATTCTGAATATGTTCTCCAATACTCCCTGCAGCCCCCTTAAGCCTCAGTTGCCCTAACGGGAACTGGGGACGGGGGCTGTCCCCCACCTTCCTGCTCTCGCCGCTCCTTCACTCTTTCATGTCTCTGCAAATCCCCAATAAACTGTGCACCTTCAGCCCTCATGTCAAAAGCTGATTCTGGGATGAAGCTGATGAAGTCAGTGAGAAAAGTAACCATGACATTTGAATCAATAGATGGTTTGTGCTACACAAAGGACCGAAGTCGCACCAAACCAAACACCCTGAGCATCACCTGGCAGTCGGTTTTATTCTTAAGATCTGTCGCTTGTCCATGGTAAGGTCATTGCTGCTGGGATTTGTAATTACAGTCCAGTGTTGAGCCCTGAGTAATATGGATAATATGCAGGACTCTGATTAAAACTGAATCGCTGACGTTGCCCTTCCAGAGCTCATGTTCTGGTGGTCAGAGACAGACACCAGGGGCCCGGCAGGGGGCCGTCTGCAGGGGAACATGGATCATGAGCTGAGGGTGCGCAGAGAGAAGGGGGCTGATGGCTGCTCACCTCCTTCAGTTGTGACCACTCAGAAACGCAGATAACCAAGCCAGAAGAAGAGCCAACAGCCCTGGGCTTCATTCACCACCAGCAGAATGGGCGACAGTAAGACGTCAGCTCACATCCATAACCAAAAGGACAACACAGGATCTCATCTGAGCAGGTCCTCAGGGACCTCAGCTTTGGTCACAGCCTTGTTTCTATGATCAGAGACGTCAGTACCTTGCAACCAGCTCTTGTAAGTAAGCTCTGCCTCTGAAGTCAGTGGAAACAGATCACTTACAAGAGCGTTTGTTGGAAGATAAGCACTTTCCCCAACAACGCACCAAAGAACAAAGAGCGGGGTGCATCTTTCGATCTGTGCCTCTGATTCACAGCATGGGTATTAAAATGTTCACTTAAGTGTAAAATCGGCGATCCCCACTCCCTCTTTCCATTTTTGAACATGAGCAAGATTGTCTTCGGGGAAAAATATATGGCATCTCTTTATACTGTTGATAACGAACAGATGCAACTTCTTTCTCTAAGAAACTATGCAGAAAAAATACATAAAATGTTTCCAGAAGGATTGTGATAAATTGATGGTAGTCTCTACACTGATTACTAATACGTGTGTCTAAGATCAGTCAACCACCGAGGATAAGGGCAGAAATTTAAATAGCAGGCTGCAATTCGTAAGAGCTAGCTGCTTATTTTCCCAACAGTCACACTCTGCAAGCCTCATTTTATGTAGCATGATATCTCTCAGTCCTCAGAATGGTTTTTATTATAGATAGCAGCAGACAGCGAGGTCTCAGAAAGTAAGCAGGCATGCATCTCTTCCCTGCAGAAGGGGCTTAGTAAACCCCCCCCAGAGTGTCCTGAGGCCTAGCAGGACAATGTCCACGTGCCTCAGTGTGGCCCCAGATAGGCAGAGAGAGGAGCCAGTCCTCAAGAGCTATGCAGAGGAAATCAAAGACATACCAGAAACAAAACTGCAGACCACTATCTCTTACGAATATGAATGCCCAAAGTTTCAACACAACATCCACAAAGCCCCATAGTGTATTATAGAATTATACACCAAAACCAAGTACGATTTATACCAGGTATGAAAGTCTAGTCCAACATTCAAAATCTAATTAGCGTAATCCACCCCATTGACAGACTGAAGAAGGAAATTTACATTAAATGATCATATTAATACAGACAGAAAAGCATCTGGCAAAATCCAAATTCATTCGAGATAAAAATGTTCAGTAAACTAAGAATAAAAGGGAATTTCCTCAAGTTGAGAAAGATCACCTATGAAAGACCCGCAGTTATGGGGCTGGGGTGGTGGCTCAGTGGTAGAGCACTTGACTGGCATGTATGAGGCCCTGGGTTCAATTCTCAGCACCATATATAAATAAATAAATTAAATAAAGGTCCATGGACAACTCAAAAAATATATTAAAAAAAAAAAGAAAGACCCACAGTTAGCACCACACCTAATACTAAGAAAAATCAAAGTCTTCTACCAACACCAGGAGCAAGACAAGGATGCACCCCCTACTGGAAGACCTAACTGATACAATAAACAAGCAGAAGAAACACAAAAAGGATGTGTATTAGGGAGGAAGAAATAAAAGCATCCTTCTTCTCAAGTGATATGGTCGTCTATGTAAAAAGAAGAAGAAATCTGAAAGAAACCCTCTTGGAACTAATAAGTTAGTATTTGCAAAGCTGCAGGATACAAGATTAATGTAAGAAAGCCAATCCCCATCCTACACACCAGCAAGGAACAGTGGAATTTGAAGTAAGAACACATTATGATTTATGTAAGCACCCAAATGCTTAAGTACAAATCTAAGAAAATATGTAAAGCCCCATACGAGGAAAATTGTTTAACCCCAATGAAAGATCTCAAAGAAGAACTATGTAAGTGGAGAGCTATTATATACCCAAGGATAGGAAGACTCAGTACTGTCAATAGCTTAGTTCTTCCCAAACAACCTAGAGATTTTACCGCATGAGTCTAATCAAAATCCCAGAAAATTATTTTGTGGATATTGGCAAACTGATTCTAAAGTTTATATGGACAGGCAAAAAGATCCAAAAAAAAAACAGCTCAAACTTGAAGAAGGACAAAGTCAACTCTATGACTTTCTTTGAGGCCACAGTAATTAAGACAGTAGAGTACAGGCAAAGGAATAAACAGATCACTGTAACAGGAGAGAGAGCCCAGAAACAGGCCCCCAAATATTTATTCAACTTCTCTTTGACAAAGGAGAAAAGGCAGCACTGTGAAGTAAAGAGTTTTGCCCACCGATAGTACTGTAGCAACTGGAAGTTCACATGTAAAAGAGAACAGAAAAGAACCTAGATGGACTCTACATACACCTTCCACACGCATGAACACACACATACATACACATATACACACCCCAAAATATAACACGTAAATCCATAAAACTTCTAGAAGATACATAGGAGAATATCTAATGACCGTGATATAATGATGACTTTTTAAATACAACATCAAAAGCATGATCAATGAAAGAAAGAATCATTAAGCTGGACTTCATTAAAATTAAATTCTTCTGCTCTGCAAAGCTCAATGTCAGGAGAAGGAGTAGACAAGTCCCAGACCAGAAGGAAATATTTGCAAAGCATATCAGATAAAGGCCCATTAGCCAAAATAAACAGGGAACACTTAAAACTCAACAATAAGTGATTGAATACCCTGATTTCAAAATTGGCAGGAGACCTGAACAGATACCTCATCAAAGAAGGTATGCAGATGGGAAATAGCCTACAAAAAGATGATCAGCATCCTATGTCATGAGGGAATTGAAAATGAAGCAACAATGAGATGTCACTACATACCTAGTATAATTACCCAAATCCAAAAGACTGGCACCACCGAAGCTGAGAGGATGTGGAGCAACAAGAACTCATTCACTGCTCATGGGAATGCAAAATGGCGCAGCCAGTTTGGGAGATGTTTTGACAACTTCTTACAAAACAAGGCATTCTCTTCCCATATGATTCAGTAGTCACACTTCTTGGTATTTCCCCAAATGAACAGAAAATGCATGCCCACACAAAGATCCACAAATGGATGCTTATGGCAGTTTTGTTTATGATTGCCAAAACTTGGAAGCAACTAAGATGTCCTTTGATGACTGAGTGAGTGAATAAATTGTGGGACATAGAGGATGAAGCATTTCTCAGCACTGAAGAGAATGAGCCACCCCACCAAGGAGACACAAAGCAGAAGCTCAGATGTACCTTACAAAGTTCAAGAAGCCCATCTGATAGGGCTATACACTGTGTGGTCCCAGGGTCATGATGTTCTGGAAAGTGAAAAATTGTGCAGATAATAAAATTATGAGTGGTTGCTACGTGTTGGGATAAGGGAGGGATAAATAGGCAGATCAAAGGGACAATTTAGGCAAGTGAAATGTTCTTATGATATTACATGGTGGTTCCACATTATCTTTAACATATCTGTAGAAACCTAGAGAATGTACATGAAGTCTTGCCAACTACAGACTATGAACTTTAGTGATAATGATTCATCAGTGAATGCTCATTGATCATAATTGATGTGCCACCATGATGGGAGATGATACTTGGAGAGGCCATATGTACATGGGACAGCAGGTTTGCCAAAACTCTGTACCTTCCGCTCAGTTTTGCTGTGAACCTAAAGAACAAAGTCTTTAATTGGAAAAAAAAAAAAAAAACCAAAGTTTTGCACACGAATATGCAGTTTTCTTCTCAAAATTAGCCCCTCAGAATTAGACGGTACCCTGTATCTCCAATTCCTTGTGGCCAGATCTCTCTCTCTCCTACTCTGCCTGGACTTCGACTTTTGCACGGCAGTAGCTACTCTCGTCAGTCGTTACTGACCTTCACATTGCTGACTCTGTAGCCTGTGGCTGGGCCGTCCTGGGCCACAAATGACAGCATTTATCAGTCATGCATCTCCTCCTCGTCAATGCACTTCCTTCCTGTGGTTTCCAAGACTCGAGTCTCTGTGGACGCCCGCACACTTCGCCCTCTCCAGTTGTCCTGTTGGACTCCTCTTCTTCTCAAGCCCATGAGATCACATGCTCCAAGCCTCTGTCCTTGGTCTCTTCTCTACATTCATTCCCAGCCCCAGAGCTTTAAATGCCATCTATAGACTGACCCTTTCCAGTTGCATAACTCTAAACCAAAGTTCTCCTGAGGATCCTGGACTTATCACGCAAGGGTCACTGGACGTTCCTCCTTGGAGGTGTTCACACTGGGACTTCTGAATGCCCCTCCTCAGCCATTCCACCTGCTTTCTTCCTCTCTTTATTGACTGTTTGCACAGACCAGACATCCTGAGTATCAGGGCTCCTGCCTTCTCCTCCCACTGCACAGTCCATCTACCTGTAGCTCCCACTCGTTACGTCTAGAGTCTGGCCTTACCACTTCTTAGCCCTGAACCTGGTCTTTATGCTTCTGCCTTTGTCCCTCCGTTTAATTTTCCAAATTGAGTAGGAATTAACTTCTTAAAACATAAGCTGCGGCATGTTCGGACTGTAGACAGAACATTCCAATGGCTTCCATGCCACCAGAAAAGAAGCCCAAGTCCCCCTGTGTCTGCTTGATCAGAGCCACCACTGCCCCCTGTTGTCTTTTCCATTTCTCTGCGTCCCTAACTCTGCTCTGCCTATGGGGCTTCCCTCCGCTTGGCACACGCCTGACGCAGTCCTGCCTTGAGGCCCTCGCCTTTGTCCACGGCTCTCCACCCCTCGGTTTCTGCGTGGCTGGACACCTCTCTGCAGCCCACCTCCTTCCAGCCTGGGTTCAGATGTTAAGAGGCTACCCTGACCCCTTGCTGCTCAGTTATGGGCACCATCTCCTCTTCTGTTCCATTTTTCCTACACCACCTTCCTGGCTGCTCTAGGGTAGAGTTATTTACGAAGTTTTTCTCATTGTCTTTCTCCCCTTTTTGGGTCACAGATCTATGGGATGCTGGTGTCTAGAGTAGGAGCAGGCAAATGCCAGCTGCTCTGTAGGTATCATTGATTTAATAAGGGAAAGACCGGAAAGAGCTCATTGGCATAAAGGCAGCAGGAAACAAACCACGCGGGTGAGATGAAAATGAGATAGTGACCCCAGGGCGGCCTCCATCCCTGTCTTTCCTCGACTCTTTATTTTTCAGCTTTCCCTGGGTTGCCCTGCCTGGGAATCCTGTAAATAGACCTCTTATTCCTGTGCAGCTTGAATCAGCTCCATTTCCCACAATCAACACATCCCCAGCCAGAATAATCACCACATTTCTTCCCAGCCTGCAAGTCCATAAACCCCGATTACAATTTATTAGCTCAACCTCACAGACAGCATCTGGATTCAAGGCTCTGTCCCACGTGGGTGACTCTTCCTAAATTCTACTGGACCTGCAAGGTTTACCTCTTGGGAGAAAACTTCCCTGAGACCAATGAAACACACTGGAAAGAAACACATCATATATTTTCTACTATGTATTTTGGAATTTGATTATATTCAGTTTATCCAATGATAAATTTGTGTTTCTGCTTAATTGGGAGATTTTGCCTCTCTACAATAAATTTGTAAGCAACTTGAGAGCATGCATAATAACAATAGCTGATATTTATTGAGACTTTATAGGGTGCTGTGCACTGTTTTAAACTCTTACATGTATTGCCTCATTAATCACCACAACAACCCCAACTGAAGATATGTAGTACCATGTCATCTACCAATGAAGACACCAATCCAGGACTCTACCAGCATGCCCAGTGTTACAAAGCTAGCTAGCAAATGAATTAACATTTGAATCTGATGCATTTGAGCCCCATGACCCACACAAACCATAACCACTAGACTATCTCAGATACCAATTGGTGTCCTGCAGCATATTCAGAGGTCTGTGGCATTCAAAGAATGTCCCTATCACTTCTCACAGTAGCTTCGCATTGACCAGAGCCTTGTTAAAAATGCAGTATCTACTCACTCCCACTGACCACCCAATGAAAACCTGCATTTGAACAAGATTCCAAGTGATCAGTATATATATCAAAGTTTAAGAAACACTGAACAATTTACCAACCCAAATTGTGCTGACAATGAACACTCAGGAAGAGGAATTAAGGGAGGGTCCCAGGGAGGGACCAGAATTAGGGTAGAGGGGGAACAAGTCACGACTTTCCACCGTCTACCACGGAAGTGCTTCAGAATGCCAACGGCAATACCGGTTGCAGGTGCTTATGGGAAGGAAATCAGTCTCTGGGCCTGTTCCAGTGCCATGAATGGATCACAGTCGGTCATATGCTGATCCCTTTAGTCTTCCTATCATGCAGGTGGAGCTGGGACCCAGCAAAGACTGGAGCTTGTGTGTGGAAGCCATGAACAACTTAAACTACCGTTCCCAGTAGAAGTGTGTCTGACGTGAACCCCAGACTCCAGGCAACACTGAGAATACTGAGGGGCATGCCCTGCTCCTGCCTGCCAACCCTCTCTAGGAGCAGCCAACAGGTGGCTCCATATGGTGACCTCTGCATTCTTGACAACTCCATGGGACACCACACCACCCTCAATTAGAAGTCCACGAACTGACTGGTATAATCTTCTTCCAAATCCCTAAGCAGTCAGTCCCCAGGAGAAGAGGCAGAGGTTAGAGCAGCAGAGGCTGCGTGATCAACAGGTGGTCCTTGCGGGGCAGCTTCAGGGGCCCCGACTCTGCCTTCACCCAGATCAAATGCATCTGCAGTCGTGTTGCCCTCTCAGCAGCAGATAGGCTAGCTGCAGGGTGATAACTTTCACAATGCGTGAGCTTTCTGCTAATTAGAGCATCATCATTATTTTGAAATACTTGATATGAAAACATTCTGTTGAATTTGAAACCCATTTGCATTATCACAAGAAATTTCAGCATTGCATTTGACAGTGCAGAGAAAGACGAGCTGTTCGTTCCTTTAAATACACTTCAACTGTTGCAAATTTGTGAATAGTTGTAAAAATGGTTTTAAATTTTTTATCACCTACCAGTGTGAATAAATTTTCTTGCCAATGGTGACTATCAAATATTTGAAAAGATCATCATCGAAAGGTCATGATCAAGAATGGAAGACAGCCTGGTCCAGCATAAAACCTGATGTGAAAATTGATGTCCACAGAGGGTAATGGCGGAGCATTATCCAACCAGACCAAGTTATGCACTGATAGTAACTGAAGAGTGGGTATAACACAGAACGCAGCTGTTTCAAGGCACTGAAGAGTACAGAGAGGAGGTGTCTTCCCCTGGGGAGTCCATGCCCAGAGGAGGAGGGTGGTGTGGAATTGACAGTTTCCCCAACACCTGTTAACCTGAAGTTCAACATGGCTGGCAGGGAGCGTGGGGCAGCAGATGGGCTAGAGGAAAAAGCCACCCTTCTGTCCACAGGAACTATTAACTCTAGGTTAACTGTAAGAGGCATCATGCTCAAGGTGGAACCCTTCCCATACCTCTGGGTAACCTTGAATGCATGGAGAAGAATCGAAGGAACTCAGGTGCATGCCAAAAATAGAACTGGGGTCAGAGTTGCCACCAGGCAACAAAGTTCGCAGTCCAAGTCCAACTGAGTTAATAAGCCACCAAAATAAAACTAGCAACACTCCAGAGAGGAAGAATTAAGATAATACAGTCTTCGCAAATGAGTATTTAAAATATCCAAGATATTATGAAAATCAAACTGATCTATGAGGCAGATAAAAAGAAAGGAATACGCTGTCACAAGAAAATTGACCTGATATGGTCACATTAACTCTGATATAAAGCACATGTTAGAATGAACCATCTTCTATGAAGTAAAAGAAAGCAGGCTGGTCACCAGCAAAAAGCTGGGAAGCAACAAATGGAAAGAAAAAATTACCTGTCCAAATGTTTTCTAACTGAAAAATACAAAATTTGAAATAAAAAGTCCCTGGATGACTTTGTAGGGTCATTCGTTTGCAGGATGCCAGTGGCTTAGGAAAGTACAGTGAACTTGAGGGAAAATCAACAAAAGTTGTCCAATATGAAGAAAAAGAGGCAATTATGGGGAAAAAATGAGGAGTTTCAAAAACCTATTAAATCATACAGCGCAGTCTAACATAGGCCTAATTGGAGTCCCAAGAGGACAAGAGACAACAAACCAGGTAGAAAAAAGTATCTGATGAAATGAGGATCAGAAATTCCAAATGTGATGAAAGAAATCAACTCACAGTTTCAAAACTGTGAGCATCCACCAAGCCGGAAAAAAAAATCAGAAGGCAACCACCACCGAAAGTTGAAAGTCAAACAGATAAAAAGCAAATAGTGAAAACAGTCAGAAAAAAAAGTCAATTCGAGTAAAGGAAGGTTTGTTAGACACTTCAAAGATCAGAGGAGAGCAGATCATATTATATTTTCTTTCTTTCTTTTTTTTTTTTTGCTCTGAAAGTGCTAAAAGAATTAAAGAAAAAGATGTCAACACAAAGTTCTATATCTAGTGAAATTTTCTTTTAAAACGAAGAGGAAGTGAAGTCCTGATCAGTCAATGGAGGACTCAGAAGATGTGTGGGCACAGTCCTGCTCAAGCAAGAGCTAAGGGAAGCTCGGCAGGCTCCAGGGCCCGTGCCAGGCGGCAACTCAGATCCTCAGAAGGTCACGAGGAGCTGCTAAGGTGGCAAGTGTCTTAGCAAATAGGAAATGGCTTTTGCCTGTTTCCCTTGTAATTTCATTATATCTTACATGAGTCTTTGAGGGGAAAACGTCAATTCTGTTTTGTGCACTTGCGATGTATCTGAGTAGAACAGAGGTCACAGCCAATGTGGACCCACACTGGGGCCAAGTGGATGTATTTTCCATGAAATGCTCTAAATTATCTGTAAGTTTACTGTTAAAAGTCAAGGATCTGGGTTGTCACCTAAATCAATCAACTTGTTGAATGTAATGAAAGAAGTCAAGCCAGTGCCTGTCAAGATGAGACCCTAGAATCAATCCCCAGCTGCCAAAAACAACAACAAAAACTCACGTGAAAGGGAAATAGGAAAATTAAGCTGAAATTCTAAAAGCACTCAAAGAATTTTCTGATAATAAAGATTCTACTTAAAATTATATATAGTCGACCTGCAAAAACTGTATGCCTACAGCAGGTTTACAAAATTACAAAACTTAAAAATCACAAATAGAATCACATATTTATTTACATGTGTATAATATGTATATAAATGATCTTGAAATGTATAGAATGAAGTTACTTCTAGAGAAGGAAATTAATGATAATTAATGATTAATAAATATTGACTCTAAATACTTGTGCATCATTTGAATTTTTTTAAAAACCATACCATTGATACTTGAGTACTTGATAAAAAATATATTAAAAAATAAAAAAAGAGTCTTTATAAGCCATCCCAGAATCAACTTCTTTGGTATCACAATGACTACAACACATTCTTCAAAGAATTGACCGGCATCCATTTAAATCAGTCACCAATAGTTGTTACTCTTATTCTAAAGATTTTATTGTGCATGTAAAACACTTTGATACTGTTTAGATTTCAAAACTGCAAGTCCTTGCTTCTCAAGGAAACTAGTAAAAACCTGAAAAAAAAAATTCAACTTAGAAATGTGTTAGTGATTCATAGTAGAGTTTAGAGGACATTGTATAGCTTTAAGTGCTTACAAAGATCTAAACTCAGTTCTCTAGGTTTCCAAATTAAAATGCAAAAAAATAAAAAACCTATATATACACAAATTATACCCAAGGTAACCGGAAGTTAATAATTCATAAAGATGAGTAGGAAGAAATCAATGAGATTTTAAAAGGACAAACAATAAGTGAATCGATGAAACTCAATGTTGATTCTTTGGAAAGCATAATAAAATTGATAAACCTCTACCTTATAAATGAAGGAGGGAGAGAAAAAGAAAGCACGCGGTTTACCAATAACAGGTACCAGTGCAGATCACATAACAGAAGAAGGAAAATAAAGGAATAATACAGACAACTTTACATGAAATATCCCACGACTTCAACTAAACTGACAAATTCCTCTGCGGATAGACATTACCAAATCAGAACCAGGAAAAAAATAACAAACTTGAATAGCATTATACATATTCAATAAACTGAATTTTAAAGAAAGATTTCCAAAAGGAAAACCCAGATATATTTTCGCTGGGGAATTATATCAATATATAAGAAAGAAATGGTACACAGACCCTTTTCAGAAATAGTGGCATTATTTCCCAATTTACTATAGGAACCTACATTATACTCCTAACAGAACCAGGCAAATAAGTCCCAAGAAAACTACCATGTGACTCAGTAACAAAAATCAGACCCATGGTTACCCACCAATCTTGGGATTCAGGTTAGGGAGTCATTTGCAGAACAATGAGAGGGAAGTTCTGGACATGTTGAAGTCTTGTCTGTCTTGCTAGTCTTGGCAGGTATGTGACTGCAAACAATTGTGTGAACTCATCACTGTTCATTTAAAATAGATGAATTTTTTTGCATGATAAATCACATCTCAGTGAAGCTGGAGACAGGAACATGCTCAAGCTTCTCTAGCAATATTTGAAAAGATTGTGTTGGGAAGTGTTACCTGCATTCAACGTTAATCAATATTACTGATGTCCCTATCTCTTAACAATAGGCTATAAAGAAAATACAGCTGGGTGTAGAGACTCAGGCCTGTAATCCCAGTGGCTTGGGAGGCTAAGGCAGGAGGATTGCAAGTCAAAGACAGCCTCGGCAGCTTAGTGAGGCCCTAAGGAACTTAGCAAGACCCTGTCTCTAAATAAGAAATATAAATAGGGCTGGGGATAAGACTCAGTGGTTAAGCATCCCTGGGTTCAATCCCTGGTACCAAAAAAAAAAAGAAAAAGAAAAGAAAAAGGAAATACAATGACTTTTTCTGAAGCCTCCTATGTGCACCCTCAAATCCCTGATGACTTTAGTGTCTGTGACTGTTTTCACTTTTCTGTGGATTCGAGGACCCAGAAACATTTAGGAAGCCGTCCTGTCTACTGCCCCAGGGAAGTTAACTCAGAGTGGGGTTCCTAAGCACCTGGGATGGGAAGGCTGGCTTTCCCCCACGGTTCCCCAGTCCACGATCACTGAGCGCACAGGTAGTGGGAGCCCCTCACCACCATGGGGCTCCGGAACATGCACGGCTCTTCAGAAGGAGGCCCTGTGCCCACAGGGCTCTTGTTTTGGAGGCTGCAGTCTTGTTGAACTCCCCGAGCCCGTGGCTCCTCTGCCTCTGCCCAGAACCACCCACACGTACGTGACACGGGCCGTGGCATGAGAGGACTTGTGGTGGGAGTGTGGAAACTGCTCTCTGCAAAATGCTCTTCACGCCCGGGACAGAAAGGTGCTGCACACACACCGTGGTCACTGCTCCAGGATCTTCTCCAGGATGAACGTCGTTGGCCTAGCAAGTCCTGCCCTGAGACCACCTCCCGCCTCTGCCGGTCTCGGTATCGGCCAGTGAAGACCCTGCATAGCGCACACACAAATCTGCTCTGCTGAACTGAAGGAATTAAGGGATTTCTGGGACAGGACGTGGTCACAGAATCAAACTGCAGACAAACCAGGCCTTCCGAGGGGCAAGAGCCGGCGTGTCTCACGGGAGCTCAGGGAAGGGAAGCCTCCAACTGTGTCCATTGACGTCCTCCTGGTGGTCAACTCAGGGAGAGCCGGAGTCCTCTCCTCCAGCCAGCGTCTGCTACGGGGAGCCTGACCGGCCTCACTTGGTCACCTGCCAAGCGCTGGACCAGACGAGTGGGGCAGCGCGGTCAAGTGGTCTGCCAGGCCCTCCACAGGATGGAGGGGAGTCTCCCTGGGGAAAGGGGCAGCACCTGGGTCCCTGGTAGGATGCCCCACAGATTCAGCAGATGATTCAGAGTGGGTGGCCGCGATCGCAGGTTCACAGGCCACAGTGAGGCGGAGGAAACAAGCCTAGTCCCAGAGGCTGGTACCTAGAGAACCAGCCCACTGCGCCCGTCTCCAGGAACATGGCCTAGGCCTAAACGACCAGATCCAGGAGCGCGCACGCTCTCCGCCAGAGGCAGGTCTCCAAGGCCAGGTCTCCAAGGCCACCATCATGCAGCTGAGGATCTAAGGCACTTGGAAGACGAGACTTCCAAGCACTGAAGAGGACTGTCCCAGCTGAGTGGCTTCAGTAACCTGGAATGAAGGAGGAGAAACTGAGTCAACGTTGGAGAAAGAAAGCGGACTTTGAAATGAACCGACCTTGGTTTGACTTTCAGCTGCTCCTTTTCCTAAGCATGTGAACTTCAGTGGATGAATCATTTAATTGCTTTGTGGTAAATATGGTGGGTTCTCTCTATCCGTGTGTTTCACATTTCTGGATTCAACCAACCATTGAATCTCTTAAAAGCCACATCTGTACTGAACATGTACAGATGTTTTTTCTTGTCTCTCTCCCAAAACGATGCAGTAGAACAACTATTCCACAGCGTTTTCACCGTATTAGGTAACAACTTGAGGTGTACAGGAGGGTGTGCTGAGGTTCTAGGCAAATATGTTGTTTTAGGTAAGAGACTTAAACACCTGCGGAGCTTGGTGTCATTAGGGAGTCCTGGGATGAATCACCCGGAGGCCCACAGGAGGCCCGTGTCTCTTATGATTACCAATAACAAGAATGACATGGTGACAAAGTCTTAGAGAACAGACGCTGGGGACTAGGATCCACCCCCAAAGTTAAGGAAGTGGACTCCATCCCAGGCCCTGCCATCGACACCCTGGTCACACATCAGAGAGGAGAGACAGCGAGGCTGCTCCTAAACATCTATGCTACTCGACAGAGGCTGCTGAAAGTCAGGGGCGAACGGAAGCATTTTCCATGGTGATGTTTTTCCTGTTTGGCAGGCTCGTGTTTTCTAAGGGAGGCAAACAGCTCAGGCCTCGTTTTCCTGCTGACGGCCACGTGACCCTGCCCGGCATTGCTGAAGAGCAGCATTCAATGGCAACCTCTGTTTACAAAAGGTCTCTCTTCCCACATAATGACCAGAAGGCAGGCGGCCGGCTCCGCCAAATCCATAACACTCTATTTTCCTTCTCACAGGCAGGAAGCTAAGATTGTCGTCTGGATGACAGAGTCAATAATTATTTAATGCATGTAGAACATGCTGCTCTGATTGAGAAGCCAGCAGTGAGCTGCGCTGGCCCTCCAACAGCACAGGCCTCTGGGTACAGTCACGCCACTGGCTGGCTCAGAGCACGCGGCCGGCCGTGGAGACGGCAGGGCGGCGGGGAGGTGGATACCTGTCACTTGCATGGTGTTTTGGTGAGCAGAACCTTGATGGGAGCAATTTTATAAAGTCAAGCTCAAAAAGAAGAGCAGGAGCGGGTGCCGTGGGGGAGGGAGAGCAGGAGAAGTCATTTCATCTTTATCTCGTGAAGACCAGAACTCTCTTTGACAGATGGATACATGGTAGATGAATAGCAATGAGAAAATAAATGACTTAATAAGTGACTTAAATGTACTGTTTACTTGATAAAATGTTTCAAGGTGTGAGTTCCACAGCAGAAATTGACAAAACCTTGGTGGCATACAGGGTGGGGGACGGCTGTGTGAGTCTCTTCTCACTTTTAATTCTGGGACAATGAATCCCAAACTTGCTCTTTGAAAAGTCCCTGCTCCCTGACATTTTTCCTGTTCATTCCCAACGTACTTCCAAGTGTTCCATACATCCAGGCCTTTGGCAATGGCAAGAGGTCCCCTCTCCCTCCGTGGCCACCTGATGGGCCTCAGCACCAACCACTCCAGGGCTCTGCTGCCTCATCTGCTGAGCACCAGGCAGACGTCAGGAAGGTGACGCGATTCAGTCCATCTCTCGGGTAGGATGACTTCACTGAGCATTTTGTACCAAAGTGCCAGGGACCATGGGGAACCTCATGTGAAAGGAGGGCACCTTCCTGTGGACACTGAGCTCTCCCGGGTTCCAGGACCCCAGTGGGTGCTTCCTCACCGACCCGCCTGCCACCATGAAAGAAGATGGGTGTTGGCTGAGGATGCAGCTGAGACTCCAAGGTGAAGGCCCCAAGTGACATCGGACTTCCAGGGGCCGAGGATTAGGATTCAGCCTCATATTACCAACCTCGAAACCCATGTTTTCTCACTGCCTTCCTCTCTTCCCAGGCACCTTATAAAAGGCAGATTTTAGCTGTGGGAGACTCTAAATCCTGAATGAATGGCTTTTTTGTGACCAGAACAGGAACAGTCACGGATTCAAATGAGCGAGGAAGTCATGGTCCCTCTTGACAGGCATTTTCTCCAGAATGTGTTTGTTTACATGTGTGTCCTTGAGCAAGATGCTCATCATTTAAAATTTAACTCTTTCTAATCACTAACAATAGCAATAACAACATCTTGCATATCAATATTTTTAAAAATATTTTCAAAGCATGTTTATGGTTGCATTTTGAGGACCTAAAATCCTTTCAGGGCAGGAAGGCAAAATATCCTTATACCCATGTTGCTGGCAAACCCACCAGTACCCAGCCACACAAAGGATTCAAGGAAAAGACAGAGCTGATGCTGTTTTTCCATCTGGTGGTGTGGTGTTTTTAAAGCAAAGCCACATGCACCTTGAAGAAAAGTGAAGTTTAGTTAAAATACAATGTTGAATATAAAACTAGTCAGAGTCTGCCCAAACCAGAGCAGGACACAGAATGCCTTTCACCCTATCTCTTACCTTTCACACGATCCCTCTGCATCACCAAAGTAATGGTTCAGTCACATATTAAGTCAAAAAATGTTCTCAAATTCTGATTAAAAGTCATACATGTGCTATCAAAAAGAGATGTCTCAACTAAATTATTAAAAAGGAAGAATTGAAAAGTATATTTTATTTATTCTTTTTTTCAACAAATTTTCAGTGACTAAAGCTAGATCAGAGGCAACACCCTGGGCAGATAGGTTTCTCTGAAATCATTCATTCAGCCAAGAAACTAAACAAATAAACATGTAAACAATAACAAAGACCTGAAGAGGAGGTGCGGGGATCCACATCTAGAATCGCTGCAATATATTACACAAAATGTCCAGCATTCAACATAAATTATGAGACATGCAAAGAAAAGAGAAAGTGTGACCCCTATGCAGGAGGGAGAAAAGCAGGGGTAGGGTCCCACAGTTCCCAACTTTCTTCCTCTGCCATCAGCAAAAGTCTGAGTGCCGCAACTTCTCTGTGGTACAGTTGCAGACTGGATCCCAAACCAAGGTCTTCAAACTTTCCAATCGCTGATGAAAGTGTTTTGTAACACAAAGCACTTCAAATCCCCAGCCCTGGCCCTGGGCCCACATTCCTTAAGTCCTGTGTACTCTCTCCACCCCTTCCCCTCGCTGCGGACAAGCCTGGGAAGAGCCTCCCCTTCCCTCACTGTGGGTCCTGTGGGTCAGGAGAATGATCAGCAGCACTCTCAAGTCAGGTCCCCTACTGATGTCTGGACTGACCATGCTGGTGCTTAGTGCTTCTTTCTTTCTTTTTTTCTCAAATTTTTTATTTGTTCTAATTAGTTGTACATGACAGGAGAATGCATTTCTACTTTTTGATAAATCATACAAAAATGAAGTGTAATTTCTCATTTTTCTGGTTGTACACAGTGTAGGACCACATCAGTCATAGTGCTTCTTTTTTGGAGTCCCAACCTGTCCCTTATCAGAACCACCCTGACATGCTCAGGAGGTGACTCCAGTTGGAGGGTTTAGTTGGATGAAATAGTGGGTAGTCATACAACTTTGAGAAGTTCTAGATGTTGGATGAGCAAAGACTTCAAAGCAGCTGTTATAAATGTATTCAAAGAACTAAAGGAAAATATGCTTAGAGGAGCAAACAAAGGCCTAATGTCAATTTTCCATCAAATAGAGAATATCAATAAAGAAAGAAAAATGTATCTGAAGAAATCATGTGTTATGCTTTAGATGTGAGATGTTCCCCCAAAGTTCATGTGTGAGACAATGGAAGAAAGTTTAGAGGTGAAACGACTGAGTTATGAGAGCCTTAACCCAATCAGTGGACTAATACAATGAGTTGGATTGGATGGGTGGTAACTACAGGCAGGTGGGGTGTGGCTGGAAGAGGTGGGCCACTGGGGGTGTGCCTTTGGGGTTTATATTTTGTCCCTGCTGAGCAGAACTCTTTCTGCTTCCTGTTTGCCATACTCTGAGCTGCTCTCCTCTGCCATGATGTTCTTCCTGACATTAGGCTCAGAGCAAAGGAGTTGGCCATCTATGGACTGAGACCTCTGAAGCCATGAGCCCCAAAGAAACTTTTCCACCTGTAAAATTGTTCTTGTCAGGTCTTTTGGACACAAAAATGAAGAAGCGACTGAAACATAGTAACTGAAAGCTTCCCAGATTTGGTGGAAAATATTACTTTACGCATCCAAGAAATTCAATGCACTACAAGTAGGATAAAGTCAAAGAGATCCACTCTAAGAGTTGGAGTGGAAAAGAAAGATAAAATCTCAAAAAATTCAAGAGTCATCACATTCAAATGAACCCCTAAAAGGTTATCAGATGATTTCTCATCAGAAAGAATGAAGGCCAGAAGATAGTGGAATGACATAATCAAAGTACAGAAAGACAAAAATCCTGTGAAACAAGAATCTAATATCAACAAAATTATCAGTCAATAAGGAAGGAAAAATGAAGGTGATAACAAACACTCAGAAAACTCAGGGAATTTTTTGCTAACTGATCTGCCTTGTAGAAACACAAAATGAGGTTATTTAGGCTGAAAGCAAGAGGACCCAGATACACACACACACACACACAAATACACACCACAAAGAGCACAAGTAATGAATCAGGTGGTTACCTATAAAAGATATTACAATTGCATGTCTCTTTTCTTCTCAACTTATTTTGAAAGCAATTGCGCTTTTTTTTTTTAATTTGCATGTAATTGTATTGTTAGACCTGCAACAACTAGAAATGTAATGTGTTCACTTGAAAAAGCACAGAGAAGGTAAATGAGACAAATCAGCTTTGGAGTAAGAAAATGACAATAAATGGCAACTCAAATTCACAGAAATATGCTGAGAGATCCATACGAAGGTTAATGTAGCAAATTATGCAGATATATACATCATTTATTTTACCATCTTGAAAAGACATAAAACCATACAAAACAATAATTATGACAGTGCATCATATACATAAAACAATAAGAGTACAAAACAGAAGAGAGAACAGAATTGTATAGGAGTAACATTTCTCTGTATCAATTAAATTTTTAGTGTCTGGGATATATTCTTATAGGTTAAAATGTGTACTATGAGATCTAGAGGAGCTACCAACAAAATAACTGGGTCTGAATGTTTTCTTCCTCACCTGTATTGGGAGAAATTAAACACAGAGGGCAGGAAGAACACAGAAGGGTTGACAGTAAGACCTTTGGGCTCACTCTGATTTTCTTATTTTATTTTTCATAAGATATAACTTGATGTTTATCACATCTCTCAGGTTGGCTGTGCATAGGATTAATGGGTATTCTTAGGTGAGTCCCAGGTTGCTGGTCTATGAAAATGTTTCTCATTAGATATATAGAATACTAGTCAGCAAAGAAAATGAACAGTTGATACAAACAACAACTGAATAGATCTCAAGGAATTATTTGAGTGAAAAAAAAAAAAAAGCCAATTCCAAAATGTTGTCTATTGTGTAAAATGATTTGTGGGCTAGAGGGTGACACATTCTTTTCCCAGCACTGTGGGACATAGATTGCTGAGCCTAGTCAAGTGCAGGGTTCATACAGTTAACCACAAAACAACTAAGAGAGAAAACTAGGTAAGGCAGTTAAGGGTATTTGCCAGATTATAGGATGGAGGCTTAGTTGTTAGAGAAATGAAGATTCCAGGGAGCAGAGATTGGAAGAGCTTTAAAATTAATGAATTGGCATTCTCAATGCAAAAGTCACTGGAGTGAGTAAGTAAGTAAAGTGGAAGGTAGGAAGAGGTGATCAGAGGGAGGGATGCTTGAAATTGAGATTTTACAGGTGGTAGGCATTGGTGTTAAGAAGGAACGCAGTTGATCCCCGATTTACAACAGGGTTATGTTCTGATAAGCCCATCATAAATGGAAAATGTCATAAGCTGGAAACTGCATTTAAGACACCTGTCAAACTCCCCAACCTGGCAACAGAGCACACTATAAAGAGTTGCTTGTCCTTGTGGTCTCGGGCTGACTGGGTGCTCTGGCTTGTTGCTCTGCCCAGCACTGTGACAAAGGATTGGACCCCATGGGCTGGCCTGGTCAAAATTTAAATCTGAAGTGTGGGTCTACCAAATGTGTGTCTCTCTCACACCATCATAGAAAACAAAACTCCCAAGGGGAACCATCACAGGCCGGGAACCATCCGTGAACCTGGAAGTGAGCTGCTGCAGTGTGGAGGCAGAAGGATGGTGGTCTGTGAGATCAGATGCCAAGATCCCAACCAGAGGGATGAGCGGGACTCTGAACCAGACCCCGAAGAACTGTGAAGGAGAGGGAGGGAGGAGAGGAGGGAATCCTTCTGGGCTGTAAGCATTGGGTACTCTGATCAGATTGTAAGAGCTTCCCAGGAGACGAGGCACAGAGAGGGCATGCGGGGCGAGGAAGACTCGCTCCTCCTTGGGGGGTCCAGCAGAGGGCACAGCCCCCACTTGAGCCAGTGCTCCAGAGCTCTGGGGTCATGGGAAAGTGGACTGTGAGGGGCGAACACCGAAGCATGGGCTTATGGGTTGTACCGAGTAATATGGAAACAGGAACCCAGAGATGATGGACGCAGGGAAGCTTGGGTTTCCAGGGGCCCCAGGGATGCAAGTCCAGATGGGCATGATCCTGAGAGGTCCTTCAGGGTGAAAGTAACCAGCACTGGCCACAGTCCCAAGGGTTTGGGGACCTTCCACGTGAAGTGTTCTGAATATGCTACCACGTTTTTATCGGAACGTACAATTTAGTGTGCCCACAAAGTGACTGTGTGAACCATTATGGTCTTCCAGAGGGAAGGGGGAGCCGGATGGGCACTGAGCAGGACAGAGACCAGCGCACCATCAGGAAGGCGTCTATCAAATGGCGACCAGGCCCAGGCAAACTCCCTGGGGTCTCTCCACCCAGGAGACAGCCCAGCCCTGCAGAGGCTCAAGAATGAACTCACTGATTAATGAATTAATTAGAGAGGACTGTACTGGAATGCACGAAAACTCTACCTCAGGAGAGAGGTTGGGTTGGCCAGCCAGAGAGGAAGTGCCCCCAAGGGTACCATGGGGCAGCTGCAGATCTTTTAGGGCCTGGACAGAGCGTGTGGGGTCTCTAGTATTGCAATCACCATTGTCCATTTGGTGCTATATTGAGTCTTTTAATCCCCTTGAATGTGCCCCTCCACCTTCCAGAAAATTTCCACTATTCAAAAGCACATACAAAAAAAAAAAAGCTTGAGATTCAATATAGTGTGCGGCTTGTGATTGAAATCACCCTCCGTCGATAATCCCTATCTTCAGCCTGAAGTCCACTAAGGGCTGTGCACTTTCCCTATGCCAAATATTTCTCTCCTAGATGAAATAAACACTGCAGTCCTACACTGATCAAGCTCCTGGTTACTTCCTATTATTTCAGTTACACGGTGTTAAGTTCTCAAAACCAACTCCATTTCCATCCCGTGGAATAAAATACGGCCGCCATGCTGGTCTGTCAGGAAAAGGGGTAGGTTGCACAGGATCAAATGGCAATATATTGCTGCTGCTCTCAAAAAGGATTGCTACTCTAGAGAATACTCCCTTCCTAAATGGCTGTAAAGGCCCCACGCTCCAGAAAAGTCAGAAGAAAAATTACCTCCCAGCTCGTGCATTTATTTTTATGGCTGTAGCTGACTGTTCCTCCCCAGTTCTGCCTCCAGCATACCCCGGTGCCTGTCAATTCCCAGACCTAATCCTGTACCAGCGTCCAAAATCCCAACTGGGCCAGTTTACTGAAATGACATGATACGGCCGGCTTTTGCCAGGCATCCAAGTCAAGAATTATAAAGGGAACGAGTCTATCTGTCTTTATAAGTGCATTGTGAACTTTATAGTTTAATATTAAACTTGCATCATAAAAAATGGCTCATAAATGGCTAATAAAAGCCCAGTTTACAGCTTATAAAGTGCATCAGTACTTTACACGAGTTTGCTTAGGAAGATTTATGTACAAGCTTTCTCTCTCCTGCTTAAAGATTATTCCCCACCCCCTCCCACCAAAGGGGGGGAAAAAAAACATTAAAAATAACTATCAAAAAATGACCCTTTGGTTGAACTCTGCATGGTACCAAATTTGAGGCCTCCAAGAAATCCAAACCCAACAGGCTGCTGCTCATTAATGTCAGGAAATGCCTGGGCTCCAGAGTTGGTATGGCCCCCAGACAGGCCCGTGGTGGGTGGTACCACCAGGACTCCGTGGGCGGCTCATATAAATTGGCAGTAACCTTGAGACCAAGGAAGTTCTGCACAACCCTGGCAATGAGACCGTGTGTCCATCCCAGTCCTGTGGGCACGAGGAGGGCTGCGAGAACGGCAGAAAGGCCATCGTGCCGAGCTTTAAGCCACAGAGTTGGTGGCCGCCCCCTAAAAGCACCTGGAGACTCCTTTAACGAGCTCCTGGAGAGGCTGCCCTCCGCCCCAGCCTCCGCCGTGATGGATTGGCTGCCGTTGGCTCGCCCCTCCGCCCCACTTCTCGTTTTATTACCATTGCTCTACTTTATCCAGGTTTATATACTTCATTGTGTTCTCTGCTGTCACTTCTCTTATTTCATTTTTGATTTTTCTTTTAAACCCGGCGCTGGCGGCTGCACCGCGCCGCCTCCCCTCTGCCACCCCACGCCCCTCAGAGCTGCCAGAGAGCAAGGCCTTCCCTCCACATCACCTGCCACCCCCTGACACGCACCCCACCTGGACCTGGGGGCTCCAGCCTGGGCCTCGCCCCTGGGTAGCTCCTGCGGTTTTTGGGACCTCCAGTTCATTGTGGGTGGGTCACATGTAAAAGGGAAGTGACAAGTGACGGAGGGAAAAGATCTCCAAGGTGCTGTCTACGAGATGGGATAACAGCTTCTCTGCTTCCCACCCAAGATGTCTATTAGCAGGGGAAAAGGAGAGGGCAGTCAAAAGTGTTGCAAGTTATGGTTCTCTGTCCAGCCCTAGGAGACTGTATTACTCATTAAAGGGCGATGACATCACTGTCCTTGTCACATATTATTTTTTATGCCTTACGATCAAGTAATCAAGAATTATGCTCCTTCCCATGTGCCTTTTCTTCTTAAGGGAACCGTCCCATGTTTTATCAAGAGAGGTGCTCAATCATTCTTGTAAACATGAGCAGTTATAAAGCTGCTTCCTGACAGGGGACGGAAGAACCAAGGAGCACAGTCCTGCCCTTGCTCAGCTCGCCAGGACCAGGAAGCTGGGCTGGGGCAGGAGAGGGGCGTGGGGGCCCCCTTACTGAAGGCAAGACGTCAGCTGCCTTGTGGGGGCAGGAACAGGTTTTCATAATCCTAAAATAACATCAAATGGATTTTAATGTTAGAGATTTGGAAAGCGAGGAATTTCTCTCTAATGAGGCACTTGAGCTCTGCCAAATATTGGCCACTAGAGCTGTTTGGGCTCCTTAGAGAGCAATAAAAATGCAGGACCTTCTGCATCTTCCTTTCAAGATGTTGAAGGAAAGCCAGGTTTTATCATCGATGGTGGCAGATGCAGAAGGAGGGGGCTGCCTAGGTCACATTTTTTTTTTTTTTTTGTCCTCTTTGATTTGAAGAACTTCTCTTTTCCACAACCAAAAAATACTGTCCCTCCAGTGAAACCCTGCTCCCTGACAGGGACCAAAGCAGGAAGACCCTGGTCCAAGGTGAACCAGTCAATGCCTCTCCTGGAATTCCCTGACCCGAGTGTGAGAAGAGGAGCAGAGCTTTCTTCTGCGGTTAACGAAGCTGGAAAGATGGTGGGGGGCGGGAGAAGGCTTTGGCCTGAAGCCCCAACATGTCACTGTGCCCAGCCATCCCAGCTCACAGGACAAAGAGCGCCTCCACCTCACTCCAGCCAGGTCACTGAGTCTTTGGCACTTGTGATCAGAAACACCCTCTCTCATGGTCACGAGTGAGTGATGTCATTAACATAGACCCAACCCGTTTGTGTCTCTCCACAATGTCAGAATTGGTTGAGTGACAGTAAATTTACAGGCTACACCACTTTCAGGGGTGGCAGTTCAAGGAATGCTCAAAGGTCCCCTGTAGTCACCAGCCAGGCAAACATAAGTTCTTACACTCCAATCTTAGTAGGTCACAGAAAGACTAAGAAAGGGTTAAGATGGCCCCAGAGTTTCAGGAGGCTGAGCCAAGAGCACAGGCAGAGAGAGAGAGATAACACAAAGCCAGAGTCACTGTAGGTGACGAGACAGGGATTTTAATGAACTGCTTCTGCAGAGTGGTCAAGGCAGAGGGTCCACACAGACCACAGTTCAGCTCAAGAGCTCAACTTTGAGTGGGCATGTGTGGTCACTGTGGGCAGAGGAAGCCACTCTTTGCTGAAACCTGGAGACAGAGATTTGCCACTGTGACCATCTTTCTGGGCAAGACTCTGACAAGTGACCAGGTGACAGGGTCCAGGTGCTCCCATGTCTGTCTTGGGAATCCCTCTTCTTATGGGTCTTCGTTAGGGGTTGCATCGGGCAAGGCTGATGGGCTCCCAAGCCTGTTGTTCCAGATGAGATGTGGGGTGTCCACCTGTCCAGTTTCTCCTTGATTTGGTCTGGTGAGTTAGCATGTGTAAGATATGCATCAACCTGTGCCTCAGGGTTGGGCTACTCATAGCAGATGGGGGTTGCTTACTTGTGCAAACAAGGTGTGGAGACATTCTGCCTTGGCACTTGAGTAGCTCATGGCAAACTACTGCCTGACAAAATGGAGCAACTCAAGTTTAGGCCGAGCCTGAAAGCTGGTGTTCTGTACATCAGGGAGAACCTCTGAGCAGGTGCAGCCTCCACACCAGCAGATCATGGATCCACCGTCCTTCAGAAAAAATTCTCAGTCCACCCTGCTCAGCCTGCTTCCGACCACTCCCTCACCTGCCAATTGAACTCCCCAATCCACCAAGCCTGCTCCCAAATCTACACCCCACCACGCCTGTTCCCAAATCCACAGCTACTGTGCCTGTTCCCAAATCCACACCTCACCATTGCTGTTCCCAAATCCGCACCCCACCATGCCTGTTCACAAATCCACATCTACTGTGCCTGTTGCCATATCCACACTCCACCATGCCTGTTCCCAAATGCACACCCCACCACGCCTGTTCACAAATCCACATCAACTGTGCCTGTTCCCAAACCCACACCCCACCGCACCTGTTCACAAACCCACATCTCCTCCTGTTCCTTTTCACAAAACCATATTTGCATATTCTTTTTTCCTCTCTCTAGAACATTCTTTCTGGACAGGTCTATCTGGAAGCCTTCAACTGTTCTCCCAAGGCTGCGCCCAAACCCGATGGACCACTCTGGAACTTCCCACCATGCTCGAAACCACAGCAGAGACAATGGTTTGAGTAAACAATGAGCACTCTCCACATGGGGAGAGTGGGCCCGGGGACAGGGATGGAGAGAAAGCATTCGTAGGATTAACTGGCTTCTGTCACCAAGGAGTTAAGTGTCTGCTGAGGAGCAAGATGAATTCCGAGGAACAATATGAGAGAATGTACAATCAAGCCCCAATTTGGGCAGTGCAGATTTTAAATGCCAGAGGAGTTGAGAAAAAGAGAAAACCCATCCCAGCTGATTCTGCAAAACTCCGACTCACGGCTCACGCGCACAGAGCAGCTGAAAATAGTGCACTCCCACCAATTGTACTGCCACCAGAAAATGACTGAAATGTTCCCACCCAGGGAGCGGGGGAGGCGGAAATCAGGGAGGGAGAGAGCACAGGGTCTCGACATCCTCACCTAGACGGGGACACAGTGGAAATGCACATGAGGTCGTCACAATTCCCAGTCCTGCTCTGGGTGTTTATCTGGGAGCTATCTGAGCACACAGGTGGCCCGGTCAGCAAGACAGCAAAATCGCCACGAGTCGACCATAGGAAGCCGGCGAGCACACTTTACTGTGGCGGTACCCCAATCCTGCCGCGGTCATTAAAGGAGAGGGGTGTGTTTCTTCACGCACTGTCGTGGAAAGACCATCCGAATCTATTATTAAACGCCCAAAGCAGCGGGCTGCGGAGACACCCCGTGGCACCCTCCAGCTTGGATAGAACACAGAGGCGGAAAGCGGCCATCCTTCAGGGCTTCAGTCGACAAATATACCCAGCCCCCAGGGCGGACCAGGCGATAGCCTCCGCGTCACAGAGGCCACAGAGGATGAAAACCCTCACCCTCCCAGAATTTCAACAAAAGTAGGATGAGACAGACCTAATAAGAAGCATCGAATGATGGTGAAAGCCAGGGAGAAAAATAAGGCAGGGGAGCCGGGCAGGAGGTCCCAGGGGAGCAGGGAAGGAGGTCCCAGGGGAGCAGGGAAGGAGGTCCTAGGGGAGCCGGGCAGGAGGTCCCAGGGGAGCAGGGAAGGAGGTGCCAGGGGAGCCGGGCAGGAGGTCCCAGGGGAGCCAGGCATGAGGTCCCAGGGGAGCAGGGAAGGAGGTCCCAGGGGAGCAGGGAAGGAGGTCCCAGGGGAGCCGGGCAGGAGGTCCCAGGGGAGCAGGGAAGGAGGTCCCAGGGGAGCCGGGCAGGAGGTCCCAGGGGAGCCAGGCAGGAGGTCCCAGGGGAGCAGGGAAGGAGGTCCCAGGGGAGCAGGGAAGGAGGTCCCAGGGGAGCAGGGAAAGAGGTGCCAGGGGAGCCAGGCATGAGGTCCCAGGGGAGCCAGGAAGGAGGTCCCAGGGGAGCAGGGAAGGAGGTCCCAGGGGAGCAGGGAAGGAGGTCCCAGGGGAGCAGGGAAGGAGGTCCCAGGGGAGCAGGGAAGGAGGTCCCAGGGGAGCCGGGCAGGAGGTCCCAGGGGAGCCGGGCGGGAGGTCCCAGGGGAGCTGGGAAGGAGGTCCCAGGGGAGCCAGGCAGGAGGTCCCAGGGGAGCCGGGTGAGAGGTCCCAGGGGAGCCGGTAAGGAGGTCCCAGGGGAGCTGGGCAGGAGGTCCCAGGGGAGCCGGGCGGGAGGTCCCATGAGGAGACACTGTACCATTCAGGCAGAGAGCAGAGCCTGAAGGAGGAGGCGGCCGCGCTGGCCTATGGGGCGAGGCCGGGGCGGAGGGCCCACAGGGCCAGGGAGGAGCAGAGCAGACACAGAAGCAGACAGGTGGAGAGTGCAGGGATGTGGGGGCCACACACAGAGAGCTTCCCGGAGCATCTGAGGACTTCAGCTTCCACCTTGACTACGACAACACGGGTGGGCGCTGGGCAGGGGCAGGAGGAGGTGGGAGTTGTCCCCCCTCCGGGGGCCACTCTGCGGGCTGTGCCGAGAATAGGTACTTGGGGAGAGGGCTGTGGAGACGATCCAGAGAGAAGGCTGCTGACTTGGACCAGGATGGTGGCAGGGCGGGGCTGAGTTCAGGGTAGACCCAACAGCGTCAAAAGGAGGAGTCGGTGCGTCTTTCAAAGCAACTGAAAGAATAAGGTGACCATTAACTGGCATGAGAATAACTATAGGAGGCACTGGGACCAGGGTCAGGTGAGGAGTGACCTGTTGGGAGCCCGCGGCCAAACCCTGAAGACACCCGTGTGGCCCAGCACAGCACAGGACCCACCACGTAGCAGGGCAGAGCCTCGAACGTCGGGCATTAAATCTTCTACCAACTTGGTGGAGCCAGGGCTTGGATCAATACTACACAGAGATAAGGAAAATGGAAACATGACATTTCTTGCACATCGGAGTTTGGGAGGTTACATTGACGCCCATCAGATAAGAAAATCCATGTCAAAGGGAATAAAAGAACCAGCCCAAACTGGCAGGGCGGCTTGTGTGGACGGCCCCAGATCGTGTTCCAGGGGAGAGGTCTTCTCTTCACCCTGAGCTCTGCAGCTTGCCACTGCTTCCTCACCCGTGTTCGAGGTGTGCTGTGTGATGCACATTATCTTCCATCTTCACCTCTCTTGGGAGCCTGGCTGCTGGGAAATGTGGGTAAAGATCCCCTTTTCTATTTCAATCCTGTCGTAATCCTTCTGCCATCTTCGTTTGCTATCCAAACAGACTTTAGCTCATGCAGTGCTGAGAGATTTTTCAAGAATGAGTACAAATTCATTTTTCTTCTAAATGAAACTATATTTTAAACACACCAGGCAAAATAACTCCACAAAGAAATTTCACTAAGCCACCTGTCAACTGAACCATTATCATGCGCACACCCCCCCAAAAAAAATCTGAGTTGAAAGATCCATCTGTTTTGTATAGGAGATTACATTTAAGTACATGCTGCTTTCAGCCACATAGGTCTATCTCCGCCATAGCTCTCATAATATTATCTTGTTTCAGAGACTAAGAAATCTTGAACAAGAGAGAAAGACATAGAGTTTGGCCCTGGTTGTTACTGTAAGAGTGAAGTCAGCGGTGAACGTCCCTTCCAGGAAAGAGGAATTGTCTCCAAGCATCTGTTTCGTCAAGTAAAGGCAGGAAGACTGTGATTTCCTCGGGCCATTCAAAGAGGGGGTGACAAAGAAACTCAACTGACAGATGACTCTATGGTCCTTAGCATGCCCAAAGGACCCAGGTTCACAGATCCATGTGTACTATGAGTTTGCTGCAGCCCACCAAGACTCCTAGGGTCCCATAAGCACCAGTAGAGCTTACTCAGGACCCCTCCTTTGGCTTCTGTGGTAGTAGCTAGATCTGCAACCCCCTCGGGCTCAGGAAACCATGTGGACCCTAATCTGGGAAGTTGCTTTGTGCCTGAGTTGACCTTAATCAAGATTTCTCAAGGGAAATCTTTCAAGTTACTCCAAAAACAAATCCATGTTCAGGTTTTGTAAACACCTGGCCATGCTAGCAGCTGAGAAATCTCCCTCTGCTGCAGTTATGGGCAATGTCCTTCTGTGAGGAACTCTGAGCTGGTGAGTCTCAATCCCTCCTAAAAGAACAAGCAGACTGGTGCTCCTCTCATGAAGCACTGTGGCCCAAAGCACCTTCTCTCCGTGACCCTCCCAACAACATTTCCCTACATCTAGGCCATCAGGTAAGAATGACTGATAAATTCAGTCACACCAGGCCTTCTCATGACAGTTACCTACAGTTCTGCCTGGTACAAAATAAAACTTTAGGGGACCCTCATTCAAAAATACTTAAAATTTAACATAAATTTTTAAATCATAAAGAATTTCAAGACGACATCATTAGAGCCCTAAACCAAACCGTTGTGTGCACTGTGAGACTACACAGGTCCCAGGACCATGAAGCTGGCCCTGCCCACCTGTTCTAAACAACACCCAAGGTCAAAGCCTGCTGAGCAGCGAGATTAACAATGCTCCCTTGGCGCTCTTCCCAAAAGACGTGGGCTGTGGGCCAGACCAAGGAGGGTCACCCAGGCCTGCCCAGGACAGAAGTGACGAGAGGCACCAGCATACACATACACAGCAGTGGTGTCTTGAGGTTACAAGGGAGCTGGCAAATTTTTATTGCCTAGTAAAGTCGGGGCCCTCTTAGTTCGTGTAAGCATGCTCTATGATGTTGGTGCCACCAAACTATTTCCAGGCACAGGACCTCCCAGCTTGGGTGTCTTTCTGATCATCTGTGGCGTCTGATCAATCTCACCTTCCACCATCCCTTACCCAATGCCTGGGTTCAGCAGGAAGCTTGTAAGTTTGGTTTGGCCAGAATCCACCCACCCCTAGGGTTCCTTCCACTGACCACAGTTCCTGGCTGTGCGTCACCCCTTACCACATTGTGTTTGGAGCTGAGTCCAGGCCTTGTCCCCCACTGCAAAATCCCATCATGCGTTCCCTGGACCTATCACCATGGTCCCTCCCACTTGAAGAGTTACTTCCTTACTGGGCTTTAACATGCATCACTGAGCTGTGGGGGTTTTTTGTTTGTTTGTTTTTTCTGTAACAGCCCCAAACACTAAGATCATGGGCATTATTATTTTCCTTACTTTGCAGTTGAAAGAAAACAAGTGACTAGTTGGTTAAGAAAACTGCCCATAGCTCACAGATCTAGTAAAAAGTTCAACCATGTTTTGAACCCAGAAACAGTCATCTCCACACCCTCAAACTCGGGTGCCCTCCTGCCCTCTTTAACCATGAGCCGAATGCTGCTGACACCAGATCAGAGCAGAGGAGTCCACACAGGCAGCCGCAGAGGGTGCTGCTGTCGAGACCAGGCACGTAAAAGAAGCATTGTTCCACCTTTGTCATAGCCAGAGGCAAAGCACCAAGTGTCCCAAATCTCCAGAATGTCCAGGAGTATTTCCCTGCGGTCTGGACCTACTTTACAAACAAACAAGATCATAACATAAACATGGGAAGGGTTAAAACCTTGTTAACAGAGGCAACAATAAAAGATCTCTAAAATGGGTGGGAAAGCTGGTCTTGGTCCCGGGAACCAGCACCAGCCGGCTGGCATGGCTGGGTCTCTGGGGCTTCCTACTTCCAATGGCTAAAATGGGCTTAATTGGAGGAAGTAATTTCTGAGGGCCTAATTAAGCTCTCCAGTTTTAGAATATCCATTATCTGCAGAAGCCCCAGAAAGCTTACACCATTGCTTGTCCGATTGTTTGTTCATTTAGTCATTCACTGGTCTGGTTGGTTGGATTCGAGGCCTCTGGGCCTCCCTTCCTGGGAAATTTCTATGATCAACTGCTAATAGCAAATAAAGACATCCGCTAACTGAAGACTCGGAGAATGGTTCATGTATAATGTATTCTGTGAGGTTCTGCAGAACCCAATGTGGCGTTTCAGGGGACTGAAGTCTCCTTTCTGTCCTAAGTGTTGCCACTGCAGCGAGCAAGAGCCTTGAAACTAAGCCAACCCACCATCTGGGCCAGGACTCGGAAATGAGCCCTGGACAGCCGGCAGCCTGGGCCAGCATCTGCACTCTGACGGCTGTCCTGCCCTTCCTCCTGACGGTCCCTCTCTTCTTCCTCTGCTTTTTCTGTCTCAGGTCGGGTGCTCCCACCGGACCTCTCTCTGGCCTGTGGCACGTGGGAGGCCTCCCTGACTCTTGCCCCTGGAACTGTAGCCTGCACACGATTTCCTCCTGTCCTCCTGGCTTCACCTGCATCTGTCACTCCAAGGAGTCACCTGCCCACTCAGCCTGGGCAGGACACCCCTCAGCAGAGGCCACAGTGGACCTGGCCTGGCTCATCACAGAGGAGAGTGGAGTTACTGGACTTTGGGGGGAACTTGGTCCCACCCCTGGTTTTGCTTTAGTTTCCTCGTGGAAGATCTGAGATCACCTGTTCAGATTCCACAGTTGTGCGAGGCCATGTGGTGCTTGTCACTCTGTGCTGGCTCATGTCATTTAACATAATGTCCTCCAAGTTTGTCCTGGTTGTCACTAATCACTTCCTATTGCTTTTATCCTGTGTGTTTTTTGGTGGATTGGGGAAAGATTGGGGTATGGATACAGTGGAACTCTTAAGAGGACTAAGTTCTGGAGTTCCGTTGCACCTTAGGGTGGAATAATTAATAACCATGTACATTTCAAAATAGCTAGAGGAAAAAATTTGAACGCTCTAGCCACCAAGAAGTAATAAATGTTTAAGGTAATGTTCATGCCACTTACCCTGAGGTAAATTGGTGCATCACATCATACAGGACTGTGTACGATCATTAAGTGTCCATCAAAAGCAAATTTAAAAAATTGGAGACCTTAACATACCAAGTTAGTTTGTTTTAAAGATTGAGTCTCTAAACATTGCAGCTCAGGACTAAAACACCAGTGATTGAAAGTGACAGGAGGAAGAAGTGGGTGGGAAAGAGGGAAGAAGGCACAAACCCAGTCCCGAGAATGAGCATCCATCCGGAAAGTCACCCCGTCAGCGCTGGTACAGCATGAGGCAGCTGAGATCAGTTAAATTTACCGAAACTTGAGATCAGTCATTTCATACGCAATGATTCTGATAAAATTAATTCAATCTGCAATTCTGATTTTTAAGCAGCAATAATGATTCCCTTGGCTAAAATGTCAGGCTTTAGTAAGGGAGGGAGACTTTATTATTACCAAGTGGGGTATCCCCCAAGAGTTCTGACTTCGACTTTATAGCTGAGCCAAGACATCTGGCAATTGCAAAAATTGAACTTGATCTTTAACAAATATAGACACAAATGTGAAGAACATAAAACCACTCTTCAGAATGAGCCCTAATGGGCTGCGTTGCTTTTCAGAAACATTTTCTAATGAGCCTTCGGACACGAAGTGATTCCAATTTGTGATGCATTTGAGGGAAAACCAAGAGGAGAAATTGCTCTTGCTTTTCCCCACTGGGCCATTAAGAGCCCCAGATTGACAAGGCTCACACGTTACATCGTGGGCAAGGCGCTCCCTGCTCAGCTCCCTGCTTGCAGGAGCTGGCACCAGAAAGTCCTGAGTACAAAGGAGCCCTTCAGAGCTGCTGCAGACCAACAACCCACACGCAGCCCACAGCAAATGGCGACCGAGGGCCTGTCTGTACCAGGCTCTGTGCTTAAGCACTGGCTGGAAAAAGGAAGAGGAAGAAAAGAATCAGGGGAGAAAGAGACACAGGAGTGGGTGAGACCCTGCCATCCAAGATCTTGCCCTCCATTCACCTTGGGTGCCTCGCAGGAGCCTCTGAGGGCAGCTTCTCCTGTCTCCTGACCCCCTTAGAGGCTCTGCCAGCATGGACCCAGGAAAACCAGATGCAGAAGGTCAAACATCACATGATCTCTTTCATATGTGAAATTTTCATCTATTGGATATCACGTGAAGAACTTGGACAGAGGAACTCAAAGTCTTCAAATGTAAAGAAATGGTAAGGACGGAGATGCCCATCACCCTGATTTGATTGGTATACGTTGCATTTGTATATTGAAATATCATTGTACCCCACAAACGTGTAGGATTTTTACATGTTAAGTCAAAGGAAAAAAAAAGCAGAATTTCAAATATTCAAATATTTAAATAAAAAATAAATATTTAAATAAATGAAGCATGAATTAGAAAAACCAAAACCGGCACCAGGTACTTTCTGAGTTTCCCCAGGAGAGTCAGTCATCGCCATGACAGCCTGAGCATACAACCTGTTCATACAACCATTTGACACTGATGTTCTCACATTTATCGCCTTCCAGATCTTGGGGCCAATTTAGGTGAGCAAAGCAGACTCTAAGTTTGCTATTTGGATTTTTTCATGAATCGCCAAAACCTACAGAGACTCAGCACAGGATAGAATGACTTTAAAATTCAGGCAAATTTTAAGTGTCTTGCTGTTTTCCTTCTCCGATTGTTTTTACAGCTGTCCTTAGGAGCCCACTGCTGGCCCTAGGCCAGACACTTAAGAAATGAGGAAAGATGGATCGTGCCCAAGATCCAAGGTCAAGGAAAGGGAATTCCCAGGCCTTGGGCATCTTCGTGAGTTCCAGGGGAACAACCCTGCTCTGTTTGGCATTTCTGAACTGAGGGCTGGTCCACAGGATTACAAGATGTAAATTAGCAAAGGTGTTCCCTCCGGGTGGATAGAGATCCCAGGATACACAGCTCTGGAAGCCTGTGGTTCTCTGCACTCCATTAGGATGGACGCTGTCCCACAACAGGGATGTGGAAATGGAATTGAACTCCAGCCCCTCTCACCCCTGAGTCCAGTGCCCTGTCCAGGTCCCAGTTTTTCAACGGCACCTAGTACCCAGTTTCAGAGAGCAGCCGGCCTTCTCTGCCCCAACCCAAACCCTCCACTGGGCATTTACTCCTGCAAAGTCCACTGAAGGGAGGTCTCTGGTCTCCAAACTGACCGGGACCCCCACTTACCAGTAACCTACACCTTCTCTGGCATGCCTGCTAGACTTCCCTGAGAAACATGGCTGCCCTTTGGGCAAGCCGCCATGCTTTCTCATTTCCGTTCCTGAGATGCTAGATGCAGTGCATGCAGAGGTGTTAATAATTGCCCATCACCAACCTGTTAGAGTGGTTAAGAGTCTGGCTCTGCAGCAGACTCTCTAAATTACATCTCATGCTCCACCTCTTGCTTAGTTGGATGAACCTGGGCAAGTTTCTTGAGCTCTTTGTGCCTCAGTTACCTCCCCTATGAAATGAGGTCAGCAATACTGAACACCCAAGGTAGCCTGGAGGATTAACTGCATCAGCAGGTAAAAAGACTTTGAGCAGTACCTTACCCTTGCCATGCCTAGCACCGTCTATGGGCTAAGCATTATTATTGTTATTATTATTATTTCCCTCTGATGAAAGTTGTATTGTAATGAGATACGGCCCTAACCATCCTGGTGTGCCCTCCATATTTCTGGGTAGTTGAAATGGTTCAAAAGAAGGTTTCAGAAGTCACAAAACCAATTGTTAGTGAAGGACATGGGGCGACCCTTCCTCCTGTGCCTTAGGAGTCATCCACACATAGGGCAGTATCATCAATACATTTATGGACCTATTATGGGTACACAAACAGAGCTATATTTCTTGTGCTCTGGAAAGTTCTTTTAAGACTCTTTGAGCCTTATTCACCTTATTTGTAAAATAAGCAGTAACGAGACAAGAGGATGCATCTGAAGTGCCCACTGCCCCCGACCACACACTTCTTTCTAGATCTTTCGGCAAACTCCTGCTCCCCAGTCACCCTTGCCACCTGATTTCCCCTCTCTCTCCTCTGTCTTTTTCCAAAGCATGAGGAAGAAGTAGAAGAAAAAGCGATTACCCATGCTCTGCTCCGGGGACAGCAATAAGAATACTGAGCTGTATTTTCTTCCTTGAGCGGGGTGGGGCTGTCCTTCTGGGCCGGTTTTGTACCCCACATAACAGAAAGAGGCGGAAGCGTGTGTCATGACCTCTAAACGAGGTGGCGCAGACCCCAGCGGCCGGCCCTGCTCTCACCAGGTGTCATTCTGCCCAAGCCACGTGCTGCCCAGGAGGAGTTCGATCCACAAAGCTCAGCAAACGCCGGCCTGGTGCAAACCTTTCCTGTTCAGCATGATTTTTCTGCCTGGCTTCTGTCCTTTCCCTACCACCCTGTGTTTTGCTGATGGCAAATCAATGGCACATTTTTCTTAAACAGTCTGTACTTGGTATTTTACTACCGACCACGAGGGCCCCCGCCTTTTAATTACTCCTGCTGAGCCCAGCACTATATATAACGCTAATGTTTCTGGGACTGCCAGCAATTAAAACCAAAAATAAATAACACATTACAAGCTGCAGACCCAGCTCGGCTCGGGGAATGCTCCGGATGGATAGGAGGCTTTTTGTGGTTAATTGCTCAGGTTTCTCCAGGGCCTGCCAAATATAAACACCTGACAAGCAGCTGCTTGCCAGGAGATGGGAACAGAGGGCCTTGACTGAACTCTCTTTTCCCACGTTCTCTCCCTTGCTCAGGCCCCAGGGAACCAACCGACCTTCTCCTGCCTCAGTATGTGTCTCTGCAAAAGGGAGATGTCAAGAACAAAGCAGCTGAACACACGCATTCACGAACATGTTGCTCTTGGTCATGTATCGAATCCGAACAAGCCATATTGATTTTTGCGTTGTTTTTGTTTTTCTAGCTTGAATAAAATGCGGAGAGGGCACTTTTGATGTATACTTATCATTCTGTTTATTGAATGTGTGGGTTTAATACTGGAGATGGTTCATAGCCAGGAAGAACAATTACAAAATCCAATTGTTAAAGTTCTCATTGAAACCCAACTTGGAAAATAGCCCTTTTCTGTTCTCTTCTAAAGAAGTCCTGTGTAGTATCCACAGCAAAGGGTTGGCTGAGAGGCGTGGGATGCAGAAGGCCAGGCAGGGTTCCCAGTGTGGCCCAGTCCCTGCACCTCACCACTCCCCACACCCTGGAAGGACTTGGAGCCTTGTGTTTTGTTTGTTTGTTTGTTTGTTTTTCTTAATACACGAGAGATTAAAGGATCGAAAGTCCTGAGACATTGTAAATGCATCTGCTACATTTTTGCAAAATTGCTCTTGGAAAGATTGCACCAATGGAGGTCATTTTGGAAAGGCCAGGGCTGCTCTCCTGGTTGGTTTCCTCCCAACACCAACAGCACTGTGGATTCCAGGGCAGCACCCTCTCCACCCGGCTGGAAGCAGCCCTCCACCGATGGCTGAGAGTGCTGGAAGGTGTGTGCCCCTGACCACTGAGGCAGGGATCAGCACCCCTGGCCAGCAGAAGGCTGCCTTGTGGTTGAGTCTCTCCCACCCCAATCTCATGACCTCGACTGCTGCAGAATGCAGGGTGCAGAATCCAAGCACACTAGGGCACCGCGTGCGTCCTTGTTCCCCAGGTGTCGGCAGCTTGGCTGTGGGCGAGGCATTCCTGAAGCCACAGGACACCAGGCTGACTGCAGCAGGACTGTGCTAACGCTGACTCGGGAATGCCACCCTGGTTCTTGCCTGCCACGGGCACAAGTCCAAGCTCAACCCTAGGCCAGAACGTCTGCACCGAGAACAAAGCCGGCTATTTCAAGGGCGACTTTCCACTGGGCGCCGCTCATACAGGTAAACACGTGCAAGGCGGCCGGCCAGCAGCAAGAAACACCGAGGACACACGCGGGAAGGACCCAGTCCGCTCCCGCTGCCCCTGGCTCCCTCCGGTGGCTCCCCGTGAATGGCTTTGGTTTCAGGAGGGGTGCCAGCCTGTCTCATTCACTAAACTCGAGACTCACCGTGTGTTGACAGCCCACCAGGCACAAAACAAAACCAAACCGAAAAGCACTAGCGTTCCCCTCGACCCCCGCCCAGCACCTGTCAAAGCCCGGCACCAGCCTCCCTGCTTTGGGGGAGGGCCGGGGGCCAAGGCCCAGCTGTCTAGCAGCCCAGCTGGAAGCTCAGTCTCCATCTCTCTTCAAGTCCCATCCATCAACATCCTTCTCCCCCTGGCAGGTTCCTGGCCCCCACCTCCACCCCCGGTCCGCCCTCTGATTGGCCTGCTTTCCCGAACAAATGCTTTATTTCTCGCATCGATGCGTCCTGGCTCGGCAACCCTGTTATACACTGGATTGAGCACCATACCCATTGAATGTGAGGGGTAGTCATTTTTCTCTTGTAAATATGGAGCCGTGATGTGTAAGCTTCCTGCGCACTGCGCATGGTGCTGTGAGACACTTCAGCCCCTGAGAGAAATATAAGAAGATCTCTCCATGAGAATGGGAAGGTGGCACAGGGGGCGAGTGACAGTGAAGATCCCTATGTCACGTCCAGCAGGAGATGCACGTCAGGGCTGGACAGAGCACACAAATACAGAAAACTGTCCTGCTGCAGACCCAGGAAGGGGGGATGCTCACCCTCGCCGAGGGCTTTAAATTCAAGTTGAAAAGTAATTGCTATTCGAAGCAAAACAAAAACAAATTCCCCAGGACGCTGCAGAGAGGTTGCCAGTTCCTGGGCATTGCCAAGCACGAGGGTTAGAGTCATAGATGCCTGGTATTGATCCCAGCTCTGACCCAGTCTAGCTACATAGACCAGCCATCTCCTATTTCTATAATGAACTATCTGAGACTGGGAACTTGCAGAGGCAGTAAGTTTATCTGGCTCCCAGTTCTGTAGGTTCAAGGGCATGTAGGTTCATGACCCCAATGTCAGATAAGCTCAGGAGAATCCCACAGCACAGGGCACCTTGGCGAGAGCAAGTTGGAGAGACAGATCTTATGATGGGACAGGAAGTCAGAGCAACAGACCAGAGAATGACATGAGCCCTTTCCAAGGGCACAGCTCCCAGTTGTTACAGAGCCGGGACCTTCTGAGAAACTGGGGCAGTGCAAAGATCCCCCTGCAAACCCCAGTTCTTGCAATGAAGTCAGCAATGTTTCAGACATGTCACTCAGAGTAACAGAAATGAGTTTATTGAAGGGGTAGAAAAAGGGAAAGGAGGCACTCTTAAGGGACAGAGTGGGCCCTCTCAAAGGAGAGGAACATTGTGGCTCTCCTACGCTCCAGTTTTCTTGGGATCCCAGAGCAGTTTCCAGAATGTTCTGCCCAGGTTCACCTCTTGACTTTTGACTGACAGCAAGATGGCATCAGACATCCAAGTAACTATTGCCATGACCATTCATGTTGACCAGTTCTAATTGGATTCTTAACCATACAGTCTTACAGATTTTATGGTTAGGAGGAACTATCCTTATTTTTCAGAATAGGGTCTGTGAAAATGATCACAAAAGTCTCTTCCTTCAAAGTAACTTGGGTTCCTCTTATCAATGGCATTTCCTGCCTGCATTTCCTTGCAGATAACAGGTAGTTTGCTGAGGAATGTGATATATCCTGTCCTCTTAGGCCAGGCAGTGCTGCAGGTAAAATATGTTTTGGCAAAGAAAGCTTGTGGGGCTCAGCACAGTGGACCATCCTCATCTGTCTGTCCTCTAACACAGTGACCTAAGGACCACGCATTAGGCCTCACCTCTTCTTATGGCCACACTCCCAACACAAGCACTCTAGGGGGACAATCCAAACCCAAATCTTAGCACTACCTGATCCAGGAAATTTCATGGGACTTCTGAGCATTCAACTCCCAGTTACCAGAAGGGAGCATGGTCACTGATGGCATCGAGGAAGGCCACGCGGACAGCTCTGGAACCAGCCAGCACTCCACCTGGCATGGAGGAGCTGGTCAGGGCTTGGTCCTTTGCTCTGGAGCCTTCCACAGGCTTCACCTTCACCAGGTAGACAGTGTGAGTTGAAGGTTCTTCCTTGACCACAAACTGGGTAAATAATCCTCTTGTTAAAGCAACAGGCTGTCTCAAGTCCACAACCTGGGGAAATTCGGTCAGTGAAGGAGCCTCACTAGCGTCCTATAACCCTCAGTGAAGAATTCTTTCAAGAAAGAGACTTGGAAATAGGGGACTCAGTAGTGCCCCTCATTCATTCACCCATTCATTCCTTCACAAACTCCTATGAAGCTCCTCTATGCTGTCACTTTGGGAGTGTTCTCCTCTGGGTCTTCGCTTCCAGCCCTAGCTTATTGTAGGCACTTGGGATCTCCGCTCTATGTTCACTCTGATCGTAGATGCACAGGGAGTATCTTTTCTTTATCCATGCATAAATATTGATCAGATGACTTTTTAAAACATCTAATTGCCTATTGCACATCTGCTTAGAAACGTCCTTTGTCCAATACTCCCTCCAAGCAGCTGCACAGGAACCCGAGCTGCAATTTCCCTAACACATCCGTCAACATTTACGCCCAGCTCTGTACCACCTACAGAAATGTTCATGGAACTTAAAGCCACAGCTGGTTCTCAGCACTCACGCTGTAATTCCCCAATTAACAAGGCTTAAAAAATCATTCCAGGGTGGACCAGGAAGTATGTAAGTCAAGATACAACAGTGATTATACCTGGCCCTTCTGGGTGGCTCTCACCTCAGCCGCTGGAATCACTTTGCAAATGCTAATTAGTCACATTCATTCAGGGCCTCCCTGACAGGGATGTGGCTGTCACTTGCAAACTGGAAGAGAAGCCTTGAGCGCTTTCTCCATGGAACCAGAAGGTCAATGGCAAGAGTCCAGGTTTGTGCCAGGTGGTGTACCTGAGAGCAAACTGAGGCAACAGAGGGGGTTCTGCAGACAGTTGTAGGCGTCAAGGGGTAAAGAATGGAGAAGTAGTGACCTAAGGGTTCCCAAGACTCAGGGAGAGAAGGGCACATGGAAGCAGTACCCCTGCGGGTCACACCTGGGAAGGGAGGGGCTGACAATAGCAACTGTCAGCCCCACAGATTTAGGTTCCCCAGACCCATCTGAAAGCAAGGACGGTCATTTAACTCATCTGCCTGCCTCTGCCCCTCTGACCTCTCTGCCTCTATGAGTAGATACAGTTAATTATTGTCAACCTTCCTCCATCACAATTTCAACCAGGATATTGCCTACTAAGAATCTGGAACACTCGCACAACCCACCACCACTGCCCATTTTAGGGCAAACACCAACCTGCTGCTGATGTATAATAAAGTTTTATTTGAACACGGCCCACAGTCATTCATTTACAGAGCATCTACAGCTACTCTGCTCTTCGATGGCAGAACTGAGTAGAGTCTGCCCTCCTTGTCCCCTGGCTCAGCATCTGCTGCTTCTATCAACAGCAGACCAAAAATATATGAGAAAAACCGTGTGAGCTGAACTTGCACAAACTGCTTTCCTTGTCACTATTGCCTCAAAAATAAAGTATAGCAACTTACATAGCATTTACATTGAATTTAGGATTATGTCACCTAGAGATGAGTTAAAGAATACAAAAGGATGTGTTGTATGTTCTATGCAGATCCTGCCCTACTTTATATAAAGGACTGGAATATCCACAGATTTTAGCATCTGCAAGCTGGTACTGAAACCAACATCCCACGGATACCAAGGGTTGGCTATCATTGCCACAGAGATCAGATGACCTACAGCACATAAAATGTTTACCCTCAAGTCCATTGGGGATGTTTTCCAACCTCTCATCTGTGCCAATGCTTTGGATATATTTCCTGAAAGCACTTGTTCCAACAGAAAAAGGTATTCACTGGCCTTTTATAAGTGCAAACTCTGAAGTCTCAGGATGCATCTCAAAACCATGTGACTCTTGTTCTACCATATGTTTGTCTTAGCATAAAAATCACAGCTGTTTTGTTTGTCCAGAATCTGCAGGCAAAACGGATGACTCGGGAACATGGGCAATGCTTAATTTGTGCTCTGAAGGAAGAAGGATGAAACCCTGCGTCAGATTCTACATCTTTCAGGCTCACATGTGAAGGTCCACAGTCAAGGCAACACAGAAGATTAGATGGAAATAGATTTAATCGGGACTCAGGCAGAAAAACAGAAGGGGCTCTCCAAATACTAGAAAAAGAAAAAATTTTATATAAGGAATTGGTTTTGAAGGGGATGGAAGAGCTGTGGTCAGTGAGACATTTGAGAGAAACCATTACCACCCACTGAGAGATACAGGGCAGAGGCAGGAGGGTTGGAATCCAGGAGCTGGGGCCCATGTCACAGCTGAAACTGTGGGGGTCTGAGGTGGGGACTGTGCACTGCTGTCCTTCTTAGAAGATCAGCACTAGCTACCAAGGCTTCTCCTCTTTTCTGCCCTCCAATCTCTCACCAGCAAGAAGTCTGGGAAAGGCAGTTTTGCTGCATAGTAAAGAGTTAGAAAACGGGATGTGGATTTGAGAACAGAAAACCACATGGCCAGCATGGAAGGTCACAAATGGAGATTGCTGTCACCAGCCAGAGTCCATCCAGGGGCCACTGAGAGGCCACAAAGTGTGACAGAGTCTCAGTGAATTCATTACAGTGCGGGATCTGGTCCCCAGCGTCACAACCCGCAGCCTCCTTCTGACCACAAAATATTGACTTCTAGAAATATATTCACTCTAATGAAATTCATCTAAAATTCTGAAACATATAAAACCAGAGTAACCCTCTGGCTGATGAGACATTTTTTAAAGGCCTGGACATTAGTTTCCTGTACAAGGGAATTCTACTCCTTGGCAGAATCTTTGGGGCATGGATGCAGAATCTGGGGAGCTTATTTCACAATCAGCCCTCAGGTTCCCAACAGGTGAATGATCCTCTCCAGAAGGCTACACCTCATCTGGGGTGGAGGTCCCTGTCCATGGATCTGTGCTTACAGCAATAGCAGCATTTGCTCAGTGACTCCCCGTCATGCTTCCATGACTGACTAATAGGCACCTCTTTATTTGATAAGCTAACACAATCAATCAAGTCTTAATCTGGCCTGAGAGACATCCAGTCTCTTTGAGAAGATTCGACACCTCTTTAGTCTTATTCATTACGTGTCCTTAGTGTGACTTAACTCTTGGAAGGTGGTCCTTTCCAGGTGGGTGTGGCAGGATGGAGGAAGAAAAGGACACAGGCGTTCCAGGAGTCCCTTGCACACTGCATGAGGACCTCCCAACACGGTCCACCTCCAGATATAGAAGATACCTGAGTGTGCCGACCACACTCTGCGTTTTCCCAACTGCAGGCCTCAGTTGATCTTCCTTCCCCCACAGACTGCCTGTCCTCAAGTTCCATCTGGCACTCAAGGTCCAGCCTGATTCTTCTCACTGGTCTATCACTGTCTAGCCCTGGTTCATCCTGATTTCCAAGTCAAGCTAACACGATCGCCCACCCTCGGTGGTCTCGAGTAACTTCATTTTAATAAATGGAAGCTTTGGACAAGATACTCTGAGACCCTTATTATAGCTGTAGGTCTCATTTGACTTCAAAAATTATGTATCATGGGACAAAGGACATGTCTTCCTCACCCCCAAATCTCCCCCTGTATTCGGTATCAGCAGCATCCCAGTTATCTGAGGAAATGACTCTCGTGGCTGCTGATTTCTCTCTGAGAACAGTTCCCCAGAGCATCCTATTATTAGATAGCTCTAGTTTTTAGAACATTTTCTTCCTTCTAACCTAAAACATTATAATTTCCATCTAAGTCTATCTGGGATACTACAACAAAATTTAGACTTGGAAACCTATAAACAATGGAAATATTTTGCTCTCAGGTCAAGCTAGAAGCAGAACCACTGCTGGTGAAGACCTGTTCCTCATAGATGTCACCTTCTGTGTATCCTCACATGGAGAAAGGGGACGAACGAGCTCCTTGGGCCTCTTTTATAAGGACACTACTCCCACACATAGGACTCCAATCTCATGCCCTGGCCATCTCCCAAGGGCCCCACCTCCAATGTCATTGCACTGAGATATAAATATTGGGGGACATAGATGTTCAGTCCAGGACAGTGACCATCTAGATAACAGACTAGAGCTATTTGACATCTGCAGAGAGCTTCTGAATGCAGATCTGGTGAAGGCACCATCTTTCTTAAAATACCCAGTGGCTCTCCTCTGTTCTTAGGAAAAAAGACTAGAACACCTGGTGAGGTTTTGTGGCCTTCTGTAGATCCTTCAGAAGCCGCTGAACTTCCTCTCCCCTGGATCAAGCCCACTGTCCACTGCATGACCTCACTGTCCCCTGTACCACTGCCATGGTCACTTAACTCTGTGTCTACTTGGGGGACTATTGGATTTTCACCTGCCTTCTTCTCTGAAGTGTAAGCTCATGTGACAGGGACCAGGTCTATTTCTGCTCCCCACATTCCCAGCATCAGGTACAGGATCCGACACAAAATGTCTTCAATAAGTATTTTGAAATGGGAGAACAGAAGGAAGGATGGGTGGTACCCTGAATAACAACATCCCCAAAGATATTTCTAATCCCCAGGACCTGGGAGTGTGACCTAATTTGGCAAAGGGGTCTTAAAAGTGTAATTAAGGGTCTGGAGATAAGGACATGATCATGGATGATCTGGGTGAGTCCAGGGAGGTGACAAGGTTCATGTCAGAGGAAGATAGGAAGGGCAGCGGAGGAAGCAGGAGACTTGAGGAGAGAAGCAAGAGGTGGGGGTGATTCCAGGATGGGGGTGTGGGCCAAGCGTGCCCGGGACTCCGAAGCCAGAAGGCAGGGAAGCAGGTTCCTCCCCAGAGACTTGGAAGGAGTCATCCCGCCCACACTTGAGCTCAGAGAGACTGGTTTTGAACTTCTGGCCTCTATAAACCACAAGTGAATAAATCTGTATTTAAGCCACTTGATGGGCAGTAATGGGTCATAGCAGTCATAGGGAACTAATATAGATCCTTGAAAATGAGAAAAAGAAACAAGAAGCTCTTTCTAAGCTGTAACTGAAATGCCTAAGAGGAAAGATCCAAGTTCATCTACCCACGTACCCTGTCAAAAGGAGCCTGCTGGTGACTCTGCAGAACGTCTGATTTCACCCCACCCTGCAGAGCACCTCTAGATTCCCAGCTCCAGCCTCGCCCTGGGTGGCAAGTGGCTCCCTCTGCCTTCTCACTCCTGAACGCTGCAGGGTTCACATGGCCCTGCCTCTTTCCGGGCACGTGAGGGCCCCTGTCTCCTACCCATGCCCCGCCTCCATCCCAGGGGCTCCCGCTCTGTCCTGATCCCTGGAAGAGCCTCAGCTGCCTACATGCAGCCTGATCGGCATCCACAATGAGCAGCCTGCAAGGAGGCTGAGGTCATGTCTTCTAGGTCCTTGTCCTGCGCTCTGTCCACCCCACGCAGTGCCCCTTGTCCAGTCGAAAGGATCAGGACACTTAGGGCCTCTCTCTAGGAAGATAAAAACAATGTTTTCTAAAACTTTGCCACCCGGAGGGACCCTACTATACTTCCATGTGCAAATCCTGCTCAAATATGTTCCTGAGCGTGTCTTTTCTGCACCATAGAAGGTCAAGGCTTGCCTGGCATGTGTCCTAATTTCCCTCTTCCTCCAAGGAGCCCCCTGACTGAAGAGGGCTGGTCTGCCTTCTATTCAGACCACAACCTCCCTGCCTCCACAAGTGACAGGCATTTGCATGAAGCCCGAATTGAGATGCTCCAGAGTGGGTGATGCATTCAGAAAGCCCTCGCTCTGTTCCTGTCCATCACCCTTGCCGGAGATCACCTGCCCCGGGTCTCTGTTTCTGCACAGCCAGCAGCATAGGCAGGAAGTGCGGGAGGCAGGACGGAGCCAGATGCCTGAGGACTTTCCCGTTAAAACGTGTTGAACGTTCACAGGCCACACAGCCCTGCTCAGGGAACCAAATGGGCTCCCTAAAGCCAAATGCTAACTCCGCCATCCCAGCTGCGTCCCGCCTGCAGCAGGGAGCAGACTTGCAGGGGTTGCTTTGGGATTTTCTTTTTTTCTTTCCTGTTGAACTGCTAATACCAGATGCTGATGTCATAGTCAGAGAACCGGCTGAGAGAAGTCAGCAGCAAGCACAGCACCCCAGGGAACAAGAACGTACCCTTTCCAGCAAGAGCATTTGAGAGGCATCTCGAGATGCCTGCAGCACAGCAGGGCATGAGGTGGGCACAGAAGAGCCTTGGCAAAGACTCACTGGTTCCTCTCCAAAGGACTCCTGTTCCCTCCGGCACTCAGCTGGACCCACTGGTCAGCTCCCTTGCACAGAGGTGCAGCTGCTAGAGTTCAAAAGTGAAGGCCTAGAAGGAATTGCTGCCTCCTGTCTCATCCCCCATCCTCTCCCTAGGAAAGCCATGAGAATCCCTCTTTCCCAAGGTGGGCCACAGACCCCAGGATGCCTCCCCCCAGAGACAGTCATAAAATGTGAAAATATGACTCAACTTTCTCCTACCTTTCTGCGTAACAGCTGATCACCACAAAGACATTAGGCTACCATCTCCTTTCTCTCAGAAGGAAGAAATGCTATCGTTGAGGGACACAGAAACATCTCAAGAAAGACCCCACTGGGTTTCCCCGTTTGGTCTGTTGGATTCTGCTCGCAAACGCTGTCACTGTCCGGGCTTCACTGAAACAAAGCATGAAAGTAGATCATTCACCCTGATCTTGTTAAAACACAGGGGTTTGCTGGACCCAGCTGGAGTTTCTGGTCCATTTGGGCTAATCAGGGACCACACCTGGAGAACCACTTCTTTAGGTCAATGTCACTCAAACTTTGCTACATTTCAGAGTTACCTGGACAGTTAAAAATATCCCAATATTTAGTTGCTCCCCTGACGGGTCAAACCAGGATCTGAGAGTAGATCCCCATCATTGATAGTTCTTAAAATCATACAGAAGATTCTCATTTTTCAACCCAGCTTGAGACATGATCAGTGTTTTCATACATGAATCTCCCTGTTGATTACCTGGTATCTTACTAAAATGCAAATTTTTATCCAGTTGAGCTGGGAAAGGGCCCAGGATTCTGCAACTTTAACAAGCTTCAAGGTCATGACTGAGCTACTGGTCTGGCGAGCCACCCTTAAGAGTCACAAACAAACATTTTTTACTCAGTTTTGTTGTTGTTGTTGTTGTTGTTGTGACCAAAATACCTGACAAGAATAACACAGAGGAGGAAAAGTTTATTTTGGCTCATGGATGCAGAGGTTCAATCCATAGACAGCCAATTCCATAGCTCTGGGCCAGAGGTGAGGCAGAACATCATAGTCGAAGGGCATTGTGGTAGAAGAAAGCAGCTCAGGACATGGCCACCAGGAAGAAGAGAGAGCTTGTCATTCACCAGGAACAAAATACAAACCCAAAGGCACACCTCTCCAGCCACCCTTACCTTCCTATAGTTACCACCCAGTTAATCCATTCCACTGGATTAATCCATTGAGTAGGCCATCACTCTCATAATCTGATCAGCTCATCTCCAAATTGTTGCACACATGAGCTGTCGATGGACACCCCACATTCAAACCATAACAAAATCTCAGATCAGACTGGTGTTTCAGAATCACATGCAAAACTTTGCTAGAATACAAAGTTTGCCAATCTCCCTGCATCTGAATTTCTGACCAGGAGACTGGGGTACAGCCCCAGAATTAACATATTTAACTATTTCCTAAAAGAAGTTCTGGCTGCCATTCTCAACAGAACAGAAGGAAATGGACCCTGAGCCACAATAAATGTTACCTACCTTTATACAGATCCAGATCCATTCTAGGGAAGAACTCATGTTCCTGAAGTTAGCAACAAACACTAGCCCTGCCCGCAGGGATGCTGGGCGGGGTTCCCAACCTCAAGCCTTTCTCCCCATCTCAGTATCAGTCCCACCTTCCCTTAGAACCAAATTAGAAGTATCTCATCACTGATAATGTTGCTATAAAGACAAGAACAATGAACTGAACGTAACCGCAAGCACCATCCCTCCCCAAAGGACGGAGGCTACCGTTGGTTAACCGTGCACACTGCTTCCTACGCTCCAGACTCTCGCATAAGCACTTGAAACCTTCTCCTCCGACCACCCAACAAGAGATAGTCTGTTATGACTTCTGCATTGTGTTGGGGACTAGAGGCATTGAAAAGGTCAGTAACATTCCCAAGGTCACAAAACTAGGATTTGAGACCAGACCGTCTGATCCAGGGCTCACTGTAATAATTATTACCCTGTGCCATCTCCCTCAGGGACCTGAAATAACAGCTATGACCTAAAAAGAAAAAGCCAGCCGGTGTCACTGGGATAATTATCACCGATGTCCTCTCTGCTTTCCCATCTTAAACCTCAATACTCACAGAGGTGAATTGTTTACACAGTAAATAGAAAATCACAGAAAGGACACAAAGCAGCCAGCCAAAAGCTGAAGAGGATCCCCCAACTCCTGCTTCCCACCTGAAGCTCTGGAGAACCATAAATGGCTTGTCTCCAGGTCCAACCCGGAGACTGAGGCAGAAGCGCTTTACAGTTGTTCTGTGACTTTGGACCTGTTGCTTGACCTCTCTTATCCTCGGTTTCCTCATCTGGAGGGGAAGAGTCAAGAACAGAGCTTGCAAGAGTTGTCCAAGGTATGGCACCCAGAGGGCTCAGCCCCATGTCTGTCCCAGTAAGCACTAAAGACGTCCCAATTGGGATGCGCTGTTATCACCATCAGTAAGTAAAGAAGAGAGAAAAGTAAGAATCTGCTGGTGGGGGCCCGATGGGGGTTAGAAATGGTGGGTGTGCTTGCCTGGCTCTAGATCAACACTGAAAGCGCTCGGCGGTGTTGATATTCCCACAGCGGGCACACCGGCTTCCTGGGCGCCATCGGTGTTTATGGGACACATCATGCATCCCACATCCATCCCCGCATTCAGCGTCTGCTCGTCCAACACGCATGGAAGGGGCCACGTTCTTCATGTGTTTACAGGTGACACCCACCGAATAGGCACAGGTCAGAGGTGGGTGTGAAAGGGGTCTAGACCACGTGAACGTGCTCCTAGTCAGTGCTGCGTGTGAGGCCAGAGGACACGGATGGAGTCAGAGATGTGAGGCTGGAGGCAGGGCCCAAGTCCAGCTCAGCAGGAAGCCGAGAAGTCCCTTCACATCAGCAGAGTGCTGCCTTGAACGTGAACCTGGGTGTCCCAGAACCAGTACAATCCCCTACACCGTGCAAGTTTGCACCGAGCAGAGGAGGCCTGAACCAAAGCGGGCACGTTGGGAATTGACAAGAAGAGAGACAAGTGGGAGACACGCTGGTGTGTTGGCATGAGCTGTCGGCCTCTAGAACGGGAAGGGCAGGGCAGTGGGGGGCGATGCGGTGAGCCCAGGTTCCTGGAGTGGAAGCCAGGTAGAGATGGCTGCTCATCAGTCCTCCTTCGTTTCCATTGGAAATCCAGCTACTATGTGATTATCTTACAAAACAACCGTCTCCCAGAATTCCTTGCAGGAAAAGGTAAGGTGACACTGTTCTAGTCAACGAGATGAAAGCATCAAGAGGAACTTTCTGGAAAGTGTCCCGAAGAGGGCCCAGTTGGCTGGACCACACCATCTCAGGTCACCCTTCTTCCTACCAGTTAATGAAGGAAGGGTGGAAGCGGGTGTCCAAGGCCCTCTGGAAACCCTGAACATGCTAAGGGCACATACTAAGGGTAGCTACCTGAGGACCGGGTCAGCCAAGGTGCTGGTCCTGGACCATCCAAGAGGCTACCGAATGGAAGAAGGTTGGGGAACAGGTAACCCCGTGATTTTCATAACACATAAAAATGATCAAAAGAATCCTACCAAAGGGCCCTTTTGTTCTGTCTTGGGGCTCCTCTAGTCCTGGGTTGAGCAATATGTTACTTTCTTTCGACTTTTCACCATTTGCCACAGAGCAGAACCATAGACTCCCTTGCACTGTAAACCATTCTCCTGTGTCGGGGGAAATTAAATGAAGCAAACTGCATGCAGCAGAGTAACTGAGACTTCAGTCCAGGAGAGAATCCCCTCCGAGGCTGCAGCGGTGGATAAGCCTGCACTTCTCCACCCAGGCTGCATGGACTGCCTCATCGGGGCCCAACTCTGAGGGACTCAGTCCTCATATGTGCGTTTCATCCCGGCTGCCCCTTCAGAGGACATCCGTGGGTGTATTTCCATAAGGTGACATTGCCAAACTGGTGCCCTGAAATGGAGCAAAGTTAGAATGCGTTCCACCCCATGGGAACCAGTATGGCTCTCCATGATAAAGGGCCTTCAAGGTGGCCATCATCACCTGGTTTAACACACCACTACCCAGGACTTGGCCTCTATCCTCTCCCTGTCTGAAAATGTCACATCATCAGCCCCTCTAGAGCAGATTCTCTCCCTCAGGGCAAACCAGCATTAGCCAGGCTGACTAGCTTGATGTCTAGACCCAAAGAGCAGGTTCTCAGTTTATCATGAGATACGAGTGCCGGGTTGACCACAACTTTCATATCCACCCCGTGACGGGGTGTCCATGTCTGCACCATCAGAAACCCTTACCGAGCTCCAAGCCATGCTCCCTCCCTGCCTGATGAGACCACGTTGCCCGTCAGACGCCGTCCTGATGGCGAAGGTCTTTCTTTGCATACGTGAATAGCTAAAAGGCGAACGGCTAATAAAGCAGCTGTCTCTTCCTCCTGTGTCTTTAGGATGACTTTGCAATATTTCTGCTCTGATCTATTATGTATCCATATTAAAGTTTAACACTCGGAAGACATTCTTACTTCTAAGTTCTTAAGGAATAACTCACTTTGGGCCCCGAGGACTGGCAGAGCAATCATGCCCGCCTATGGCATGAGCCCTTCTTCCAGCCCCGCCGTCTGATGTTATGTGAGTACCAAGCAGACTTCAAATCCTGGGCCTCGGGGAAATTCTTCAGGAAGGCCCCAAATTGTCCTTTCTGCTTAGAAAATAAGCCACAACTTCCCTAGAAAAGGGCTTTGAGCGGGACCTCTATGGGATTCCAAGGCTGGCTGGGCATAATCAGGCCTGTGTCTGCAGGGGCCGGCGCACGGCTTAATTCATATTTGAAACTTACAGGGCAATCATTGGTACTGTAACAGAACAATTCCCCTAACTGTTGTCCCTGCTGCGGTTCAAGCCCTCGCTCCTCTCCCCGGCAGGCCGGATTAATCACACAGCATTTGGAGAGCTCAAGAGTGAGCCCCAGTATAGAAAAGGTCTTCTGGCACCAGAGGCAGGTTGTGAGCACGGTCCTGATGATATAGCATCCGTTTCCCTGGCCCTGGCAACAGCCTGCTGTTGGCATACGAGCCACCATATGCAAAAAGACGTCACTCCAAGCCGCAGTTTGCTCTGTGACTGCAGAGCTTAAAAACCCAGCAGGAGAAAGGAGCACATTGGGTCCCTCCTCCCACTGAGCTGGCCCCAGCCACACGTAAATAGCACCAAGACAGCCATCCAAGCCCAGATGTCCAGGCCAGATGCATAAGGGAAGTGGGGGCAGCACCTCTGCTGCCCAGGGCCAACTGGCGTCCAGCAAGTCCTGTCAAGCACTCTCCAGACTCCACCCTAAAACGAAGAGGGTGAGCTCTGGGAGTCCAGAGCCCCTCCCAATCCTGTGTTCTATTATAATCAGCATTTTGTTAATTACAAAAAAAAAAATCCACAGTTCTGCAGACGCAGAGAGCTCAATTCACATCACAATGGGGGAGCGCAGTAATCCCTCTGGCAAACACTTAGGAGTCTCTTCCACTATGAGGTGCACCACCCTCCACGTGTTTCCAGAGAGCTGCACTCGCAGAGCAGCAGGGAGCCCCGAGGCACCCCTTCCTTTAAGGTGTCCCCAAGGCCGTGTGGATGCTTCTGAGGATGGTGGCACAGGTTCCTATGCCCAAGAGTCCCCTCTCAGGAGCGTCCCCACTGACCTGTGCTCCAACACTTGGTTTTATTCAATACTCCTTTACGGGGGGAGAGAGAGGGAGAGAGGAGGTGGGACAGGGAGAGGGAGAGGGAGACAGGAATGATGGAGTAAAAGCCTGGAAAGTTTCCAAGTGAAGGCTTTGGTCAGGATAAAAACAGGCCATGCATGTATTTATCCAGCCCTCCACTCAAGTCCCCCAGTACTAGAGTTGCCACTTCCATATGCTATTTTAATTATCACCGGCACAATAAGCTTATATTGAAGGCCTCTCAGAATCAAGCACCAAACTCCACATTCCAATGTATTTCCAGCAATTTCCCCTTGAGCTCTCGGCTCCCTCCCTTTCAGAGCTTTCTGTCTGTTATGACCCAAATTGGGGTATCCCCCCAAAACTCATGTGTGAGCCAATGCAAGAATTGTGAGAAGTGAGAGGGTTGGGCTCTGAGAGCTGTAACCTCATGAGTGGATTAATCCACTTGAATGGATTAATGGGGTGGTAACTTTGGGCAGGTGGGGTGTAGCTGAAGGAAGCAGCTTGCTGGGAATGTGCCTTGGGGTTTAATTTTGTCCCTGAAGAGCAGAGCACTCTCTCTTTCCTGGCTGCCATGTCCCCAGCGGCTTTCCTCCCAGTGCCCTTCCACCATGATGCTACCTCTCCTTGGGCTCAGAGTCATGGAGTCAGCCAACCATGGACTGATCCTCAAACCAGGAACCAAACAAAACTTTTCCTCCTCTAATTGTTCTTGTTGGGTCTCTTGGTCACAGTGACACCTAGCTGACCAGAATGCTGTCCTCCATTAGCCTGGTCTTTCCTAACACAATTCCTCTTGCCTGGAATGCCCTGGAGCCTCTTTTCTTCTCTTTCAGGGACATGCTCACGTTCTGTTTCCACATGAAGCCTGTCCTGACCATTCCACCCGATAGGACCCCCATTCCCTCTAGAGTGTCACCTGCAGGCTGCACTGGGCTGACATGGCCGAGCTGCCCGACAGCGCCAGTTGATATCTCACAGTGTATGCACACTCAGCATGAAGAGCTTTCTTCTTCTGATTGAGTTTTTACTAAGGGCAGACACCCTGGCCAGATTGGAAAGCACGCTCGCACCCTCCATAATCCCTTGAGGAAGATAAAAAGGCATGCGCCCAACGCCACAGCCAACAGAATGCAGCACATGCTCCTGCAGATGCGTCGGTAATGTCTGTGCATGAATGAGCGTTAGTCAGCTTTGCGCCACTGTGACCAAGAGACCTGATGAGCACACCAGAGGAGGGAAAGTCTATTTTGGGTCATGGTTTCAGAAGTTTGGCCCACAGTCAGCTGAACTCCATGGAAGGAGGTGAGACAGAACCTCATGGTGGAAGGGCATGGCAGAGGAAACTTATCAGTTCATGGCAGCCAGGTAGATAGACAAAATACAAACCCAAGCCATGCCCCCAGGGACCTACTTCCTTCAGCCACACCCCACCTGCCTACAGATGGCACCCAGTTAATCCATTCAAGTGGATTAATCCACTTGTTAGGTCACAGCTGTCATAATCTGATCATTTTGCCTGTGGACATTCTCGCATTGTCTCACACACGGGCCTTTGGGTGACACCTCGTGTCTGCTCTAACGGGGGGGATGGTACAAGGCCCCATCCTTCCACAGCTAAACCAGAAAGACCCTGTGCACAGACCCACAACATGTCCAGAGGACGCTGGGGACTTCTTGCAGTCTGTGATCTTGGAAACTGGCCTCTTGGGAAGCAGGGGTGTGTCTTTCTGAAGCCGTGTGGCCTGGCTCCTCCCGTCTGTGTGGAGAGAGAAGGTTCAACGAGATGCACAGGATGCCTGGGGGAGGCAGCTGTCGGGGACCCTCTGAATGGCTAAGGGGGCTGAGCACAGCACAAACCTGGAGCTCCTGGTCCCCGTGGTGTAGATGCCCACCCCCGAGCAGAACCAGCGCAGCCCACGGGCTGGCCCCCAGCCGTCCCCCGGCCTGCCTTCTCCTCATCGGCAATGCGACTTTTCATTCCTTCCCTCTATATAAACTTCATTTCTGTTTTCTGTATTTATTACTCAAATTGATGCATTACACCCAAGCTGCATATTTGTCTTCATTCTGAAGGAGTCATAGATCTTTTTTTGGTTTTGTTTTTGTTTTTGTTTTCTGTAATTCAATAATTTGGTTTTCCATACAAAGCAATTCAGGTTCCTGCTCCCAAGGCAAGGGGAAAGAAATGAGACAGCGAGGAGTCAGTGTGAGGGAAGGAAGGCAAAGAAGCAAAGAGGAAACACCCGGGCGCCGTGTGCTGCAGAGCCCTGAGCGTGAGAGGTGACTGCAGGGGTCCAACCCCTCTGGAACCGCCGGGGTCTTGACATCACTTACCCCACGCGGTTGCTATCAGCAGGGTGGAGAGGGCGAGAAGACCGAGCAGGCCCCACCAGGGCTGCGGACGAGCCAGAGTCTTCTTGTCCAGATGCTCGGAAAGCCAGAACTAAAGCCATCTGGACCACGGGAGTCGCAGGGCACCCAGCAGTGACCAGGTCACTGCCCAAGGAGTCCATCAGTCTCCTGGCTGCCGGATGAGGGGTCGTGGAACAGAATTCCAGTCTGAGTCAACCAGATGCTGTGTGGACAGCAGGGACGCAGCAGAGCCTGGTGGCTCCAGTTCAGGTGCTAGCCTGAGGCACCAGGCTCACGTGCTGGGGCTCCCACTTCCCAGCAGGTGAGGGCTCCGATTTCACTGTGTCCCCCGATACTCAGGTGTTGAGACTCGGTTGCTGTAGTGAGCAAACTGAGAGGCAGGAATCCTACGCTAGTAATGCACACGTGTGCCACGGGAACACGATTGGCCCTGTGCGGAAGGACAGCCTTTGCTTGGAGGTGGGTTGTTGTTAGACATCGGCAGCATTCACTGTCTTAACGATCCTGAGTGAGTCCTCAGTGGCCTGCGCTCCTCCTGAGGTGTGGCCTGAAGTCCCCAGTGACCTTTCCATCATGTGCCAGGGTCTGAGGCAGTCAGGGCTGCCCCACAGAGCAGCGGGGAGAAGCAGCCTGCTGTCTGCCTGGGGGGCCTGGAGGTGGGAGGCAGAGGCATCTTGCAAGGGGCATGTGAGACGGAACTAGTGGCAGATACCCCAGGTGCAGAGGGAACCGGTAGCAGAATTTGGCACTCTGGGCTCCTCGGATGGTGAAGAAATTAAGGGAGGCCCGCTTGTGCGCTCTGCAGAGGGGGCATTGGTCTCCTAAGTCCAGGTCCTTCCCTCTGTCTCTTTCTTAAAAGAAAACTCCAACATATCTTGCCTGATGGTCTTTCTCAGATATTCTGGGCCCTGCGTGGCTGTCACATAAGCCTCCCACACAAGACCCCAAGCGAAGACTGACATGAAAGGGCAGTGGTAAGACATTCGTGAATGGGTGAACATCTTGAGGAAACCTGGGGCTTGACTCCACCCTCTGCTGCTTCCCAATTAAATGGCATTGAGCCAGTTACTCTCTCAAGTCCTGATTTTCTTGTGATGACAATAAAATACTATCCAAGGACTCAAATACAACCTCAATGAGATGATGAAAAGAAAGCATTGTGTAAACTCTTGGCTTCTATTGATATCACTTAATTCTATTATTATTAAGAGTATTATTGTTGCATAAAAGTCTCTTTTCCATGTTTCTACTTGCAGTGCAAGTATTTAAATGTAGCAACTTTTTTCTGCCAGCTTCACTCAGAGGTCGGCCGCCATCTTCAAATAATGAAGGAAATGGTTGACGGAGTCCCATCCTCTCAGTCTGAGCTTTTGGGTAACACGTGTTAACTGGGCAATATGTGCCTTTGCCTCCAAAGCTTTACACATGGGGTCAATCAGAGAAGCTGTCAGGACACTCCCACTGAGTACAGTGCTCCCCTGAGCAAGGCCTGAGGGTGGTGCCCAGGTGCCCAGGTGCCTGGGTGCCTGGGTGTGGCACTTGCAGGAAGAAGGAGGAAGAGGAAGGGCATCAGGAGCCACTTGTGAAAAGCAGCTCCTGGCCAAGAAGCCTGAGCTTCCCACTAAGCAGAAGACCATCAGACTTTGGAAGTGGGATCGAGCGTCAGGTGACTCAGGAAGGACAATACCAGGGTGGCCGTGGAGGGCTGTTCTCCAGGAGATGGGGAGCGGGCTCTGGCAGGCCCAGGGCTCGGTGTCTGTGCCTACCTTAGCCATGCCCTTTCCTGGCCGCCGGAAAGACTCCTTCCCAAAGCTCAGAGCAAGGCACCAAATGTCTTTGTCTTTTTTTTTTTCTTAATGTCTTCATTAAAATTCGTTGTCTATATCTATGTCTACATGTTGGAAGTTTGGTAGACATTGGGAAAGACAACAGACTGAATAGCACAATGTCGGCTTTGCACACTTGAGAAATATGCTTGTAGGTGTCCTCTGTGGCTTTACCACAGTGTAAACTCCAAGTCATTCATTCATTCCAGCAACGTTTATCAAGTGTACCCAGTTTAAACACTCATTCATTCAATAATATTAATCAAACCTATCCTAGATTATTCTTCCATCCAAGTAACATTTGTTGAGCTTGGGCGAAACCCCTGGGGATATCAAAGTTAGACCAGGCAGGCACTGTCCCTGCCCGGTAGTGCCTCCGTTCCCAAGGACACAGACAGCAAAGGTATGATGGGTGGACATGGTGTCCCCGTTAATGCTGATGGTGCTAAACGCTCCAGAGGAAATGAGGGCGTGCAGGGTGGGCTGGGGAGGCTCTCTGAGGATGAGGGGAATGTGAAGTCCGTACAGGACTTGCAGACAAGGAGGCGGGGAAGAGCCTCTCAGGCAGAGAGCTCGGCACATGCAGTAGCCTGAGGAGGGAGCGGCCAGGGTGGGGTTAGAGGCCAGTGAGCAAGGCGAGACCACCTCTGCTGCCAGGAGTGAGGTCCTCTGAGGCTCAGCCCTCCACATCAGGAGCTCTGCCTCCACTGGACCCCAACACCCACCCAATGCCCAACTGCCCTGCACCACCCTCCTCTCTCCCCAGAGCCTTCTACTCTGCCATGCCAGCATGCCACCTCCAAACCCCCTGCTTGGTCTCATTCAAAGTGCATGCGAAGGGCTGTTTTCAACACGTCTGAGTCTCACCAACGCCCTCCAGCCAGAAGCAACCTTGACCTCTTCCCCATGGGTGTATAAACCTGTATTTAGGTAAAAACCCCTACACACGCAAGTGCGTGAGCTTGTCTCCCAATGATACTGTTGGGAGCTGAAGAAGCTGAAAGAATCATCTGCTTCGGGCCCTCCTGTTGCCCATCAGAGGAGCAAGTGCTGGAGCTTTAGCAGACAGGCCTCGGGTAACGTGGGGATCAGCACCCAGCAGACCCCTGCCGCTTGGTGCCTCAAGATGCACCTGGAGGGGAGCCTCACGCGCCTAACAGGCTGTGCAAGAGAAGCACGTTCGCTGGCCTCCAGGCGATGAGGACGTTCCTGAGGGCCCTCCCCTCCTCCCCTCACGCGCTCTCACTTGCCGCCCCTTCACCACCTGGGGGTTCATACGCCGCTGCATCCCCCACAGTACTCAGAGATGGAAGTTGCTCGATAAATATTTGTAAATGAGTGAACGGTTGACTGGAACGCGAATAAAGGACTTTGCAGGGTGGTCTGGGGGGGATACAGATTTACCTAACAATTTATGTTGCTCTTGACATCCTTTGCTTTCTCCCTGGCCCAGGAGGCCAATAGCACAAATACAAGCCTCGCCATGAAAAATTCACAGCCGTGCATTAGTCAGATACCCTGGTGACATCGCTTGCAAACGGGAAAGCCAAGGTCACAGCAAAAGCGACTGTAAATCAAATGTTTCTTACACACCGCCTCTTCCTGTTGGGAAATCTGACCCGCTGGCTGTGCTTCCCTGGGGACAAAGGCTACTTAGCACGCCTACTTAAAGAGCAAGACCGCCTGGCACTGGAGACCTCTGAGCCAGCTCTCGGCCTTGGCCGCTGGCTCCCCAGCCTTGCTCTCGCCTCCCCCAACAGCTCAAAGGCAAATCTTGCCTTCCGCACAGAGCACTAAGCAATCGTGGAGGATATGAAAGGCTTTCCCGTGGCATTTCCCAGATTCTTTCACTCCGGTATGTCTGGGTATTTGGAAAATAAAAGCATTTCATGGTCAAATAATCGGGAAGTCGGCACACCACTTCCCATCCCTGAGGGTTTCAGGGACACCTGTGGAGACCCTGCAGGAAGAAAGCCTGCTGGACTTCTCCTGCCTGGGCTTCCCTTCATCTGGACAGCAAGCCCCTTCATACCTGCGGCTCTGCGGGGCTGTAGCTCCGTGATGAGACCCACCTAGGACCACAGAGGCCACTCAGGGTCCTGTGGCAACTGCCCCTCTCATTCCATGGGTCCACCAGTGACAGAAGATCCCCAGGACCGTATCGACTGCCCTGGAGAACAGGGATTCGGTTTTACTTGGCAACAGAGGTCTGCCCCAGCCTCCCATTTGCCAGTGCTCTCAGGGACCTGTCCCATGCCACTGCTAAGTGCATTTGGGAAAGGCAGTGCTGCCCAGGCGAGGGATCCTGTTGCAATGGAGAGAAGAGTGCGGTGTGGAGTCGGCAAGGGTTCCAGAGTTGGAGCCCCAGGAAGGTTCCCACAGCAAAGCTAGACGGAAGCAGCTGTGGAGAGCGGGAGGGACAGGTAGCAGGGCCGGAGAGAGGAGCACTTAACCTTGGGCCAGCCTGGTCTAGGAGGAGCGTGTGCTGGCTCAGGCTGAGTGAGGCTGAAGTTCAGGGCCTGGAGGGGGGAGGAAAGCTGGACCCACGTCTGGTCAACAGGCACTTTGGTCCAGAGGATCAGTGGGGACGGAAAGGGAATTTGAGGGCCTGAGCCCGGCCTTGCCCTAGGCGGAACAGGACTCTGCTGGCCTCATCTAACTACCTGGGGAAGGTGGTTCTGTGCACGAGGCAGTTTTCTAGAACACAAGAGGCTGAGGGATTTCTTCACCTCTGCTATTTTTTCAGGAACATAAGACTTGGGTCAAATTCAGTACCGATAACATCCGGTCACTGACTCCACCCTGCTGCTCACAGGGGGCCCTGCACAGTAAGGGTTGGATCTTACGAGACCTTACTCGGGTCTCTCCGTGGAAGAGGGGTGACGTGTTCTGTTGCAGGTAGATTTCGTGTGCTCAAACCACACTGTGTGAAGAGACACCTGGTTGCCTAACCAGGGTCAATTCCTCCCCCCCAGTTCTAGAACCCCAGTTTCGCAGCCCTGAGTTACATTCTGATCACTAGAAGTAAGTGGGACACACTTCTAGACAAGGGAGAGATTTCTAGAAATGTTCCTTAAATGGGATAGAGAACTGGACAGACTGTGGATGTGATGGCTGGTGCTGCAGCTGCTACCCTGAATCATAAGACGAAGCTGAACATAGAAACCACATTGAAGGACGGTAGGAAAAGCAAACAGAAGAATCCCAGCTTCCCAGTGGCAAGGGCTGCTGCCACCAGCACAGAACTATAGCCTCCAGGTTTATGTATCTTGAGAAAACGAATCTCTTTGTCATGAAGCCATTGTGACTTCTCGTCTGTGGGATCCACCCAGTGTGACCCACCCCCCCGCCGCCCCGGCACCGTCATGGGAAACAGGAAAGGCACGGCTCAGGCATACTAGATCTCTTTCCACGGTCACCCCTGGAAACCTCTCCTCACACCCCGAGTCCAAGCTCGCCACGTGTAAAGCTTGCTTGGTGTGAAGCTCTCCCTTCGCCTGGACCTCCCTTCAGTGGCCCTGTGCATCCTGGCTGCACACGGGGCCAGTGTCCCACCACCAGGCTAGCACGACAACCCCCAGCAGACAGCAGAGCTCCAACGAACCATCTGCCCTGGCACGATGGGTACAAAGCAAGGTTTCTGAAGGCGGACAGCTCTCAACCTTCCCCAGGTGGACCGTTCAGATTCTCTTCCTTGGCGTCAACATGGTCATGTCCCTGGGGTGATAACCAGCAGAACTGGGTTTCTCACTGATGTTGGCTTTAAGTCATTGCATGGCCTGGAACAACATATAGATCCTTAAACTTGTGCTTCTTCAAGTGTGTATTGGTGTCTCATTGATGCTATAACAAACTGTCCCAAACTTACTAACTTTAAATGATGCAAAATTATTATCTTGCCCTTTTGGAGTTCTGTGGTCTACAATGGGTCAGTAGTCCTGTGCTCCTTCCAGAGGGTTCTGGAGTCCTTCTAGAGGTGGCCTTGTCTCATGACCCCTTCCTCCATCTCTAAGGTCAGTAACATAGCATCTGATTTTGACCCTCTCACCAGGATCCTTATGATTACATTGGGTCCACTCAGGCTAGGACCATCTGTCACATCTGAACTCCTTAATCATGTCTGCAGAAGTTCATGCCATTTCCACAGGTTCTGGGGATTAGGTGCAGACCTCTTGGCGAGCCATTATCCTCCCCACTATAAGGTAGGTAGTTGAAAGGAGACACCCCAAAGTGTCTTCTGTTGTGAGATTTTCAAAAACTGGTACAGTGCCACAGTATGGCCCTAGTGACCAAACGTACAGGAGAAGTCTCAATGAACTTATTGATCTATTGAGCATGGATTATGTACCCGGTGCTTCACTATGTTTATACAAAGTTAAAGTTAAGGCTCGGCCACAGCATTTAAGTAGACTTAGTTGAGCAACTGCAAAAAAATAGAAATCACCTTCTGAACGTCTGTCTGTTTCTTTCCCAGTCTCTTTAGGGGGTCTGTGTGAATGGGGGTGCATTTCAATCTAGTACTTTTCTTACAGTTTGGATGGAATATCCAATGTTCTCAACAGGGTGACATTATAGACAAAACGATTCTTTCTTTTCTTGGATTCTATTGAGAATTTCAGGACGTCGACCCTCGACCAGAACATGTGGGTCAGGAATGTCATTGTCATTGGAACTCACACATGCACCCGAGTCCAAACTTGCACTGACCTTTGACCTCCAGAGCGCGAACTCCCCGGCTGCCCATCATCCCTCAGCTGACCTTCCTCACCCAGTGCTTGCATGTGACCAGCCCACAACTCCCCCCTGCAGATGCCCGCCACCCACCAAGCCCCAGCACCTTCCAGAGGCAACGCAGAAGCACGCAATGCGGCTGACGGTCCTGTCCCTAGGTTAGCCGGGCTCCCCTCCTACTGACAGGGTCCTTCCCCACTCACACCCCCATCTGACTCCACACCCCCGTCCCTGTGCCTCGGTCTGGCCTTCCCCACCATCTCTGAGAGCCTACTGGGACCACTTGTGGGCACACAAGCCACCTCTCCACCTGCCTGCCCTTCTGTCCTGATGCCGTTCTGATCTCAGTGTCACTATAAAGAGTCACTCTCTGCTCCTTGACTGCCTGCTGAGGAGCGGGATTTGGACAGGGCCTGCAGACTCTTCCTCCCCCGTCAGCAGGGAGCTAGGAGCCCCGCGACCCCAAAGGCGTCCTCAGCCCGCTCCTACTCAGATCATCCTCGGTGAGACGGGCAGGTCTGTGACGGTGGAGAGCACAGGCCCCTGAGTCTAACCTTGCCCTGAGCTCATCGCCGTGGGACCTTGATGCTTTCCTCAGACTCTGTGCACCCCGCACGTGGTCTGCACGAGGAGGATGAGAGGGAGCCATCTTGGACAGTGTGAGGAAAGGAGTCTTCAAGGCCAGGGGTCAGCAGGGCCTGGCAGGCCCACGTCCTGGACAGTGGCGTCGGCCCCGGGACGGCTCACTGGCCTCCTCAGCCAGCGCAGTCCTTGCTCACTCACTTCCCCTGACTCAAAGAACTCTGGGCGGATCGGAAGGCATCCGTGCAGCTCTGTGCGGCACATTCTCCAGGAACGTGGTGCCAGGGTGTGTCTACAGGCTTTGGTTTTCTTGCCTGCAAAACAGAGCATTGACCTAGATCATCTTCGCAAAGAACACTTTCAACTTAAATGTTCTCATAGTGGCTCCTTTTCCTCAGAGCCGGGGACGGAGGACCAAGCCAGAGCACACACACAGATGCTCCACCTGGCTGCTCAACCACAGATGGGCACCTGCTGTGTTCTCCCAGGTGCCCTGGGGAAAGGTAGGTCACAGGAAGGGAAAGGAACATGCTGGAAGAGTCTGGCTTCTCAGCACACACGGAGCTCCACAGGCGCTGTGCCTCACTGGCCTGCAACGTTAAGCTCCATCCATGTGGGGATCCGGTTTGCTCAGCCCACAAGCCCTGGGCTCGCACCGGCTGGGCGCAGGACAGATGCCCAACTTATACTTATTGAATAAACGAGGGAGGTGGGGGGCTGCCTCGCCTGCACAGCAGCTTGCCAGTCTCCCTCACCTGCCAGCCGAACAGGCACCAGAGGCTAGGCAGTCCTCTGCACCAAAGGCGCTGCCTTTCTGGACCCATTCCGAAGCTTCTACGGCCCATCTTCTCCAGGGCCAGAGTGAACCTTCCTACAGCAAAGGGGAGCAGAAAAGTCACTGGGCCCAGGAGACCAGGGCTGGGTCTCCGCCTCACATCATGATCTCCAATTGTCCTGGCTTCCCAGGTCTCACCCCGCCCGTCTATGTGACGGCTCTACTGCCCCTAAAAGTGTTAGAGATGGAGACTGAAAAGAAATGCATCAAGCGATTAGCAGTGCTTATCTCTCAATGATATAACTCCTCTTTGGGCTTTTTTCTCTACTCCTAAAATGTCTAACAATGGACAAATATTCTTGTAAGAAGTAACAATGCACATTATTAAAATGTGAGACAATTCCAGGCCCCGTGCTTTCTACACTTAACCTAACAATAAAGTTAGCTCTGATTTTTGAGTGCTTTCTCTTTTATTTCTACACCTACCCACACAGTCTCCCCGTCGAGAGAGGGATCTTTGGTGGATGCTGAGAAGTTGGCTGGTGAGGTATTGGAAATGTCACCAAAGGCGGTGTGGCACTAGCGAGGCCTCGTATTCTTTCTTATTCTCAGTCTCCTCCTTTATAAAGAGAAGGCACTAGATGAAAACTCGCCCAGTTATAAAATTCTGTGCTTCCTTATGCAATCGGCCTGACATACTTTGAATGGCCCCCCAGAGAAATGAGATGCGTATTGCAGGAACAAGAGCAGCGTGCCACAGAGACCAGGCTGTCACTTCTGCTGAGGAACCACCATGTCCTGCAGAGTCCCAGGTCTGCTGGGAAGTAAATCAGTTTTATTAAGCCAACTGGGGATCGATATCAGGCACTTAGGTCCTCATCAGACCATCCCGGCTGTGGGAAGAACAGAATCTCCCGGATTAAATCTATAGTGGGCTCTTTCCAGTCAATCTCCAGAGTTGGTGGTTTGAATTATTACAAAATCATGAATTAAAAAAAAAAAAAAACAAGAAGAGAGGCTCTGGGACCTTCTCAGCCACCGAACGCCCACTTCCCTTAGCGAACAGGGAAGGAGACCTTTATGAGGGTAGCAAGCAGCCCTCTTTCTGTTCTTCCCCGGACAGTCAGGAGATCCAAGTTGGCTTCCAATCATTCTGTCAGGGAATAGCAGGTGATCTGGGGTCCTGGAGATGACTTTGAAGAGTCTGAGGCCTTTCAAAGGCTCAAATAATTAGGTAGCTATTGCCCAAAGAGCACCCTGGGGCCATGGGAGAGCTGAGCGGCTTTTTCCACACTCCTGTGAAGCCACCCTAAACAAGTCAGGCATTAATCAAGGTTCATAATCAAATTCAGATGAGATGATCACCTGAGAGGTTTCCTAACCCTCATCTGCGGACGATTGGTCTCTCCTCTCTTCCCCCAAAGTCCAGAGCAGCTTCCAACAACTCCCAGGGGACCGCCCCTCTGCCCCTTCAGGACCACTCAGCCCCAGAGCAGACGGACTTCCACTTCGGTGCATCAGATCCTTCAGACACTGACCAGGCACCCGCCACGTGCCAGTCACCAGACAGGACCAGGAGGAGTTGGCAGAAGATTGCTAATACCCTGAGCACCAGGCAAGTTGCAAAGAGACGCAGACAGCAGGTCCCCCTGTCCATCCTGTGCCCGAGCCCAGGAGGAGGTGCACAGCAGCAGAGTCATTACTGGAAACGAACAGGGCTTCGGCGGAGGCTGCGTCCAGGGCTGGAGACCCAAGAGCAAAGGTGTCCGCCCACTGGAAGGTCAGGACAGGTTTCTAGCAACCTGTCTGTGGCAGAACGGTGCTGGTAGAGACGGCAGGGGAGGACAGAGTGGTTTGTGTTGCTGGCAGATGGCCTTCTGAGGGAACCATAGGAAAGCGAGGGCTAAGACTGACCTCCAAGTCGGCGTCTTTCCTAACAGGTGAAGTGGTTCCACTTACCACAAAAAAAGGACAGGTCACAGGAGCTCGGCACGCTCGCGCCCCAGCTCAGCTATATTCCCTGACAAGGCCCAGGGGCCTGGGGATGGCCCTGCACTGCAGGAGGGACTGTGGAATTCTGGTGTCCGGTCCTGTGCTCCGACTGGGCCAGGATGCCCGCTCTCAGAATTCACCTACTCAGGCCCCCTTCAGTAGGACCCATCCAGGGGAACCCGGGGGACCAGGAGGGTACCACTAAGGAGTGCTAAGGAACAACAGGGTCATAGGGGAGCGCACGCAGTCCTCAGGGTGACCGTCTCCCTGCAATGCCCCCTACTGGTGGAGTCTAACATGGAACCAGCTGGCAAAGAAATGTACAGCACCGTCCCAGCTCAGGCATGACAAAGCAGAGTGCAGGGCTGGTTGGGGCTGAAGATCTCGATTGCCAACCCACCATTCAGGACTCTGCACACACCCGCCGATACCTTGGTACCCAACTGCAAAGTGACTTGTGGTGTGAGCCACATACGTAGGTGGACATGAGAGGAGAATGCAGACGGTGCCCCAGGTCAAGACCCTCCTCAGAGGAATTGACCCAGGCAGAATTGAGGCCTCTGGGTCTTCTTGCCACACACCTTTCACACAGACCTCTCTTGAGGTGATACATTCCCCCCAAAACAGCCACAGACAGGAAGGAGTCCCAGAGAAGGGCTGGTTGACTCTCCCGGGACCCATCATCCCTTCCTGTGGCGAGATGGTGATGTGGGCCCCGACTTCCAGCTGCCAGCCCCCTCCCTGGCGACAGCTCCTGGTGACTCCAGTTTCCTCCTGGTAACTGCCTTCCAGAGCAGCCTTGACTCTCAGATGTGGACTGTGCTTGATTTGATGGATACCCCCTCCCCGCCCAATGAATCTCTGACCTTGACCTCTTCCCAATGCCAACACCACACTGACCCTCAAAACCTGCCAAAGAGGAAATGAACCCGGGTTGATGAACTGACTGAAGCCCAGCAGAGATGGTCTGGGCATGAGCACAACCTCGAGACCAAACCAACCACCATCTACTTACTCTCACCAGGAGACAGCAGGTTCCATCAAAAAAAAAAAAAAAAAAAAACAAATTGTACCCCAAAATTAGGCTTCTTCAAAAGAAAATAAGTTGAATAAGTGGGAAAATATCAAGCACTCAGAGGCCTGCAAAACTGGGATAATTCTGCCCCCTGCGCAGACTCCTTGAGGTCAGATGAGACGAAAGCCAGCAGCCGTGAGCCCGAGCATGCGTGGAAAGATGGTCGGCACCATTTCTGCACATGATCTGGGACTGTTTCCAAGTGCACAGGAGAGCGGAGAGAGAGGCCCTGGAGCAGGTCTGCCCGGGCTCTTTCCTCGTTGCTGCATTTCATCAGCAACCTCTGTGGTTCTCCTGCAGGACAAACCTCATTCTGGCTCAGGAGGTGGCAGGTGAGCGCAGCTATTGAAGTGTTCCAGAGGCTATTGGGCTCATTTCGGAACACCCTTAGAACAAGCCCCATTTTATCCAAGTGAATAATATGGTTTCCCTTCTGTAAGCAAAACCATGATATATAGGCAAACTCCACGTTAATTGCATAAACCAGTGGTAAAGCCCCCAAAGAACAATTAACTTTCATGTGAAATACTCCCAGCTGAAATCTTGGAAAACTTGCATGTAATTAGTACTCTCTGCCAGGCTCTGAAGTATAAAATACAATACATCAGGGCTTGCAGCACTAATATCACTGAGAACGCCGCTAACGGGGGACTTTAATTTGCCACTAATATGCAGATGGCAGGCAAGTTGCGCTCTCTTTCACCTGTTTGGCTAATTGTTTTCCCTGTGATTTAGAAACTCTATACAATGCAGCGGACACGATGTATCAGATTGCCACTGCTGCGGGGGAGTCACACAGTTTAGATTTCAGATTCAGGAGCAAACTTAGAGTTCATCTGGGAGAGTTCCCAAGCAATAGACCTCTTGCTTCGGAATCATCTCTGAACAATTCACAAATGATAGCTTCCTGGGTTGTATCCTCAGGACTGTGATTCTGCAGGTCATAGCTGGACTTCAGAAATCTCCATTTAAAATAAACAAGCAAATGCCTTTCTTCCATCAAATGGTCCTGTTTAGCTACACCCCCAACAAATGCCATTCTAAATGCCACACTTGGAAACCACCGATACCCTGACCCTTTCACTCAGTGCCTGGATTCCTTCTCTCTAATTGAGTGATCAGTGGGCATATAAGTTCTGCTTGAACACTCCCAAGTTATAGGAGCTGAGTTTCTCAGCTCCAGTCATTGGTTATCACCTGGACTACATACTGAGAGGGTGCCTTAGTTCATTTTTATTGCTGTAATAAAATAACTGAGGCTGGGTAGCTTGTAAAGAAAAGAGGTTTATTTTGCTCATAACTTGGGAGAGTCAAGAGCAAGACACCAGCATTCACCAGATGCTGACCAGGGCCTCCCTGGTTCTGTCACATAGTGGATGGCAGCATGGCAGGAGCGTATGCAAGTCAGATGGTGAGGCAGAAATCAAGGGGGAGAGGCAGACTGCAGGTCAGACTCACTCTTTGCAGGAACTAACCAGGGACCCTCCATTAAAGCCATCTAAGAGCAGGATCCCCAGTGACATAGTCACATTCCAGTGGCCCCACCACCTCTTAACATCACTGCAGGGGTCACCAAGCTTCCAACACATGGATCTTTGGGGAACACACCCAAATACTACGCAGACCACCCCAGAGAGCTTCTCAAGCTGCACCAGACTGAGCAGAAGAGAAGGCCAAGTTGACTGATTCCCTTCGCTCTAGACACAGGTGAGGGCAGCCTGCATACGTGCATTTGTCACTTCTGATGAGAAACACCTACTTGAAATCCAATGGCATAGTTTTTTTTTTTTTTTTTTTTTTTTTAAGACACCCATTTATTTATCTACTTCATCCTACAAAAGAAGTAAGCTAGGGAGAGATGTGCTAGGCAGACGACAGTTCCCCCGAAAGTCCACATTCCCATCTCAGTGAAGGCCAGCACACATGGCAAGGAGTGAGTGAGTTCAGGATTTCAGATGACAAGACTGATCTTTACGAGGATGTCAAGTCCTTTTTTTTTTTTTTATGTCATCTTCTCGTGTTTTTTTTTATTGTAAACAAATGGGATACATGTTGTTTCTCTGTTTGTACATGGCGTAAAGGCATACCATTTGTGTAATCATAAATTTACATAGGGTAATGTTGTTTGATTCATTCTGTTATTTTTTCCCTTCCCCCACCCCTCCCACCCCTCTTTTCCCTCTATACAGTCCTTCCTTCCTCCATTCTTACCACCCTCCTTAACCCTAACCCTAACCCTGACACTAACCCCTCCCACCCCCCATTATGTGTCATCATCCGCTTGTCAGCGAGATCATTCGTCCTTTGGTTTTTTGAGATTGGCTTATCTCACTTAGCATGATATTCTCCAATTTCATCCATTTCAATGGCATAGATTTTAATTGACAAAGATTGAAAACAGCAACCTCGTTCAGACAGTAGCCTGATATCGAAGTTCTGGAGGGGAATTGGCCAGAAGGTCAGAGTCTGGGAAGGCGGCCTTGGCTGTGGCTTAAGCCAACCCGAGCTCCACCTTCAGACGTCTGCAGTGTCACAGGCCTGCTTAATGGCATGTGCCCAGCTTAATGGGTGAGACTATTCTGAGAATCAAACAAGCTTATGAATGTGAAGAGGCTTTGGAAATGCTGAGGCTTTATTAAAAAAAATAAATAAGGCAAGTAAAGAGCCCTAATTGTCAGCATGCTGTCAAGCACTAGCCGCGTTCTCCCGGGAGGGCGGGTGCTTGAGCAGGTAGACAAACACAAACGCGCGGCAGCAGAGAACTGGAAACGCTGAGGCTTTCTGCCCGTAATGATATCGAGGCTTCTTTTGTTATCAGAACAAAGGCTTGTTCAAACCCAGAGCAATCAGAACGCTGGTTTGCCTGGTTTTCAAACAGCTTTTGTAAACATTCTGTAAACACCTGCCTCTCTGCCTTCTTCTCCCGCCTTCGACTACCACTACCAAGCCTCACCCTTGACTGGGATTCAAGTGAGCTGCCATCGCCCTGAGCTCATGGGCTAGAACTGTGCGAATCAAATGGTGACTCTAGCTGGTGGCCGAGGGACCCCTGTTATTTCACACTGAAGAGCCTTAATTTGTTAAATGGTAGGTGGCATGGACACCGGCTGGGCTGAAAGACACCAGGTTGTGCAGCTGATGGAAGCATGGGTTAGTTTGCCGGCGGGTGAGGACAGGTCTTGCTGACCACTATCTCTTGCAGCACTTGGCTTTGTAATTTGTGTCTGCATGAACTCAGCGCGTGTGTGTTGAGCAAGGGAACGTCACCGTGAATGAATGTGTGCTTTACCCATGGCTCCCTGCTGGGTCAGGGCTGCTTGCTCTGCTCAGGAACTAGGATGTGTGTGCTTGTTTGTGCGTGTGTGTTTGTGTGTGTGTGAATCGGAGCCTCTCAGAGACGATACCTACTTTAGAACAAAAAGAACTATATCTCCACAGCTCCAATAGCATCAGTTGGTTTCCTCCATTTGTTTAAAAAGCTGTCCTTGTTTGATCTTCTTTACTGCAAGCATATTTGCTAGTATCTCCGGGTTTCACGGGCAGGACGGGACAGTGGCTACCAGGGCTGCCCCAGAAACCAGCAACTTGGTGTGACTCCCATCTGCACCTGAACCAGCAGGTAAGGAGGGTCCCTCTGTGCTCCAGTCCCCTCCTGCGCACGGCAACAGCAGGCAGGTTACTGCTAAAAGGGTCACATGGTCAAGGCACTGGGAGCGGCAAGACCAGCCCCCGGCCGGGGCGCTTGCTCACCAGGAGCTTGTGCACCTGCGTGGTATTCTGCTAGATAATGCTAACACAAGCCATCTGATCAAGAAAAAGCACCAAACTGATTGGCAGGGTTGTAACCCAACCAAAGCAACCAGTGTTGCTTACCTGAGTTCTCCACCTGTCAATCCTGCTAGTTTTTCATCCTGTCGGAACCACAAGGAAGGGAGAATGGACCGGGTCTGGTAGGGTGTTAACGAGATGGTTTGTTAATCATTACCACATGCTGAGCTCTTGGCTTGGTCCCATGAAGGCAGGGAAGGTTCTGTTCTGATGTGCAGCAGCCCCGGGAGGTAGTGGGACCATCTACCCTGCCTCCCCGGTCAGCAAGGAGCCAGTCACTAAATGAGACCCAGAGAGCTCCAGAGTAGGAAGCAACAGGCTCGGGACTCGAATCCAGGCCTGCATGGGCCAAGCCTTCTGTTCATTTGATAGTTGCCGATCAAGCGTTTATTATTTGACAGTCCCCATGTGACAGACAGCAACGGCAGAATTGCCCTGCCTGTCCCCAAGAACCTTAAACTCTATCCTGCTTTTTCCTACTGCATCAAAATTACCACTGATGGAATAAAGTCAGATCTTAGCCACATATTTGACATTAGCACTAAGGTCACCCATGTTGTAAAAGTTTCCCGTTCAATCTGATACGTTTTAAAAGAACACATAACTGCCCTTGAGTCCTAGCCACTGTAGATCTCACAGGACCAGCAGTATTGGGTTTGTGTGTGATGCTCTATCTGGTATCAAAGATTTCTGTTCTTAGAGCAATATTCTCAGTTTTAAAAATAAATGACATTGATTTAGCATTAGGACCCTTTTATATAAGAATTTATCTCAACAGAACTTTTAAAGACATAAAACATACAGTTTATGTAGCCTTAGGTTTCTGAGCGCCAAATCAAACCGAATAATAAAGTAAAACGGAATAATAAACCGATCAAATAGTGTAAGATGGAGTCAGGACTGATTTGGAAGCACCTTTTATAATTACTAGGCTGGAAGCCGTCTCTGTAGATTCGGCAGAACTGAATCATGAAATGAATTAAGACCATACCAAATTATTAATACTTTTCATATGCTGTAAAAAGCCTTCCTTCCTGCCTCTCTGGGAACTGGAGCAAAGTGTCTCAGAGAGCAGCCTGGGCAAATAGAGGGAAATTAACAAATAGGATATTGCCTATTGTTCTTTAATATCCACTTGTCTAATCCTTTGAACATTTATGGGCCTTTATTCTTTTCAAATAGCTTTCAAGTGCCGTATCTCCTTTCATCTTGGTAACACCACAGTTCCTAAAAGGGGTCTCCAGGCAGAGTCAGCAGTTAGGAGCTCAGTGGAGATGGAGGGCTTCTGCCACCCCCAGCTGCACACCCACCACAAGTTCTTCAACAGACCCGTGCCCGCCCAGCCCCACTTGTCTGAGGAGGCCCTGGTGGGACAGGAGGTTCTGCAAAGAGGGCAGCGGCTGAGCTGACGGCCGCCAGCTGGTAATGCCTTCAGGGTCTGCCTTTGCATAGGGTCAGGGACCAGGCTACCCTCAGGGCAGCTGCTCAGCCGCTGGCCAGTGACTGAGCAAGGCAGGGGTCCATGAGCCAGGACATTTCCACCCACCACGGGACCCCTGGATGGGTGATCCACGTTGGAAGTCCCACTGAGGTCAGACACAGAGTTCTGCACTGATCTGGCAGCCCGCCTGCCCAATCCTGCTTCCTCCCCTGTTGTCACAGGCTACGGGTCCCAGTAAAACCCCAGAGAGACGCCTGCATTCCCAGCTCCCCCTCAGCTGCATTCAGAGAGGCCCAGGTGCCTACCTAACAATAATGCTTCCCTGGGCAGCCGCGTGAGGTAATGCAGGGGAAGCTATCTGGTAGCAGGCTGGGTGCTCACACATGCTGGCTAAGCTTGCACTTGCAAGAAGGGAGCAGGGCCTTGAAGTGATTCGCCAGCCCACAGACATTTGCTCTGCATGTGAGTGATTCGAAACGATGTCATCCATGGAAGTTTCTTGACAGTGACATCATTTACCTCATGCATCATTCATGACCAGGAAGTCACATCTAGGTCACTCTCCAGGGTTGGAGCATTAGTCTGAGCATCTGGGCTTCTCTGGGAATGGGCTTGGGCCTCTCTGGCTCCTCTGAGGCTGCTCTTCATACCATCCTGCTCCAGGGGCCCCGAGGAGGCAGCAGCCCAGGTAGCTCCCTGCAGACTCTTTGCAGGATAAGAATCTGTTGGTTCACTTTTTCTGTTATGTCTCAACTGACTAGCTTGACTCTTTTCACAGTTGTGTCTCAATCAATTGCTTTTATGTCCTGGGTTTTAGGTAACCTCTGAATGGCACTTGGTGCTTTTCACAGTGTAAAAACAACATGAAATGAAATGTCTCATTCCTGCTGCCGGGTGCCAGTTGGCTTCTGTACACCTGCTGCTATCTTGAGATGTTAATTGCTCAGTTCAGGACCCAGGTAGCCTTCCAGTCTCTTCCTTCCCATCTGTTTATTAACGCTCCTCCGATGCCAAGCCCCGTGACAAACCATTTGCACCTTGCTTCATTGACTCTTCCCTGCAACTCTTGAGATCAGTATTGCACAAAGAAACTGAGACCGGAGAAGTTCAGTGTCTTGTCTGAGGTCACCCAGCTGGTAAGTCCCTGTGTCATGAGGGTTCACAGCTACAAGCCACCAGAGATGGCAGTGGGTGACCAGCAAAGGCATTTATTAAAATGATGTGGGAGAGGAGAACTGGGGGACTCCCGGAGCTGCTGAAAAGGCTCGAGAGCTAGTCTTGGGTGGAGGCGGCCAGGAGAAACGCTTCACCGGGCACGTACACGTTCCCTCCCTCACCTCCTGTGGTCCCAAACCCAGGACCAGTGCAAACACCTCTGATGGGCTGGACTCAGGTGACCAGCCTGTGCCTTGGAAAGCAAAAGGCCAGCACTGTCCACCCTTGAAGCAGGGGAGGACCTTTGCACATCTTCAAGTTCCAGAAGTTGGGAGCTGTCTTCAACCAGGCAGGTGTGGGGGACAGAACAATGTCCTGCAAAGCTGACCTCAGAACCCCTGAGTGTATTAGGCTGCATGGCAAAGGGGGACTAGGGGGACATTGGAACTGAGGTCGCTCATCAGCTGATCTTGGAGTCAGAAGATTATCTTGGATCATCCTAGTGGTCTCGATGCTCAACAGAGGAGGATGCGGAAGGCCAGTGTGAGTGAGGCAGAGTAAGACCCGCCCTGGCTGCCGTGAGGACGGAAGGGGAGTGAGTCCAGGGCTGGGAGCAGCCTGGGGAAGCCGGAAGAGGCAGGGAGAGGATCCTGCCCTGAGGCCTCCCAGGGGACCAGCCTTACTGGTGGGAGGCCAGTGAAGCTGATTTAGACTTCTGGCCTCCAGAACTGTCCGCCAACCAACGTGCAATGTCTGAAGCCAGTAAATGGGTAGTGATTGTGGCATCAGCAACAGGAAACAAGCCCAGCAGGCGGGATCCTGGGGAGCAAGACAAGTGTCCACTGAGGTGCAGTCTGGATGTGAAACCAGGTCCCAGGTCTGTCTGTTTCCAAAGCCTGTGCTCAGGAGCACGGTGCCCTAGTGACTTGTCCTGAGGGTAGCTGAAGCGAGGGCACTGAGGGCTGGCACAGAACAGTGTGGCCGAGCAGATGGAACAGAAGGTGTGAGCGGGTTGCCATCATCCAAGTGAGACACAGAGGAAATGGAGAGGAAGTGAACCCAGGCTTCGGGCCCGCTGTCTGGGCTCTGCTGGGAGAAGAGCTGAGCTGAGTCAAGGGCCTGCCAGCCTGTGTTTGGCTCAAAGCTACCACGTAAACCTGCAGTGTGGCTCAAAGTCACCATGTAAACCTGCAGAGGAGGCCGAGGCCTGGAGAAAGACGCAGAGAGCGTTGGAAGCTAAATAAAGGTGTATGCAACATTTTTCCTATCTCAAGCGTCCACGTTACCCGGGCTACAGGGAGCTCCAAGAAGCGAGAATGAACAGCCATAACAAAATCAGAAACACGCTGAACATTTGGAGGGAGGACCAGATTCAGAGAGAGTCTCTTTAGCATGAATGTTAACTGCAGCAAAGCAAAACAAATTTATTTTAGTCTGCAAAAAAGGGAGAGTGTAAAGTGTTTCTAGGGCACAGAGGGGTGGTAAACAGGAGCAGTGCACTACTACTGGACTCAGCATGGAAGCCTGGGTTGGTGTGTTTGTATTTGATGTGCTGTTTCATTCCTTCTTTCCCCCTAAACATTTCCAGGGATTTCTGACGTTTGCTGCTGATCTTGGCTTCCCTAGTTTTCCCCATGAGATCTCAGATCTCTTCCTTGTAAATCAACAATGGTGGTGATATTGATGAGTGAACAGCAAGAAAACACGGTTCCTGTAGTTTGGGAGAGACAACTAGACGCGACTTGTAGAACCCAGATTCCGTTCTTACCCCCAGTCATTCTGGGCTCGCAGCTAGGGACCGTTTTGGTGTTGTTCATGTTTTCATTTCTTTTTTAATTGTCCATTTTTCTTTTTTCTTTTTGTATTGTGCTGGACATGGAATCCAGGGCCTCACACATGCAGGCAAGAACTTGACCACTGAGCTACATCCCCAGTCGCCTTACCTGTGTATATTTTAAGTGTACAACGTGATGTTTTGATGTACACAGACCTGATGCAGTGGTCACTACCGTCACTATCAAATTATCAATTGCTGACGTCGTTATCTTCTTGTGCATACGTGTGTGGCAAGGGCACCTGGACCCACTTTCCTGGAACTTTCCCTGCATGTAGTCATTGCTTGGTGTGCCCAAGGGACTGGGGTCACAACCTCCCGCAGACACCAAAGCCCACAGATGCTCGAGTCCCACATGTAATTTGGCATTTGCATGAGACCTCCCTGCATCTGTTCATGAACTTCACATCTCCAGACTGCTCATGATACCTCATGCAGCGTAAATGCTGTGTCACTAGTTGTGCTATATCGTTAAAGGAGTAATGACAAGGACCAGCACAGACATCGTTTTTAAGAAACATTTTCCCCTGAGGTGGATGATCGGGGGTAGGCGGCTTGCAGGTGTTGCCCAGAGTCTCCATGGCAGGTATTAGATTTCCAGTCTATCGTCTCACTCAGTGGTGACCTGGTGCCTTCGACGTCGGACCTCCCTCCATTTCCCCTGCTGCCCACTCTGGGGACCAACACTCTGCTCCTTACTTTTAGTATTTGAGATTTGAGATTCCACCTATAGATGAGGTCACGCAGTCTGTTCCTTTCTGCAGTCTGGCTTAGCTGTAACCGAAAGACCTGACGGGAACAACTGTAAAGGAGGCAGTTTATCTGACTCTCACGGTTTCAGAGCCCTCTGTCCACAGACAGCAACTCCCTTCCTCGGGGTCAAGGGGAGGCAGAACATCACCGTGGAAGGATATGGAGGAGGACAGCTGCTCAGGGCTCCCCCAGCCACACCTGCCTGCGGGCACCACCCAGTTCATCCCCAACAGGAGTTAGCGCTCTGATCAGGTCGAGGCTCTCGTAACCCAAGTGTCTCACCTCTGAACCTCCTGGCACGGTCTTCACGCATGAGCTTCGGGGGCTCCTCATATCTAGACCCAAGCAACATCCTCCAGGCTCAGCCATGTTTTCACAAATGACAGAATGGCCTTCTTCATTAAGACTGAATAACTCCCCCTTGAGTGTGGATTCTTTATCCCTCCACCCGTCATCATGGACGCTCCGGTCGCTTCCACCTGGCTGTGGAGAACAAGGCCGCCGTGAGCATGAACGGGCAGTGTCTCTGAGACATCATGCGCCATTTCCTGGAAAATGTGATGTTTCTATTTTTAATTTTTGGAGGCGTCTCCAGTGCTTTCCTTGGTGGCCGGACCAAAGGACATCCCCACCGACAGTGCGGCGATGCTCCGCTCTCTCCCCAACACTCACCTGTCTTTCCATAGCAGACATTCTAACAGGCGTGAGGTGCTGAGTCTCCACAGTTTTCATTTGCATTTCCTTGATGCTTAGTGACAATGACCCCTTTTCATATCCCTGTTGGTCCTTTTAAAGTCTTCTTTAGGAAAAAAAGAAGGTCACTTCAGCAAACTGTTTTTCATTCCCTGAATTCCCTGAATTTCCACATGGAAGTTGGCCGTGCTTCTGATCCTTTCTCTCTTCTGACCTGGCCAATGAATCCTAGCGCAACCTCAGAATCTTGAAGGCCATGTCCCTTCTGACGTCATTATGCCTCATTACCTGGCCTCTGCTCGGCCCAGTTTTCTTTTCCGTTCTCTGCCTGGCGCCTTTGGACTTCCGGCCTGGACAAGGTCCTGGAGCTGGCTCCCAATCCTGGCCACTCTCTGCTCTGACTTCACACACTGAACTGGGAGCTAGGAGATGCCTACCCCCTACTCCAGCCCAAGGGACCTCCAGGAGGAGCCCCTCATCAGCCTCCTTCTTCCCAGGCCCTCGTACAGATTCTGTGGGTGTCTGAGTTCTGTTTGTCTTCGGAATTTCTAATCCCTTCATCATCCTTTTTCCGATTTGCTCTTGATTTCTTTCTGTAGTGCTTTCTCCCTGGGGATGTGCGTTCAATCCACGCATCTGCTTACAGCCTCTTTTTGAATACTTGGGCAAATATTCATTGAATTTCTGTTTCATTGTTTTCCTTCTCTCTCGATAAATTATCCTGTCTCGTCTTAGAGGCCACCATGTCTCCCTCACTGAACTCGAGACCCTTCATGCGCATGAAAAATCCCTCTGAATTTATCTTCATCTCTAGTGAAGGCTCACCTTGATTATTTTCCACCGTCTGCTCCTTCTTGCCAGCGTCTGATATTAATGCAGTGTGTGGTGCACAGCGAAGTTTGCTAATTTTGTTCCTTCCTTGTCTGCCTGGACTCCTGAGTGAATAAGCTCTAAGGAACAAGATGGCTGCCTGAGGCCCCCAAGCAGTCACAGCCCCCACAGGCCCTGTGCTGCACGGCTACCAGTCCAGGGCCCTGGCTCAACATGCATCAGGCCATGCCAGCCCTGCTCAGTGCTGAGCATAAGGGAGGAATGGCCCTGCTCAGCCCCAGCCGCCACGCCTGGGTCCAGGCCTATGCCACTCCACAGAGCTTGCTGGTCTCGGTGTAGTTCTTAGATGCCTAACCAGAATGCTGATGGCTCTTCGCACACAGAGGATCCTCCGTTTAACATCTGAGGGATGGCATGAGTGTAACTCACTACCACACACTCAAAATAGACAATGAAAACGTAAGCACTGTGCTATGTCGGGGCCATCGCACCTCACCGTCCCCGGGGCCCTGCACACTCCAAAGGACATCCAAACAAGGAATTTCAGTCTTGGGCATTTCAAATAGGGAGAAAGAATACAGGGACATTTTCCTTACCCCTACATTAAAGAGGGGAGACTCTCCCTGTGACATGATCTCAGGGAAACTCTTTCCAAGGTCAACTGGAATAGTCCAGGACACCACTGGGCCAGGGAAACACCAGGGCCCTTGTGTTTGCAAAAGGCTTGAATTAGCCAGCTTTTTGTCACTGTGACCGAAATACCTGACAAGAACAACTCAGAGGAGGAAAAGTTGATTTGGGCTCACAGTTTCCGAGGTTCAGAGCAAGGCTGGCCAACTCCATCATCATGGCGGAAGGACATGGCAGAGGAAAGCAGTTGGGGACATGGCAGTCGGGAAGCAGATGGAGAGCTTCTCTCACCAGGGACAAAATACAAACCCCAAAGACACAGCCCCAGGGACCAACTCTCTGTCCACACCCTACCTGCCCACAGTCACCATACAGTTAATCCATTCAAGTGAATTAATCCACTGCTCTCATAATCTGATCATCCTCTTCTGAACCTTCTTGCATGGCCTCACACATAGTTTTTGGGGGACACTATGTATTCAAATGATAAGAAGGCGCACCTCTTCTAGCTGTACAGTCTGGGATACGTTATTCCATCTCCCCAATTCTCCATGTGAAATGGAGGCCACAGCAGCATCTTGCACTGAACTTGACAAAGAAAATCAGACAAAGAACTTGAGTACAGTGTCCGTCCTCCCCAGCTTCCCATCCAGCAGCAACGCGCCAGGTTGGTTATACCGTCTGGTTCTGTGGGACTTTCCCGGATCTACAGACTCCTCGTGGCATCCTGAACTTGGGCAAGGCCCATCTTCACAAACCGTCCACAGCACCAGGTGAACCCTGTGCCTCTGGAGTAGGAGAGTCTGGGTTCAAAGCTTGCTTCTGCCCCTTTATTGCAGGATGATCTTCAGCATGCCATATTCAAAATAATAGAACCCATAAAATTCTAGATAATCCACATAAAATATTGAGCAAATAGTTTTAATAGATGTGTATTAATATCCAAGTCCTTGATTATTTTTGACATCTTATCATTTTCCTAGAGGGGTGAGGATGGGGAACATAGGAGCCAGTAGAGACTTTTTTTTTTTTTTCCAGCAAAAAGAGACTCTGTTAGCGTGTACAGCTCCTTTCCTGTGTGGTCTGATCCTCAGGTGCACATTGATCCTCAAAACAGCAAATGAGAAAGGAGATCATTACTGCTTCCATTTTACCAAGGAGAAAATTGAGCCATGAAGAAGTTCAATGGTTTTTCCAAGGTCACGAGGCCAGTGAGAGAGAGCGCAGGTCCTTCTGACACTTAGCCCAATGATCTGTAAGCCACTGACTCACAGTGAGACCCAGGTCCCCAGATGCATGTCCTCGGGCTGAGTTAAGACAATTTTCCTTTAGACCTTTAATAAAACCATTTGTTTGCTCCAGTGCCACACGTAGCTTTTCTTCTTCTCTGCCAGTCGCTTGCCTCTTAGCAAGAAAAGGACATCGACTCAGTTATCAGCTGGTCTTTGAGATTCCGGGCATCAAGTGGAATCACTCTCTGAGGTCAGTCCAAATGATTATTTGAGGGACTCAATTTCCTTTAGAGGAGGCACATTGTCAGTTCAATCTACTGTGGAATTTGTAGTATTAATGAATTGAAGTATACTTTAGGGATTTCTCCCAGATGCTTATTTTAATTTAAGCTCTAGGGGTTTAACTTTCCAAAATACTCAATTTTGTTCATTATGAAAACTAATAACTGGCTTATTTCGCTGCTAATTTGGGTACGAAGGTTAATTATCTATAGTGGAGTGGTCTCAAGCTAATCTAAAGTCTACCTGAACACGGCACTGTGGCTAATTGATTCCCCCATGCACGGAGAAATGAGTATTTCTTTGTGGGGGAAAAAAAAGGCCCGCTGATGTGGATTCTTTTTGTCTCTTCTCTTTGTAAAAGGAGCAAGGCCTCTCAAGGGCAGTCCCCCCTTGAGAGCTCGGAATCTTCCCTCGCCCCTGCTCCTACCCTGTTTCACTCAGAGTGACTTTAGGAATGAGGACAACAAATGTAAAATTGTTCTAGCATGATGGTGATCAAAACAGAAAGCTCGCCTTCTAAAACAAGCCACCCACAATATCGACAACTGCCACAATAGTGTCTGTTTTCTTAATAGATTTGAAGAGACCAAGGATTTCACAGGTATTTCCAATGGCTCCCCAAGAGTCTGGTGAAACACGTTATCCTGCTTGTCAGCAGATGAAGAAATTGAGGCTCAGGGAGGTTGACCTGCACACAGGCGAGCTGCTTAAAGAGTGGGAACAGAACCAGGTTTCCTGATTGTCATTTCTGTGCTCTTTCCACTCCAGCACGCCACCTCCACTGTCTGTAACATAGTCACACGATCGTGTTGTTCGGGGATTTTCTGCTACTTGGGACGAGCTTCTGTATACCTCTGGTTCTTGCACTGGTGGGAAGGAACATGGAACAGCCCCGCCTGTGGGCAGCTAGTCGGCCCTCCATCATCGGGTGATCTCACTTGGCCAGTGAGTTTGCCCTTCTACCTCTGCTGTCCCGTGCACAGGAGGCGAAGGTGTCAGTGTGATTGACAGACCATTCCCCGCGAGGAACAGAGCCAGATTTCCCTCTGAACTTCCTGTGCACACGTTAGTCTTCACAGTAATCTTTCTCCATCTACCTCTGATTTATTTAAAAATTACTTTCTAAACCAACTTGAAGCCGCTCAAAATTAATTTAAACTCCCCCAAAACTGAATTTGTCAATGTCCACCATTGTAATTTGTTACGTTGCATTATAACCCGCTACAGTGCCGTGGCGATGTCAGAACTCTGGTGATGTAGTGCGGTCTCCACGTACAATATATCATAAGGGCAGCTTCCACTCACATGATGGATGGAGTGAGCCTGGGAGGAATTTAGAGAGAGACCTAAATTTGCAGAATTTTTTTTTTTCTTTTAAGTGGTTGAAGGCGTTACCCCCAAGAGATTACTGAAAGCCTAAATCATTTTTTCTCTGTTTTCCTCTGCATCTAACAGAGGCAATTTGCTTTCTCTGTGGCCTGGAGCTTTGGCCATGACACTGTCCTGTTAGTTGGGAAAGAAAAATGAATCTGCGGATGCTTCAGGTGTCGACAAGTAGGTCCAGTCATGTCCTATCCATTTGTTTGGCAGTTCTCAGAGTAACAGGTCCTCAGGATGGTTTGTCCCCAAGAGAGGGGAAAGAGTCAGCTACAGTCTCCTATGCAGTGACCTGGGTTGTCTGTGAGGCCAACACCTGTCAGGCAACAGGCTGGCTTCCACTCATCAATACCAGGCTGAGACGCCTCATCTATGGAGAATAACCGAGGTGTGCTGGTGAAATAAATCAAGTGTCCTTTACCTACAAGAAAACACTTTAAAATGAAGTGAAATACGACCTCTACACCAAGTAGCAAATGTGGGGGATCCAGAGATTTGGGTTACATATGTCCTTCTGCTCCTTGAGATCCTCTGAGATTCCTCCAGCCAGAGGAGTGCCAAGGTCCAGCCATCTCACTCTACGGAAGAGGAAACTCAGGCCCTCTGAGACCCTCCAGGTCAACAGAGAATTGGGGCTTGGGACCTCAAGTCCCCTGTGTCTTACATCCCAAGCCAGCAGTTCTCCATGGTGACCACCTACCACGCTGGTGTGTCCTGATCCATTGTGAGTTCTATTGCAGGAAATTCATTATTAATCACACATTTTAAACTTGGGAATTACTTTGCCTTTTAAAATATGAATAAAATTAGCTATTTCTGTTAGTGATAACATTATCACTCCCATCATCCCACCTCTTTCATAAATGAGAGAGATGCAGGAGCTATAACCCTTGCATTAAGGATTGTAGGTTCTTCATTGGGATTAAAATACTTACTAAAGTGTGAATGGCTCATAGAAAAGCTCTATGGAATCTAAAGTGAGAGAGAGGTCTACTGGTAGTCTGGGAAGGATCAGGACATAGTTGAGTCACTAAGGATGCTGCTTTAATGTCACAATTTTACCATGAGGACAATCTTGACTGTTTCCGGCTCTCCTCTCTGGGATGGTGCCTCTCGCTATTGACAGCGATGCGTGCACACATGCCGACGCACATGAATGACGAGAGCAGAGCCAGAACAATCCCAGCCACCTGCTCACAGAGATGGGCTGAGCCAGCAGTTTCCTTGCACCAGGCTTCTGGACGTGAGCAGGACGGAGGGTGTGAACAGATGCAATGCTCGCCACAAGCCCATGGGGGTCTGGGGTCCTCACTCTCAGGAAACAGCTTTCAAACAGAAGTGTTCCCAAAGATAGGGAGCTAGGTGCAGGGACGAGACGCTGTGGTAGCGCCCCCAGATGTCCCTCTGGACCAGCCACCCTGATCTGGCGCCTGAGTCCCACCTCTGGGCTCTTTCTGTGGGCAATGGCTCTAGAGCTCCCCACATCGCTGGTCCTCCTGAGATCTGTCAGCCTGCGGCTGCCCAGGTCAGCAGGGTGCCTGGTTCAGTGTGGGATGGAGGATCACCATCAGATTAAGCTCTGGGGAACGACATCAGCACGTGACTTCAATCAGGGTCCCTAACATCAGCATGCTCAGCCACTCCCCAGGACCACACCTGACCCACGTGATTGCTTAATGCATGTCAGCTGCCAGCTTTAGCACGTTCAAAAGGTCCAGATTCTCCGCGTGTGCTATCTCGGGGCTCAGATCTTTCATGATAAAGGCTGGGCTTATTCTTATTGCGTCTAGATCCTTGACAACACCTCAGCCCCAAAGAGGCCCACCCAAGGCAGGAGGCAAAATTTCCTCCTGGCTGAAGAACTGCTGGAAAATACACTCTTCTGCTGCACATGATGAATGCTCACTGCCTGAATAGACCAACTTGAATTAATCGCAGCTGTTCTGTTTCTCAGCCACTATTATGCAATTTACCCTTGCCGTGGGCCCCTTTAAAAATGGAAATACTGAGCACCAGCACTGGGAAAAATATCATTTAATGAAGAATCAAAATTTAATCTGCAGCATGAGAACTTAAAATACCCAGGCTTTGAGAGCTCGATGTGGTATTTCCACAGGTTTCAAGAATTTTTAAAACTGAGAAATGAAACATCTCCATCACAGGCTTCAAGTGCCCGCTAATCATGCGGAAGCATGTTTTGTCGTGATCAGGCCTAACGCGTGTTTCAGTCCCTACTCCTGTATGCATACCAAATTCTAAAGCCGAGTTCTATTTGTATCCAGAACCAAAGCACTGAGTACGTAGAAACAGCATCGTTACGGCGATTATGAAAAGGAGGCTGAATTCCACTGGTCTTACTCCCCAAGCTCTCGTGTGTGCCCCAGGGGAGGCGAGATGTGGACTCCGGCACATTTAGTCCCTCGCCCACATGCTGCTGGCTTCCATCTCTTACGTTCCAGTGTCGTGAGGGAAAGGGGACCCACCCTGCTCGCTGGCTGAGAGGCTGAGGCCCAGCCACCCTCCCGACAGAGCCTCCCTCCTGGGCACACACCACCATTCCCAGATTTCCTGCTGCGAGTCTTCAAGGCGAAATTTCACCCCCCTTTCCGTCTAAGTGTAAAAGTGCTGGGTTGGACAGCTTTTGGTCACTGTGACCAAAATACCTGACACAAACAACTTGGACGAGAAAAGGCTTATTTTGACTCACAGTGTAAGGGGTCTCAGCCGGTGGTGGGTGGGCACCACTGCCGTGGGCCTGAGGTGAAGTAGGCCATCATGGTGGAAGGGCGGCAGAGGAAAGCTGCTCCACTCTGTCAGCCAGGAAGCAGGGACAGGGGCAGAGACAGGCCGGAGTCCCCAGGCGCACCCCGGTGAGCTCCTTCCTCCACCTGCCCCACCCACCGCCTCCCAGCTGACCCTTCAGATCACCTTCCATCACATGGCTGCTCTCTGGGCCCGGGCCTCCTGAGCCAGTCAGTGCCCCAGAGCCCCACCCCTGCGCACGGCTGCCGTGGGCACCAAGCCTTCAACTCACAAAACCTTCGGTGGAAATTCCAAATCCATGTCCCAGTCAGCACTTCTGCAAAGCCCCCAGGGACGGGAGGGGAGCTCTGAGAAAGAGGAAGGGGGAGCTGCTGTTTCCTCAGTCTAGTCCGTCTCCACAAACAGTGGTGCTTTTCTGACCTGAGTCACCCCCACAGTGCTGCTTGATGTTGGGGAGGGGACACAGGGTGAGGCTAGGGTCAGAAGAACCCCCTCTCTATCTCCCCTTCCTGGGGTGTTTGCTCACTGGGTTTTTAAAACCTATATGTAGGAAAAGGAAAGTGAGTCGAAGCGATAGAAATCAGTGTTGGACGTCACAGGTTCTAGGAGAGAGATCGGCAGCCCGCCTCCCTGGCTCCAGTCCTAGGGGACAGGAAGAAAAGCACCAGGTCAGCAGGTAGATTTGGACAGTCAGAGATCAGAGAACCCTGAGCTGCCTTGTCCCAGGCAGAGCCCAGAAGAGCAGTCACTCTGTGCTGTGATGTGGCCATGGCTGTGTTCCCGAGGGCCTATTTATTAATGGCTGGGTCCCCAAGAACCCTCAGGGGCGGGGCCTAGTGGGGGTGCTCTGGTCATTGGGTGCCTGTCTCTGAAGGGGGTTGTGGGGCCCTGGCCTGCTTTCACTCTCTCTGCTTCCTGGCTGGAGATGTGAGCGCACCCTGACACACACTCCCTCCGTGGTGTGCCACCGTCCACCGACCTCTCCAAACTCAACCAACACAACTGCTGTGACCTCAGACCCCCAGAGCTGTGAGCCAGAAGCCTGACCCTTCTGTTCTTAATAACTAGCTGTCCTGCGTTTTGTTGTAGTCCCATGAAACTGACCAATATTCCTAGGAAATCCAAGTCACACGTGCATCTAGCCAAAGGTAGTTTGGTGTTCTGCTGTAGCTCGGAGCATCTCAGGTGAAGAGCAGGTTCCTGCAGGTCCAACAGAGGCACAGAATTGGCACAAAATTCCATGAGTGATTAAGAGGCTGCGCAGAAAAGAGCCAGCATGGCAGGTCTGAGACTACTGTCCTTGGACTTGTAGGCCCGCGGGAACCTGGACTTTGGAGGGTTCTCGCCTTCACCGCACTGGTCAGGTGGCTCCCTGGGCCTAAGTTGTCTATACAGCGTGGCTCATGCTGAATGCCTGTTTCCCCTGGGGATCTGGAAGTCTGTACAAGGCAAGCAGAGAGTGTCTATATGGCAAGTTCCCTTTAAAAACCCAGGACACAGCCTCCAAGGAGGCTCCTTGGTAGGCAACGCTTCAGTGTTGTTCACAACTATTGGCTGGAGGAATTAGGCACGTCCAGTGTGACCCCACTGGGCGAGGACTCTTGGGAGTTGATGCCTCCTGTCCTTGGACTTGGCCCATGCCTTCTCCCTTTGATGACAGTGCTGTGGGCTATGTCACTGAAATAAATCATAGACAGGAGAAGGATGACCAGCCGAAGTCAGCAAGTCCTCCTGTGAATTTGGGGGCCAGGGGCTGATCTTGGGCATCCTCAACACAGAGTGGCCTATGGGGACCAGATATCCAAGTCTGGACAGGTGGAGGAACTTCAGAGGATACCAGTCCATACCGATAACAAACAAGGACCCCCACCACCAGGACAGTCACCACCAAGACCCCCACCCAGACCTGAGTGGAAAGATCAGGAATTGACTGAAATAACAACCCTGATCACTTCACAGAATGGGGACTAGTGAGAGAATACTAAGTTTAATTTTAGAAAATTAAGTTGTATTTCTATTATTCCCATCCTAGTTTGTATTACATATAAGATCTCTAAGGAGAAAAACAAGATCATCCAGGATTAAGGGGATGCAATAACATAAAGATGTAGCTCACCCCTGTCTAGTAAACGTGTCCTTGTGGGGTGCAAGAGGGTAGAGTCTCATTCCCCAAATTGAGAACTGTGGCAGCAGGTACCCCCACTGGCCTCTCTGTTCCTCTCGATGCCCCAGGTACCTCCATTGGGTTCTCTGTTCCTCTCGATGCCCCAGGTACCCCCACTGTCCTCTCCGTTCCTCTTGATGCCCTTTCACTTCTTTGCATCTTAAAACCTCTCCCTACCCACATCCACCACTAAATGGTCCTAAGTACTGCATGAGTCCCAGGTGTCTTTCTGGTACATCCTCTCAGCCCTGGGCATGAACCAGGCACAGGGGGCACCATGGCCTCAAAATGGAAGCGAGGCACAGTAGGTCTGGAGGGGATTGGAAAAGAAGGATAACTGGGAAAGAACTTGGTTCCATGTTTCTGTTTTCTTTTCAGACTCATCTTCCTGCCTAAGGATTAAGATCTTGCCATTATCGGATCTGCATGTGAGACCCACAGGCTCCCAGCTCATTCAGTTTAATGCTTAAAGAGTTTTTACTGCCTTTAAATCCCTGGATGCTTTACAAAGCAGCCTTTCAGTGTCTCAGCACTGGGAAGACTCAGCCCTGTTTCTCTTCCTAAATCCTGGGCTTCCTTCTCTTTGTCTCCCAGACGACCTGGAGAAGAGATTCATACAAGGAAGTGGGTCCCACAACACATTAAAAAGTAGGTTCCTTTAAAGATTTCCTGTGCTTAAAAAAAATCCTGAGATTTTAAATCCATGAATCAAAGGATTATTTTTTTAATTCCCTACTCTGACTAAATGCTGAAACTCAAGAGCAGCACGAGTTCCCTCCTATTTTTGCAATCAGCACACTGGGCCTGCAAGCCCAGGCTCCCATGTGACAGGGCCCTCCAGTGACGGGCCGCAGGAGGACCTGGTTCTTGATGTGATCTCCAAGGTGCTATTCTGAACATTCCGAACGTCCCCTTAATAGCACTGAGTAGGCCTATTATTATGAGCTTCTCTAAGTCTTTTCTCGAAGTTCTTATTACTTTCAAATTCTAATGGAGTCTTATTTGTCAGGAAACTATTAAGTGTGAAGGTAGTGTGGACCTTTTATAAATTCCTCATTCAACTCCTTCCATTGTGGGTCTCCCGGAGAGTCCAGTCATGTCTCCAAGTGCCCCAAATCACAGGGCACCTGTGGCTCAGCTCTCTCTGGCTCCTCCTACTCCCCTGTGAGAAGCGTCCACGCCTGGCTTTCTCCACTCTCGACAGCAGGTCCTTCATGAGCTCCCACCTCCAACCCACCTCCCGCTACTCCAGTAGAACATCTCACAGCAAAGAAGTTCAAGGGCGGCATGGAGAAAACACCTCCTTCCCAACCGGTTCACCACCGCAGCCCTTGAGTCCGCCCCGGAACTCCAGGCCCGTCGCCAGGAGAGCCCTCTCCACCCTGAGAGTGTCTTCCTCTCCACACGGACCCGGACACTCCACACTGCCTGAACTCTCTATTTTGTTCTTTTAATGTTAACAGGGCACTCTTATTTTCTGTCCCTTTGAATGCTTTATTTTAATTGCCAGATGGATGTTTTTGTACATGAAAGGAAGCCGGAAAGCAGGCTAAAGCTCCATTTCTCCCATCTGCGTCCCCTGTGATGAGCTTTCTTACACTACACGCAGAATAATGTGCTGTTTGATGTGCGCAGAGCCTGTGTCTTTTAAGAGAGTAATATTCTAATAATAAGGACAAATTGTAGACAGAGCTTTCCATTTTGTAAAGTACTCTTCTGGTCATGATCTCACCCTGTGAAAAGTGAGGGTCAGAAGAGAATTACGGTCATTTTGCAGATAAGAGAACAAGTGAGGTGCCGGGGGAAAGTCACCAGCAGTCTGAGTCTCTGGACATGAGGCCGTGATGCCATCAAGCTGGACACTCGAAGGGTCCCTCTCAAGCCTGACCTCAAGTGGGACTTCACACACACCTAAAACAGGCAAAATCCAAACAAGGCCCGGGGCTGTGCCAGCGCTGGTTGTAGCGTCTTGCTGTCATTTGCTGGCAAGGCGTGGCCATCGGGGAAACCAGGTGGAGGCCACACAGACCTCTGTCCTGCTTCCCACTTCCTGTGAATCTATGCTTATTTCAAAATAACAAATTAAAAAACACTAGATTTTTCCAGGCATGATGGCACATGCCTGTAATACCAGTGGCTTGGGAGGCTGAGGCAGGAGGATCCCAAGTTCGAGACCAGCCTCAGCAACTTAGCAAGGCACTATGCAACTTAGCAAGATCCTGTCTAAAAATTTAAAATATCACAGGCTGGGGATGCGGCTCAGTGGTAAAGCACCTCTGGGTTCAATCCCCAGCACAAAAACAACACTAGATCTTAACTGAATCTAATTTTTTTTGATTCCCTCTATTTTCAGCAGGACGTTTACACTTGTTTTCAGTGAAATAAAACAATCGTCGGTTACACACACAGTGATGGGCTGATCCGTTCTAGCAGGGAAAGAATGGCAGAGATGTGTCTTACCTGATGTTGGTTTGTACTGATGACTTCTTACTGCCATGCTGAACTTCCATAATGAACTATGACAGAAAATGATTTCAGAAGCCTGGGACAGGTGACATCTTATCAAAGTGCTGGGCACAAAGTGGACACAGGTGGATTTCAGTGATTGGAGCCGTGTGACTGCTGCCCCAGGGATCTGCCGCCGGGCTTTTATAGAACAAAGCTCCTGCAGCTGGGTGGCCTGCTTCCGGGCACGCTGGTCCCCCAGCGCCCACACAGTGGCACCACGGGTCGGGAGGGACATCGACTCACAGAAGTGTAAACCAGGGAGAACAACAGGTGTCCCACTGTGAGGCGACAGCAAGGAGACCTTTGACCTGGAGAAACAGCAGTGTCAACGGGGCTTGTCCTGCCTACACGCTGGCGTAGATCAGTCTCACAAACCAGCGTCACCTACAAACATAAAGAGGAAGCATTGGGGCTCCTGACCTCACAGCGCAGACAGCCTGCAAAGCGGCTGTGTCGGGGGACAGGTTGGGAGCAAAGGCCACGCAGGACACAGCGGACCCCCGGTTCCCCCGGCTCGTCCTGCCTACAAGTAAGGAGACCCTCCGTCATGCCCTGCTCCCCAGGCCGGCGTTTCTCAGGGACGCCTTGCTTCACATGCAGGTGTGTGAAGGCAAAGCAACGTCCCAGGAGGACCTGCAGGTGATTCAGCAGCCCAGACGGGACCCTGGGGCCGCTGGGGAGGGGCAGGCCTGACCTCTCCACCCTGCTTCTGGTGACTTCCTATAAATCTCAGGTTATTCCATAATAGGATGTTTTTTAAAACTTCAATTTCAACTTACTCTGAGTGTGCTGTTTGTTTTCCTTTCAGCAAGATACTTACTTTGGGGACAATGTCCTTTAATTGCCCATCATAGATACCGACACTCAGAAGGCGAGCAGAAACCCCTTCCGCACAGAGACCCTAACCTGCAGCCAGCGGCCAACCCTCCCATAGTGGGGCCAGAGCGAGGCAGAGAAGGAAGGAAGGAAGGAAGGAAGGAAGGAAGGAAGGAAGGAAGGAAGGAAGGAAGGAAGGAAAGAATGAAGGAAGGAAGGAAGGAAGGAAGGAAGGAAGGAAGGCAGGCCAGGCGGCCAGGAGGAGAGGAGGCAGGGGAGGAAGGGCGGGAAGCCTGCATCTGTCACTCAGAGAGATAAACATTTTACAGCCCAGCCTGCCTGTGTGGAGAACACTTGTGTTTTAATAGTATGCCTACGAGCTTTCAAAACAAGTGTTTACCTGTCACAATAAACAGTTATGAGTGAGGAACACAAAACAGAGGGAGCGGAGCTGGCAGCCCGCCAGCCCGCCACGTGCCACTCTGCTCTGCGGCTGCCAGGAGTCTGCCCGCCTGCCCAGGGCGGCCTGCGTGTGGACTCATGAGCCTGGGCGAAGGGGAGGCCACCAAGGGGCAGAGCAGCCGGACAGACTGGGTCCTCAGAGGACCCAGACAGCAGCCCTCGGGGGCCAGTGGTTCCCAGAGATGGAAGCTTCCAGTGACTTCCGCAAAGAGCCTTCTGGCAAGCTGGCAGGCAAGGCACCTCGCCCTCCTCGGCCTCTCGAGTGAGGCAAGTGAAACAGGCGGTGGCAGGCCTTTATTTGTTATATATTTATAATTTGCTGTGAGGAGCTGACAATCCCATGAGAACCAGCTTTGGGGCGCTGGGAAAGAGCTCGGTGAGGGAACACTTGCCTCGCACGCTCGAGGCCCCGGGTTCCATCCCCAGCACTGCAATGATAACAAAGCCCTTATTTATGGATCCCTCACAGCACAGAAAGGGATTTTGTATCCACCTGTCCAGGGTCATCTGCATGCTAATGTCTTGAGATGAACTGGACCAAGATTGTCCTCCAAATTCTGAGGAAACTGGGTGAGTTACTTCACCTCTGAGCCCCGAGATCAACTTGTAATCAATAGCCAGTTGCACATGGTTCAAACTCGATACCATTCTCCAACCTGGGGGTGCAGAAGGACCTTTTGAGCTGCTTGTTTAAAATGTAGATGCCTGTGCCTCACCCCAGGGCTTTGGGTTCAGGAAGCCAGGGCTGAGGCCGGGGGTGGACATTGTCAGTCATTCAGGAAGCCAGGCGGTCTGAAGCAGGAAGTCAGGTGAGCACATTTTGAGGTGCACTGTCCCTGGAGTCTGGGTAAACAAGTGAACGGCAAGCACCCCAGCCTCGTGGACTTACTGTCTGAGCTGATCTGTTCCACACACAGCAACCAGCCCCACGTGACTACTGAGAGTTCAAAATGTGCTAGCAGCCCATGCCCAAATGATATTGGGTTAAATAAGTCAATCCTTAAAATTAATTCCACACCTTTACTTTTTTCTTGTTTTATTTTGTTGTTGCTGTTGTTCTAATTGGTTATACACGACAGTAGAATGCATTTTGACATGTTGTACACAAATGGAGCATAACTTCGCCTTCCTCTGGCTATACATGGTGCTGAGTCACACCAGTAGTGTAATCATCACATGTATACAGGGTAATAATGTGTGTCTCGATCTACCATCCTTCCCATCCCCACCAACCTACCCCTCCCCTTACTCCCCTCTACATAATCCAAATTTCCTTCATTCTTCCCTACCCACCACCACTATGGATCAACATCTGCTTATCAGAGAAAACATCCAGCCTTTGGTTTTTTGGAATTGGCTTATTTCACTTAGCATGATATTTTCTAGTTTCATCCATTTACCTGCAAATGCCATTATTTCATTCTTCTTTAAAGCTAAGTAATATTCCATTATGTATATGTACCACATTTTCCTTTATCTGTTCATCTGTTGAAGGGCACCTAGGTTGGTTCCATAGTTTAGCTACTGTGAATTGAGCTGCTATGAACATTGATGTGGCTGCATCACTGTAGTGTGCTGATTTTAAGTCCTTTGGGTATAAACCGAGGAGTAGGATAACTGAGTCAAATGTCCAACCCTTTATTTTTTATTTTCTAACTGTAGTTGCTGGATAATTAAAAATTATCTGCAAGGCATGCTTTCTACTTCTACAAGACAGCACTGGTCTACAGAGCCTAGGCAGACTATGAACGGCAAATTGGGTCTAGTAATTCTAGGAAGAGTCCTGAGAGGTGCTCGCCCCTGCCCAATCCAGTCCCCAGGATGCACAGAGGAAAGGTGGGAACAGGCTGCCGTGGAAGGGACTGGAGCAATTCATGATGCAACCTGTTTCCAAACCACATGGTCTGACTCTGGAGGGACGGAGATGAAGTTGGAATGGCAGCCTAGAGTCTGACTACGCAGCTCAGAAGCCATGCCAAGAAGCCTGAGGACAAGCTTGAGCTAACTGGACAGCCACAGAGGCCAGGGAGGGGGACAGCAGAAGTCCAAAGCTGACCCTGAGACCACTGGCTCTGGCCACATTGGGGGAACTCAAAGGCAACAAAGTCTGTATCCAAAACCCAGTTAGTTGGTGACAACCATGGACTGAGTAAGAAAGGTGGGCTAGAAACTTGGAGAGTAAGCCACGAAATCAGGAAATTCTTCGGAGGTGCAATTGGCAGAGGGCTGGTGGTGTGGCTCAGTGGTAGAGCACATGTTTAGCATGTGCAAGGCCCGGGCTCCATCTCCAACACACTCTCTCTCACACATGCACCACAAACTGGCCGAGTTTGCTACCAGAAAGAGACTTGCCTTAGATCTAAAGACACAAAGCAGTGTGAAAGTGAAAGATGGGAAAAGATAATTCATGCAAACAGTAACCAAAAGAGAGAAGGGCAGCTATATGACTATCAGACAAAATGGACTTTGAATTTTAAAAGTTTATGAGAGATGGAGGACAGTATCTATGAATAAAGGGCTCAAGACGAGAAGATTAAACAATGGCAAACATCCCACATCTCAGCGTAGACCAGAAATGCACACGAAGCAAACCTGGCGGAACCGAAGGCAGACATGGATGGAGCAATAGCAGACCTCAGCACCCACGCTCAGAAATAGCCAGAACAACCAGACAGAAGAGAAGTATGGACACAGAGGACTCAACCCAAGAGCCCGGGACCTCACAGACACACAGAGCACTCACCAAGCCACTGTGTCACCTGCGTTCTCATTGCCGTGGGACATCTTCCCGATAGACTTGAATTAAGCCATAAATTAACTCAAAATCTGGTTTTATGTTAGTCCCCTTCCCGTGGCCATATGAAATACCAGAGATAATCAACTGACAAAGACCTTCAGTGGTCCCAGTCCATGGTCAGGTGCCTGCACTGCTTTGGGGCCTGTGGTGAGGCAGCACATCATGGCGGGAGCAGAGGACAGAGCGGAGCTGTGCACTTTGTGACCAGCAAGCAAGAGAGAGGAAGAGGGAGGTGCTGGGTCCTTACTACCCACTACCACACACCACCCAGGGACCCAAAGCTTCTCATAAGTCTCACCTCTTAAAGTTCCCACCACCTCCCAGTAAGTCCAAGCTGGGAACTAACCCTTTGTCACATGGACCTTTGGGGGACATTTGAAATGATAGTAGGGGTGTATATTCAATGTGCGTTGTTCAAGATTGACATATCCTGTAACGGGGTGGAGTAGAGGTCGCCAGTCTCGAGGGGCAGGGAGGACTATTTGATGGATGCAGATCTTCCGTTTTACAAGATGAAAAGTATCTCAGAGGTGGCTGTGGTCACAGGCACCCATGTGAGTGCCACTAAATGGCGTACGTGCCAAAGGCAAGATGGTGAATTTCATGTCATGTCAATGTCACCACAATAAAAATTGGGTGGGGGGATGGACAGAGCTTGGTGATTCCCTGGGCGTGAAAGAGCTCTAGACTTTGGCCATGGCGGGGTGGCTGGTGGCCAAGGCTGACCCTGGGAACCCAGAAGGCAGATCAGTGTCTGCTCCTCTGGAAGGGGTGTTTGACTTAGTCCTGCACCGGGGCACACTGAGGGTGGTGCCTGACTTCTGAGTGGCCAGTTCTGCGTGGGATAAGGGGTACATGAGCTGGAGGCACAGAGGGGGCAGGATGGCATTCCTACTGGGGGTCCTCTGTGCACAGAGAGTGATCCAAGTGACCAGAGGGGATTGAGAACACAGAGAGAGCAGGACCTGGAGTCAAGGACATGTCCTGGGACACAGCAGTGTTTGTCCCCAACTGTGCTGTTCGGTCTACACAGCGACACACACTGGCGTGGCTCTTGTTGACCCCACAATTCCACCCCCACCCCCACTGCTGGACCAACTGACTGGCGGGAGCTCAGGGACCAGGACAGGAAGCCACGTCTGAGACCTTCCACCACAATCCTGCTCCAGAAATAGCTGTGGCACCTCCAGGGCACTCTGGAGAAGAATAAGAAAGGGCCTCATGCTTCTGGAACGTGTTACGCGCTTCTTTCCCATTGGCTGAAGGCCCCCGGCAACCTCCCGAAGTGACTGAGCTCCTCCTGTCTTCTCAAGTCTTTTCGCAGGGTGTTAGCGCCAAAGGACAGGAGGCACCTTCAGAGTCCTTTTGCATCTTCGTCCTCAGAATAGCAGAGTGCCAGACACCGAAGAAGACCGTTTCTTAAAAAGGAGCTTTCAATAAACACTTGCTTGAAAGATCTATAAGCCATTAGAACACTGAATGATGGCAAATGGACGGGATGGCGCTTCCGTTAAGTGGCCTTGGGCAGTATCAATAAGAGCATTAAAATGCCTGCCGAAGGTTGGTCTCCTAGGCAAACCCGCCCTGTCTCACAGTTCACATCCCAGCTGCACGACAGGGACCCCTAAGATAGTCCACAATCCCTGCTTTAAGGTCCACAGAATGGGAGCAGTGCTCTCAGAGAAGGGTCCAGAAAGCAGTCTTGCTGTTCTTCCACCACATGAGAGAGCGACTGAAAGATGGCCGTGTGCAACTCAGCGAAGGACCCGGCAGAGCGTTCTGGCCCCCTGGTCTCAGGCTGCACAACTGTGAGAAATACATTTGTGCTGTTTATAAGTCGCCTGGTCTGTGGTACTTCCTCACAGCTACCCACATAGGCCAAGACCATAGTACAGTCTCTTCTGTGTGTGTTTGTGGTGTGGTGTGGTGTGCGTGTGTGTGTGTGCATGTGTGTTTACTTGGTTTTGAAAAATGCAAGAAGATGAATTCCAAACTGATTTTAATGGCTACTTACAAGAGATTGAAACAAAATAAAAAGGATAAGGGTAGCAATAAACGTTCTTATACAGTTTTGAGTTTAGAATATCTAAATGTCATCCAAACTTCAAAATTAAAAAGAAATTTTAAAGGATGAATAAAGCACATTCTAAAATCAAGTTTTTAAAAAAACAAATACAGCTAACTGAGCATTAAATTAATTTGTCAACCTAACAGCAAGAGAATGAATTCATGTGATCCTGAACATGTATTTTCTTTTCTTGTAGAAAGAACTCTAACGTCAGTCACTGAGTGGTTTTGTTTCAGCGAGCAGTGTTCGTACACTAGTTGTGACATCACATGGTAACAGAGGGGACAGGGGACCCTGCTGCTGAGGATGATGGACAGGTTCCCTCAGTGGGACAAGAGAGTTCCAAGGCTGGACCTGGGAATGTGAGAAAGAACTCGAATCTGAACAAGAGGCACCCTTGTGAATGCATTCTAAATAAAGTATATGAGGGTGTGTGTGTGTGTGTGTGTGTGTACTTGTCTTAGTGTTTTGCACAGAAAGGGCCCCAATGAGGAGACACCTAGCATCCGGGTATTGGCTGTGAAAACCATTCCTTTGTGCTAGTCAGCTCTCCGTAGCCGTCACAAATACCCGAGATGGCGTATAAAGAGAAAAGATTTGTTTGGTTGACCATTTGGGAGGTTCCAGTCATCATCAGGGGTCCATTGCTTTAATGTCTCTGGTCTAAGGAGGGGCCATCACTCATGACAGCATGTTCCCCTGGACACTTTGAGGGACCTAAGAATCCCCACTGCTGTTCAGAACTACCCTGTGCTATTTCCCTATTTGTTCAGCATCTCCTTAAACATATGTGTTCTTTATTAACTTGGCACCCCATGTCTATCTCCATCAATCACACCGTTACCTCCTTGTCGCCCCCTGAAAGCCCCACACGCCTCATGTCGTTCCTGTTTTCTGGGCCACAGCCAGGATCCCCCTGCACGCACGTCCAGCCAACAGCATCCCTCCCAAATTCCTCGAGTTCCAGCACTTGCCGAAGGGACAGCACTTACAAAGTTGCCTTGGAACAACTTGCACATGCTTCCTGGGACGGACTGAGCTTCTCAACAGCAGGAGTGTCCATCCATCTTTCATTCTCCCCAGGGGACACAACAAATGTGCGCATGGCTGCATAGCACTTAGGAGTTCTCCAGTGAGACCATTAGGGTTCTGAGCCTATTTCTAACACTTGTCAGCCGACCTGGGCAAGACACTACATCTTCAATTCTTCAGATTTTCCATCTGCACAGTCATGCAAAGAGAGAAAGAGAGAACGGGTCCTTTTTTTTTTTTTTTTTTTTTTTTTTTTTTTTTTTTTTGGTTCTGTTTTGCAGAAATTAAATACAGTATGTAAAAGTGGTCAGTGTGATTCCTGGAATATTTTATGTGCTCAATAAATGTTAGTTATTATTGTCATTACTGCGGGGCCAGGAAAAAGATAGCACCACTTTGACATTTTAATTTTGTTTTCATTATTATTGTTCATTGAAAGAATGAAATGTTGTAAAGAAATTCTAAGTGCTGGTGACTAACAGACAGGACCTGAAGCAAGCCATGCATCTCTTCTGAGTCCCAGGGTCCCTGTTTATTCTGTAGGAATGATGACATGAAGGCTACTCATCTTTGCAAGAGTAAAACAAGATGTACTTAAATCGGAGTCTGGAGAACACCAGATACTCTAGAATCAGTCAGTTTCTAAATTATCACTCAACAATCAATTGAGTGTTAATTATTTTTACTTTTTAATTAATCAAGCAATAATTTATCATGACAATTAATGATTAGGGAACCATTTGCTTGCAGGGCGGAGGATCGAACCTGGGACCTCATGCTAGGCTAGTGTTCTACCACTGAGCCGCACCCCAGTTGAGTTCAGTTATTAAAATCACTGATACTCAACAACGCGTTCCTCCCCCCACATTTCTCAACAACGTATTTGGTGTCATAAATAAGCTCAAAAAACTGTCACCCCTACTCCACTGACCAGGCCTAAGAGCCAGTCTGCTCTGGGTCAGAGAAAGCTCAAGGAATCAGAGCCCTGGTGCCATGGCTGTGACTCGGGGCAGCGTGGATGTTTGTCCAGGTCTGACCGTGAATCCAGTAGCTGAGAGCTCACCATCTGCTGTGCTGGTCATTCCAGCCCCTTCCTGAATTTCTCTGAAAGTCCCACTGCCTGAGTCTGGGGACACAGAGTCCTGGCCAGCTCTCCCCAGGGCTCCCAGAGAGCTCAGCGGGGTTCCTAACCCTCCTCCCTGCTGCTCAGTCCAGGGGTCCTACCGACTGCAGCACCTTGGGAGCCTCACTAGACCTGGTCCTGAGTGTCCCCAAGACCATTGGAGACCCATTTTCTCCGACAGTGAGACAAGAGGACTTGTCCAAACAATCCAAGGGGGAAAATTCCCAAGAAGAACATTCTAGGAAGTTCGCATCGTGCGTCCCCTTGAGAGCGCCTTGTTGTATGTGAGCTCTCCAGGCTCGGCGTCACAGCAGAAGAAACGAGCAGAGGTTGAACACACCGGCAAGACAGGCAAGATTGCTGGAAGGTCAGAGCCCTCCACCATTTGCAAGTTCGTTACCAGCCCAGTTGAGAGACGCTCTGCTCCCTGGTCATTTCAAAATGCACATCAAGCCACATAGAGGTTCTGCTTTTAGGAAAGCAACGGAGATCACAGGTTCTCCAAAGAGATCCGAGGACATCTTTGAAAAAGACCAGAGGCAACAAAGGGCTGCTAATGACTAAGGGAAACAACTGGATTCCAAAGCCACAGAACAGTCCCACAGGGCTTCCTTCTCGGTGGGTTGGCCCGTGTCCAGGACCTGGAGGATGCCAGCGGCTCACTCGCCTTTAGAGGAACTGGATAAAGTTTGTCAGTAAGAAAGTAAAATCCAGTCGCCCTTCCATGGTTCTGCCCCGGTTCCCTGTTAGAAGTTTTAACCACGAGCACCGGCGTGGTGAGGCAGGCTTTGCCCTCCCACGTGCTCTGGGACCACCACTGAGTGTTACTGACCTTGCCCAGCGCGGTCGGCAGGAGGTCCTGCGCATCCTGGGCGTTGGCATCAAGGTGTCTGCTCTGTTTCAGGCCCAGCTCATCCAAACAGGCAGTGCTGGCCGCACTGTGTCCACCAGCACAGATGCCAAGGGGGAGGCGAGGGGGGGAATAAGTAACGCAGCTGAGTCCAGAAGACAGAAAGGATGGAAGGAGGGAAAGTCGGGGGCAGAGAGGAGGAGAAGCAGTGTGGGAAGAGGAAACAGTAATAAAAGCAGCTGAAGAATTGGAGAATTGCTAAGAACGTTACGTCAGCTCGGCAGCACACGCTGATTCCTGCCGTGGCTCCGAGGGAGGGTTCTGCCCACCCACACGTGCGTGCGCTCTTCCAGGCTTATTGGTCCCTGGCCACGATGAAGCCAGACAGGACGGAGTCCACGGGAGACCTCCAAGGTGGGCAGAGGGAACGGAGCGATGAACCTGGGGAGGGGCCTCGGGTGTCTTCCCATCGTCTCACAGTTCCCAGCAAAGCATTTTGCATAAAGAGACCTTTAACAAATGATGGCTCTAGAATTTTCTGGAAGTAGATGTGAAGATTCTGCATCAGCAGCTACCACAGCCCCCATGAGCTTGTGCTGAATTCTTCCTGGAGCCTGGCACGGGTCCAGTGCTAGTCCTCTGAACCCTTCACCCTTCCACCCCTCCCTTAGGGGAGCAAATCAGGGGACTGTCATTAAATTCAAGGCAGAGAATAATCCAAATTCCACAAAACCTGTTCATATTTATGCCAGTTAAAAAAAAGAAAAAGGAGGAAAGAAGAAAAAAGAGATGTAAAGGGGACGGAGAATGGGAGGAGAATCTAAATAAATCCACTAATCCTAGATCACAGCACCTCGATCCTGGGACAGGCCCCTGAGGGGGCATATGAGCTTCCTAAACTGCCACCCGGCCTCTGGGTGACATTCTCTACCCTCACCTTCAGGATTCGCTATGTTCTTTTAAAAAAGGAGGCCTTTACTTTCTAAAAACTGAAAGTGACAAAAACAGATTAATTGGGCTGTGGTTATTCACACAGGGAAAAGAGCCCCCTCTGAGCAGGATTGGACTATGGGGTTAATATAAGTGGAACAACTCTTCCCGTTTCTCAAATGTGCTTTGATTTACATGCAGCTTCTCAAAATGAAGCGCAACTCTAACGGTTTTCCCGACACCGCTGTCGAATCACAAGTTGCAGAATTTAAGAACTTCGTTGCTCCAGGAGTCGCATCTCCGTGGCACAGGAGTCAGACCCTAAATTAAGACAGGGAGAGAGGACCAGCCTGGGGCGAGGAGCCGGGTGGCAGTGCCACTCCCCTGGCTCTGGGAGAATCAGGACTCCGCCAGGCGCTTGGTTTCCTGTGACGTGGTGAGCGGCTCACTTTCTCCTTTGGATCCCCCTGGTCTAGAGTCAGTGAATCATTCAGCTCCTGTTTGTGACTTGTTTCTCTTTTCCCTTCTTGCTTCTTTGTTGGTTTGCCTGGGTGCTGTAGTTGCCATCTGGAATGTCTCCAGAAGGTCCAGGAGTTAAAGGCTGGGTTCCTGGCCTCTGGGACACTGGAAGATGGTGCAAACTCTAAGAAATGAGGCCCAGTGCTGAAGGGGATATTGTGACTCCAGTCCTTCCTCTTCCTCTCTCTTTCCCATCACCATGAGATGAGCAGCTGGCTCCTCCACATATCCCCCCTTCCATTCTGTGCTGCTTTACCCCAAGTCCAACAGACCATGAACTAAAATTTCCAAAACTATGAGACAAAATAAACCTTTTCTCTTCATAAGTTAATTGTCTTGGGTATTTGTTACAGTTACAGAAAGCTGACTAACACACTTGGATTAATTCAGAAGAAATGAAGGCACTTACAGTCATATACATTTCCAGTCAATAAAATTTACCTTCCAGGATCTGAATGCCCATGAGGCAGAGACAAATAAGACATGGGGACTACTCCCTGGAAGTGAGGGAATGCAGAAGGCAAGCTAAGGAAAAGAGAAAGAGAAACTCTGTGACAGCAAAGTGTAGCAGAAAACATCTGAGTCAATCCTTGAATCAGGGCTGAGAAGGGAGAGGATAGAAAAGGGCAGGAGGCCTTGAAATGACCAAAGAGACTGTACACATACTGCGAGCTCTGCCCAGGCATTAAGTAACACACTGATCTGCACGAACCCTTCAGTTTCCCTAAGTGTAACATCAAACCTGCTGATGAATCTTAAGAGAAAGATTCCTACATAAGTGACTGCCATTCTGGGGAGAGAGGCCAGGGAAATCCCCCAATTCCAAGGGCAATGCCGATAAACTTTCTCTTGCACACTGAGAGCTTCCACTTGAGGTCTTGGAAGCTGCATTCATTAATTTTAATGAACAGCTGTAACAGTGTGAATCAGAGCACTGGCCACCAAGGCCATGCATCCATCTGAGCAGGAAAAAAAAAAATCCCTGGAAAACTAAAATAATGCATGGCATGTTAAGGCCAAACTGGAAAGAGAGAAAGAAAGAAATCACTTTAGAATCTCTGGTTTTCTCAAGTCACAATTTACAATCTACATTTCAAGGTCAATTGAACCACTTGATGGCCAATTTGGGGACGAGGAAAGAGTTACATGAGGAATTATAAATGGGCCCAAGGTTTCTGACACCAGCCAGACCTGCACACCACACTCCGCTGCATCTGTAATGATCTCAGGTCACTCCAAAAGCTGGGGTCAGAGGGGCCCTGGCGCGCGGGGGCTGTTGATTTAACACCCGCCTGGAGACATGCCTCGGCTCACTCTGTGGGCGGAATTTCAATGTGGAGATGTGGCTCTAATGAGCTACGAGGGGACGGCAGGGACGGGAAGTGTTGGTGGAAGCCCGACCCCTCACCGACACGCAGGGGCTGTCTTTCAATTCTGGAACATTCCTCCCGTGTCAGCACCGGTGCTCTTCGTGGGCTATTGGATCACTCCCCAGAGGGTGGGACTCGAGGTGGACACCCGTGTTAGTGGGAAAATGTACTGAGACACTCCGTGAGAGGAAGGGTCACTCACAGGGATGGGTGTCACCTGGGGAAAGATGTTAGGGCAAAGTGCCGAGGGGTTCAGAAGCCAGAACTGGTCAGTGTGCGTGCTCAAGCATGATGATTCTCATGGGTAACGGCAACTGCAACTGCTTTGAGGACTTGTCCAATGTACCCAGAAGACTAGGCTAAACGCCCACCTGCGTACACAAACGTGGCTTCAGCTGACGAAGCCTGGAGTGTGATCAGAAGTCTGAGCCTTGTCTTTGCAGAGCTTGTCTTCAGAGTATAAACTGCTATGTCCATCATTCCAAACATTTGAAGAACGGCGTAGACGCAGCTTGTCTGACACTGACCAGGGACGTTTGCCAGAAAGATCTCTGGACCCCATTCCAAAGACGCGAGCTCAGCAGATCCTCCAGAAGCACAGTGCTCTCGCCGCTCAGGTGCAGAAACCAAATTGTGGGATGCTCCCTTGTCGTTCTTGGTAGAGCTCATTAAATTCCCTTTGGGAAGGGCAGGGCTCACGTCTGTGCATGGGGGGACACGGATCACAAGCAGCCATGACTGCGCCTGAGCTGCGCCCTGCAGGCAACGTCCACACCTGTGCCCCCTCACGTTGTCCTCCATCGGGAGGACTTCCCTGCCTCAGTCCCCTGCTCGTCTAGCTGGAACACCAGCTCCCCAAGTGTCACATTCTGCCTGGAATCCATAGCAGCACATGTGCTTTTGCATCAAACCTACAGCTCAACCCCACACTTCAGCAAGGTGCATGCTCAGCCACAGAGCTCACACGTGCCCCTAATACATTGTGACACCCTATTACTACAGTGCCTTTATGAGCTTCAAGGGAAATTACATTTTAAATTATAGCATACAAGTATAATGGAAAATCTAATTGTAGCAATGACAGTTTATTTATCAATCATTTATCATTTTGATTTATAAGGTGCCCAAGTTGATTTAAAAGTAGCTAATGTTTAAAAATCTCAAGGCACCCATACGACCAAATGCACAGTGAAAGCAACGGAGTGAATTTCTCCTGCTTCTCTGCGTCCCGTTGATTGCCCTTCCTTACCCAGGCTGAAGTTAGGCAGCACAACCCAGTTGATGCCAGGGACCCCCAAGCAGCCTCTCAGAACCTCTTGAGAGCAAACCCCATTTATAACAGAACTCGGCAGCTGGAAAGCATCCGTGTTAACATGGATCTCAGGTTCGGTCGTATTAACATTTCTGCATCCCAAGTTCACAGAGCTGGAAAGGACCTCCTCAAGTAATGGATTTCCATACCTCCCCCTGCCTCCTCCTTGGTTCTAAGGGGTGTGATTTTAAGATTCTCCCAGAGGAATCTGCAGGTGCCAATCATCAGCCCTTCAAATGCAACTCATTGCATCAGGTCGTCACTGGACAGGTGACGTGGTCTTGCTCCCAAGCCTTTCTTCCCTGACAACTTTCTGCAGATTTGCTGTGAGATTTCAGCAGCTCTTTGAGTCTCTGTGTACCCTGGATCCGACAGCTGCTGAGTCCATTCCCAGCCCCAGCTGTCCCCATCTGGGCATAGCGATCACGTCCCCCCCAGCACAGTCTACCAGTGCCTGACTTTGTTGGGTCCTGGTTCCCACTCTGCTGCGGCCATTCCCGCTCGGCAGCTCTGGATGGCCTCATGCAGTGTGTCTCCAGGTGAGGCAGCAGAAAAGTGGAGGGGCAAAGCCCCAGGACTGCTGCCCCAGCTGACTCCAAATCAGAGCCCCAGAGGTAGGGCCATGCCTGCGGGCCAACTGTGATGGCCACACAGGGCTCTCCAGAGCATGGCTCCTAATTCAACTCAGGCCTCTTTTTAAATAGCGCACACCTCTTATGTGCCAGGCACGGAGCTTCCTGGGGCACTGCCATGAGGGACTTTCCCAGGCCTGGCTATTTGAATGTTTTCACCCCAAAGAGTGCATTTGTTCCTCCACTACATCCCTCCACCCCAGTGCATCCCACTTAATTGCTGTGTTCAAGCACCTTGTCTGAAAAAGGCCTCAGGTCTGCTCAACTCCCACTGAGAGAGAACAGAATTCTCATTCCATTTTTTAGGGCTCAGATATTTGTCCACTAAGGAGGAGTATGATCTGCTTCCAAATATTAGAAGGCTGGTAGTTAATAGGAAGTCTAATCTCCAAATGCCTTGATAACTTCATCATCCCGTCTTGAAGTATGCTAAAAGGGTCTGTAAGGGCTTGTCACCTTTCCCCAGTGAGCAAAACTAAGCTCTGAAAGTAACTGACAACTGCAATGTCTGCCCTCTTCAGCAGTGGGATGCACCACAAAATCCACCCCCATCGTATTGTTTGAAATAAAAATGTAAAGTGTTTCTCGTTGGCATTTCTCATATCAACTTGGAGGCCTGCAGAGGGAAGAGGGGTTGACCTCATTCTCTATGTGGCCTCGTTTCTAGGAGGTTGGGCCAGGTCTGGAAACATTCCCTGTGGGATTCGTTCTTGGTATAATGTTTGACATACGGTTAGGCCCCAAAACACTAGCTGGTTATTATCAGTACTATTATTACTGTATTAAAATCTCTTAAGATTGGTCCAGTTAAATGGACTGAGATTATACAATTTGGAGTGGGACCGTCGTCTCTGTTTTGAACACAGTGATGACAGCAACGTACATTTCTAATGCACTGCAGCGTTGCGTACCAGCCAAGCATTTAGAAGTCAGCTCAGGCTGGGTGCAGCTCAGTGGTGGAGCACTTGCCTAGCATGCTTGATGCCCTGCCTGGGTTCCAACCCAGCACTGGAAAAAAAATCACAGAAGTCAGCTCCAAGTCTAAAACAAGAAAGCAATCAGACTGCCAGGGACTCAGAAGTTTCTATCACTCCACCGAGTTCCCAAGCCGGTACCGACCAGCTCCGTGTGAGATGGAGCAGTGAACCCCAGCACCTCAGCAAGTGGGGTTGGGCCTGGGCACACCCGCTGTCGGAGCCTAGCGTCTGCACAGCATGGCGCCCGAGCCGTTGCCTCTGCCCATCTGCTGGGGCCGTGGCTTATTCGGTGGCCTTCAGCTGGGGCTGGAAACCCAGCAGAGCTGAACCCTCTGCTTGAGCTTGTTTCCTCCCCACTTCCTGTGCTGATGGTCAGATGGTGTCCCACATGTCCTCCAGGTGGCTGGTACTGCTCTGCACTATTCTCCTCTCCTCCTACTTCCTGCACCTCACACCTGCTCCACCCACAGGACTGGACCCCCTCGGACCTGAGAGCAGAGTTAGTGACGGCCACTCTCAGCTCCTCCCCCACCTTGGACGCTTGCCGTGGGAGTTCAGGCTCTTCTGCCCCAAGGACGGAGGATGAGCTCCAGCCTCCCTGCACCTGACTGTCCTTCATCTGCTTCTACGTGAGCCACCGAGGGGCCAGAGGGTGGTTCCAGAAGCCCAGCCATGGGGATGCCTGAGCTTCACTCAGCTCACGGCCCAGAGCTTCACCCTTCAGACTCTGGGCCTGGTGGGGGTCAGATCCTGGGGACCAGATCTTGATGCTGGCCGATGCCTGGCCAGCAGATGGCTATGGGCATCTCCTACATGAACAAGTCGATAATACCCTACAGTATTTATCAAACGGGAAGCTTATTTCTCTTCTAGCCAGTAAGTTAGCTTCACAACATTACTAATACCTGCCTTAACAAATAGCTCTTCTAACCAACTAAAAACTACTCAAATGTGTTTGTTTTAGAAAACTGAGTTTGCTCAATTAAGCCATAGGTGAGAAATCAAAATCAAATCCTCAACGAGGTGCCACTTCACACCCACTAGGATGATTATACTAATTAAAAAAAAAAAAAAACAGAAAATAAGTAGGGATGAAGAAACTGTGTCCCTTTGTGTACCACTGTAACATACTGCAATCTGCAAATCTCTGCAGCTACTCAAAAAGGTAAACACGGGACCACCATTCGACCCAGCAATTCCACTCCCACGTATGTACCTAAAAAATTGGAAACAGATGCTCAAATAAGGACTCGTGTTGAAAGCAGCATGGCTTAAAGTTGTCCAGAGTTGAAAACAGTTCAAATAGCCACCAATAGGTGACGAGAAGCTGGGCTCAGGGGCACACGTCTGTAATCCCAGCTACTCAGGAGACTGAGGTAGGAGGATCACCAGTTCAAGGCCAACCTCAACAACTTAGGAAGGCCCCAAGCAACTTAGTAAACCCTGTCTTAAAATTAAAAAATAAAAAATGGCTGGAGATGTAATAAAGTGCCCTTGGGGATCAACCCCTAGTACCAAAAGGAAAAAAAAAAATAGATAAACCAGTTGTATATTCACACAATGAAATAAAAAGAAACAAAGTACTGCTACATGAAACAACACAGATGAATCTTTGAACATTATGCTAAGTGAAAAGGCCAACCAAACAGGTCAAGGATTGTATGATCCCGTTTATAAGCAATAAAGAAAACATAAATCCAGAGAGACCGAACTTGGATTGGCAGCTGCCAGGGAACAGAGGAATGGAGGGAGCGTGGGCAGGCATCTTAATGGGCACGTGATTGTCCTTTGGAGTGATGGAGATATTTTGGAACTAAATAGGAGTGATGGTTGCACAATATTGCGAATGTACTAAGTGCCATTAAATAGTTCATTTTGAAGTGGTTCATTTTATGTTGTGTGAAATTCATCTCCATAACTTTTTTTTTTAATTAAGCAATGGGTAAATTCACTCACCTTGTGCTAATTAGCTCCACTATTGGTGTACATTATGTAGATTCTTTTGCTAGTTTTTGTCCTATCTTAAATAAGAGAGATCTGTACCAGTTTTTTTTTTTTTTTTTTTCCCACTGGTGCACAATGATTATACAGAAGAGTGGGTTTCGTCATGGCTTTTTCATACATGCACAGAACATAAATTGACCATTTTCCCTCCCGGGATCCTCCTCCCCTCCCCTCCCTCCCTGTCTCCTTCCTCTGCTATTAACACTGCACCAGGTGTTTTAAAAGGCTTTATGATTGGATCAAAGTTAAAGCCCTCACTTCTGCATGCCTCGCTCAGACACAGCACTTAGACTCCAACCCTCGGAATGTGCTGCACAAGGTGGATCTGACCAGGTGAGGCCAGAGCCCAGCCTGTCCCCAGGCCTGGGACTTGCTGTCCTAACCCATGGGGCCCAGGCGAGGGGGAGGTCCATGTCCAGTGGTCCCTTGTTCACCAAGAGCTGAGATTCTGGAAAAACTCCAGGTGGGCCACGGGGACAGCCTCTCACCTCATGGGGCCACATTCCAGAGGGGAAAACGCTAAACCCAGAGCCCAAACAGCTCCGGGACAGGAAAGGAAGCAAAGGACCCCAATAGGGAAGCCTGCCTTCCAGTGGTAAACCAGAAGAGGACCCAAGGCCACCTGGGAGGTCGGGAGATGGTATCAGCTCAGTGGCCAGGGAAGGCTGCTCTGAGGTGACACGTGAGCAAGGAAACCAACAAAGGGGGAGAATTCCAGGCAATAGAACAGAAAGGGCAACACCTGGGACATAGGGTCCATTTGGGGCAGATGGCCTCCTGGCCACTGCCGACCAGCTGAATCTTCCTGCTCCTCCTTCAGTCCTCCACAGCTGCACCAGAACAGAGGCAGGGCCAAGACCTACTGACCTTGGACACAGCCTCATGTGCCCCCCAATACCTGCCATGGACCTTACAACAAATGTCACTCATGGCTCCTCCTGTCTGACTATCAAGGCTGGCTTCCCAGGCAGCAGAAGCCTGCTGGGGATCACGATGGGAAGAGAACCCAGCGTGCCACACCATCAGGCCTGACTGAGCACACACCCTCTAGCCGTGCAACTGAACTAAGTCCACCACGGCACCTATGCCTTCCCAGCAGGGGCAGAGTCAGTGGCAGCCTGTGTAGGTGGCAGTGCTGCAGAAACAGGGTAGACCAGTGTCGGGGGACGAAGCAAGCAGGCTCCCTGGGCAGGATGGACTCGTGACCCGAGCTGAGTGGCCTGCACCTCGAAGCCCCGGCAGGCTGCACCTAGCCCGCTGCACACCTGAGCCAGAGGAAGGGCGGAGAAGCGACTGGGAAAAGCCCCCAAGCACTGCCCTCTCCTCCATGGTCCTGGTTTCCATTTCCAGAGCAGCACTTGAGCAAAATCTAGGTCTGTAGCAGCAGCATCGAACCCTGTTTTCCCAAAATTCCATGCCACAGTCTTATTTTAGCCAAATTAGGCCATCCAGTTGGAAATAGCCTGGATTTAACATCTGATCCCTGCTGGAAGGCTTCCGCCATGCATGGGAGGGTGCAGAGACAGGGCCCAGGCTGGTAGCCAGCAGGAGGAGGCCCGGGCAGAACAGGGTCTGCCAGGTCCACGCTGGAGCCAGCCCCAGGCCGCCCCTATGTGCGGACTCACAGCAGCTGCTCTGCTTGGCCCCAGCTTGAGGCCACCAAGCTCTGAAGGGCTGCCGCCACTGACATCAGAAACACCCAAGGGAGCTGGGTCACCAAAACGCCCTCTGGGAGCGTCATCTTCTTCCCCAGTCCATACTTGTGTCCACGTGAGCAAGTCGCTTCTGCCAGAAACGCTACTCTGAGTCCCCCTCCAAGCCATCCATGCTGTCATCTGTCTGCACTTTGCCTAACACAGGACACATCCCGAGAGCTGTGCGCTCGGGCAAGCGCATCACTGTGCGGACCTCGCGGGGTTCACTCACTGGAACCCAGACAGTGTGGGCCAGTCACTCCACGCGGCCACTTGGTGCAACCAAGAGACACCATAAACACAGGATGCGAGAGGCCACCTGGAACACATTTACAGCAAGCTTCTTTTGTAAGCAGGAGTACACTGTGAAATAATGACTAGTACCGTGCATACGTAAATCAGCAGCAGATCATTTATGACCGGGATCAAGTGCTAAGTCCTGTACGTAACTGTACGGCCACACTCTTATACGACGGGCCGACGGGGGCTTGTGTACCCCAGACCACCACAGACACGTGCACGACACACGAGCTGCAGCCTGCAGTGAACCGCCAACACTGGCAGCAGGAGAGCCTCAGCCCAGCCCAGGAGGACTCTCGGGGCGGCACCCTGCAGTCCATCCTGGCTAACGCCATCCGAGGCGTCGGGGCTGCTCCCAGCTCCCTCGGATTCAACGGTATTTTCCAACCAATTTATGACCTCCTTCTCCACCCACTCAAGTTCATACACGTGTGGTGGGGAGAGGGAAGTTTGTGAATAGGTTGTTTCTCAAAATTAGAACCTGGAAATTTCTCCAAAGCCAGGAACTCATTTAACCAGTACGTATTGAGCCCGTATTTAATATCGCCATATTCATCTCAATGACCTTATATAGCCTCCATAGCAAGCCTGTGAAGCAGATATTTCTATCAAATTTAAGATAAAGCAACTTGCCCCAAGTCACACAGCTGGAAATGGGCCATCGAGTATAAAAGCTCAAAGTTCTGCTGCTCAGCTCAGTATGGAGTCCGGGTGTCTCACCCAGAGTCTCCTCCACCCCACTAGAGTGGATGCTATACAACACTGACTGACTTGCTGATCCCTGTGGAGAAGACCATGGGAGAGGCTGCTTACTACCCATCTGAGAGATCAGGAAATAGAAAAGAACAATTAAAGTACTAAAAGCGACCCTTCCGTCTCACCCGACGCACCAAGGGAAGAACAAATTTCTACCATCTGAATTTTTACTCAGTTGACTCTGAGCTGCTTAAGTTGGTAAAAGTTACTTTTTCCCCTCAGATGACCTGAGAGAGAGTTGATTTCTGCCTCCTTTCGAGTCCAGGAATGAGGAGGGAGCTTCAACACTGCGTGCACCCTACCAACCCGAGCACCCTAGTACCTCCCCAGAAACAGGGTACAGATGAGCCTGGAGAACCGGAGGGCCTCCCCAGGCCTCCTCGGGGCTGGGACCCCAAGAAGGATCCCACACGAAGTTCAGACGGGCGGCCCATTGGCGGAGGTTAAGTTATTGGTTATTGAGCTTTGGCAGCTCTTGGAGGCAGCTCTTAGATGTCCCAGAGAAAGCAGCTGAGATGCAAAGCAGGGTGGGGGGCACCAAGGTCCAATCTGCTGAGTCTTCACCAGGCCACATACCATGCTTTGTGCAGGGTTGACTCACTAACTGTACTGTGCCAGCCACTATGTGCCATCAAGTTGGTCACTATCTCTGGATTGGCACACAGGGCATCATGGTGGTAGTAGGATTTCATTTCTACAGAGGACATGTTTGGGCCTCTCTCACCTTGGAGCAGATGGAGTGGGAGGGGTTGCTTGCAGGAACCGATGGTTCAAGCTGTCAACACCACCCTCAAGTCAGAGAACCAGCTGTGACCAGCTGTGACCAGGCATTCCAAGGGGGCTCCTCTTCAAGAGAGGCAGAGGCACCGCGGACCAGTCACAGGGCAGCAGCAGAAGAGGCAGGTGTCTTTACAAGATAATTGACCAGGGAGAGCGGCTGCCACCCCAAGGTGAAGCACAGGCCACTTTACATATCAATAAGGTCAATTATCAGAGGATGTCAGCTTCCTTGGTGCTGCCATTAACCTATATTGCTCTTATTAACCTTTCTGATGAAGAATCTTTCAAAAATAATTATATTAAAGCACAATTCTCAGCAAGTTTAAAATATGTGCCTGTTCCATTTCAGTACTCCTGTGTCCTGAGATAATGAACACCTGATTGTCTGGCCGCTACCAGGAGGCGTTCAATCAAGACTCTCCTTCTGGCTCTACTGCCAGCCCGGGGCCAGCTCTGGGAGCAGCAGAGGCTCAAGGAGACCTGAGCAGAGAGGCGAGCGGCAGGGCTGGGAAGGGGGAGCAGGCTTGGCAGGGAGGTTTCAGTCTTCTCAGATGGAAGCCCATGGCCGCCTGCTGGGTGTGTGTCCTGGAGTCCTCCTGGAAGGGACCTGGGAGAGGCCCCTGCCCAGTGACCACACCCACATCCTGTCTCTGGGACCCAGAATTCATTTCTACCGAGGACACACTTTGGCCCTACAGTATGAGGTCAGAAGTCAAGGGCAAGTCCCCAAGAAGAGGACAGTCAACACCTAATAATTCGGAGACACCGGTGGCAGAGATCGGATCCTCTGCTGAGCTGGGGTGGCTCTGGGTCAGACATTACCAAGTTCCCAGAAACCCAAAAGGAGCCTGATGGGGGACCAGGAAAGAGCTGAGACAGGTGCAGAAAGGGAAGAGTGGCCGGGGACATGCTGGGTGGCCGTGCCCATTGGAGTAACTGACGGAGCTCCAGGCAGACCCACCTGGAGCCAGGCAGCACAAGACCTGTCACCAGAGTGCGCTTTAGCTACTGGAGTCAGAGGACAAACACAGGACGCTGGGAGTCCCCACAAATCAGGTCCAGCTGTTTGCCCCAAATACCAAACGGAAAAGTAATGGTGAAAACAAAAAAGGAACTTTGATCAGCAGAGCTGTCCTGGGAAGCCCAGGGGACCAGTATTTCCAGCCCCGACTTGGGGCACCGACACAAGCCCCCAGAGGACAGGACAAGGAGGACCAGAAGTGTGACAAATGGCTCGGTCACACTGGGGTCTGGCAGATCTATCTCAGGACGGACAGCCGGGGTCACAGGTGGTGGTGCTAAGTTACGCCCGCAGCAGGGTCGTTTTGACAGGTTGATCAGACCTGTTGTTTCTGGGATCCAAGATGACGGAGTCAGAGCAAGGAGAGCAATGAGAAACGGATGCAGCGACGCCAGCTTTTACATGCCCAGGCCCCAGGGGAGAGTCCACTGGTTGGCAGAAGGAGCCTCTAGGTGCAGAGGCCTCCACTTGGCTGTGAGCTCCGGCTGAGCCACAGCTGCAGCAGAGGTGCACAGGATAAGGCCAGATTTCAGGGGCCATTTCATGTTTGGAGGCTGAGAGGCTGGCTTGCTTCTTCACCATGATGCCTGTTCTAAGCAGGGACTTGCGAGCTTTCAGAGGGATGGCTGGGCACGGCGAGCCCTGGACTTCGCCTCCTTAGAAGGGAGCAGAGGGAGCAGAAACAAGGGGCACCCCGGAAGCAGAAGAGGACTTCACGCATACACTCAGAGCCGGCATTGGTCTCTTGCCATTCTGATTCTGCCAACATCAAATTTACTTCTCAATCTCTCAGAGCTTTTCTTCCACAAGGAAGAGCCTTTCCAAATGTGTCACAGGAAGTCAAGGGAAATGGAACTTCCATCCTGTTCCATGCATTCTAAGCATTCCATGCACATTCACCTAAGTCACAGCTTTGGCGGACTAAATGGAGGGGAAATATTGCCCTCTCGGTACAGGCCAGGGAGGCGGGTACGGGAACAGCAAAACCACTGACCAGATAACATGCGTGCGAGGTGGCTGCCGATTTAATAAGGACGCTGGGACACGACTATAGTTTGATCAGGTCTCCGGCAGTTCATGTGTTAAAATGTAATCCCCATTACAGCAGTGTTGAGAGACGGGACGTTGAGGTGCTGATGGTCAAGGACATTATCCGGGGAGCGGGTGTACCCCCTCCCCCTTCCTCGCTCTTGCCTCTACCTCCCACCCTGGGATACCGCGGGAAGAAGCCCGTCACCAAACCTGACCTGACACCCTTAGGCTTCCCAGCCTTCAAAACTGTAAGAAAAAGTCTGTTCTTTAAAATTTTTCCCAATCTCAGGTATTCTGTTACGGCAGGACAAAATGAACTAAAAGTCACAAGGAGATTCGAGAACTTTCCCAAGGTCAGACAGCTGGAAGTAGCGGTGTCAGAATTCACAGCCAGGCAATGGGCCCAGACCCTTACCTATTTGTAACCTCAACTCTCTTTCCCACTTCAGAAGGTCATCCACAGGTGTGGGCTGGAGAGGGGCAAACCAAGGCAAGGACTCCTGGATGAAGGAGAAATCAAGGTCATGGTGGCTTTTATATGACATTTTAAAAATGAAAAACACTGATTTTTCCAAAATGAAAGTCAGGAAGAAGATTTATTCACTCTTTGTGAATCAATCTGTTTAGTCAAGATCTCTACTCTGTGGTTTTAAAATGAGCATAATTTCAATCATTAGGACTAGCAGCCAAGGATTTCTACTTACCAGTGTAGTTGAATTCAAAGTCCAAACTACGTGTTTACCAGTGGGGGAGGGGTATTGATAGGAAGGAGTCTATGTCCTGCTCGCCTCATGTTCCTTGTTACTGGCTCGGTTTGAAGGCACAGGCATGGATTTTAGGATGTTCCTGTGGCCTCGGTTCCTTCCAGAGTGGGACTGAGGGCAGATACCAGGAACTATGCCTGGGCCCCAGGCAGACCCGGCCCGGCAGCTGCTTGTAAACCCAGTCAAGGTCTTAAATGTCGAGTGCCTATTAGCTTCCGTGGGCTGCCAGGCAGTGACCCTCCAGGTGCCAAAGTGAAGGTAAGTTACGAACATCCCAGAGGTCAGTTCCCCGCAGCAGATGGATGGAAGCACTGGTCACTCAGCCTGTGTCCTCATCATGAACACACTGGGTTGTGAGTCTGCGCTAGGAGATGAGAGATCAAGGACAGGGTCAAAGAATCCCCGACCTTCAAATAGCCTTAAAGCTCATCTGGTTCCCGCAGTTGCCCGTCTCTGTAATTATGGCATCTAATGCTATGGCCACATTCAGATTCTGAACCCCTTCCCACCCATTAAATTGATACATGTGTGGCTGTATTTTAATCTCTGATTCACTTAATTACCTATTCTGTGCTCAAGATCCAAGACCACAATTACCGTTTCCATGGGGATCAGCTTCACAGTGGCTCTCCCACCCCCTCTGCATCCGCCGATCGCCGTCTCTGTCACCCTCCTGGGCCTCCCCTTCCTCCTGGAAGGCCCCTCATGCCAACCCTGAAGCCGTCAACTGGGAAGCCCAGTCAGCGCTGGCCGCTGCTCTCTGGGCTGTTCACGTCCTCCTTTCTTCCCAGGACTCTGTTGTGCATGGAAAGGATCCTTGAAACACACCCCTGGTCCTCAGCTCCCTGCCTGAGAAGAGAGAGGCACCGCAGTCCCCAGCAACGCTCAAAGTGCAGGGCAGTCAGCACCATCGCCATCGACTAACGAGTGCGATCGCCCTCCAGGGACCAGGTGAGCAACGCTTTCTGGGTTGGCCAGCACCCAGCGAAGGCTCAGAGATGCGGGACAACCAGCCCTGGCCTTGAAGGGCAGAGTTCCATGCAACACCAGTCCCCATGTTTCCACAGAGGAGACTAGAATCTCAGAGGCCCGGACAGATGGACCCTCATCCTGGCTGCTCCAGTAACAAGCCAGGCTGATCTGGGGGCCACCAGAGCCTCTCCTTGCCAGCAAAAGGAAGGCTGTGCGGTTGCCTCCTGGGGTCACTGTGTGGAGTACCAAGTGTTCTGGTGAAGGATCTGGAGGGCCTGGGTGCCCAGGAGGTGCTTGCAAAGGGAGCTCCCTGCCTTGCAAAGCCAACTCAGCTGTCGCTGAGGAGCACAAGCACGGAAGGACCATCTCTCGGGTTCTGAGATGAAGTCAGGGTCCCTCACTTCCTGCGAAACCCAGGCAAGACATCTCCCCTCCTGAGCTGCAGGAGGGGAGGGCTGTCTCCCAGGTAGACCAGCAGCCCCAGCATGGAGTAGCGTTGGACAATTTCCCTGCTCCTGAAAGCTCTCGTTCCCTCTGTCTCTGGGTGACCCTGGGAGGCTATTTAACCCTTCCAGGTCTGAACTCCGCCCCCCCACAAAGCAAGGGGAGCTGACACTCTCCTCTTCGATTTCCCTTCCCACTCCAATGTGCAATGATCCAGAGGTTCGAGCCACCCAGGGATAGGCTACGTTCCACAAAGGCTTGGATGTAACATTATGAGCAGTAACACAGGCTTCCAGCGGACTCTCACTAGCAGAGTCCCCGCAGCTCTAGGCTTCGTGAATAACCCAACCTCACGTGCTCTGCCTGAGCCTGCAGGGTCCACAGGCCGGACACCAGGGCCAGCTGGGGCAGCAGAGTAAGCTGAGGAAGGAAGCCAGCCACAGCCTTCCCCTCGCCAGGCCCTCTGCCCAGGCAAAGGCATTCGGTCACCTGGCAGCTCCCGCCAGGCTCAGTGCTGCCTGGGCGACTCCCCGCTCCCACCTTGGCCTCAAAATACACCATGCTTTTATTCTGATCCCTGGGGACCTGCTGCGCTTTCTGTCGGTCTGATGATTTATTTAAGTACATACTACTTGCTCTAAAAGACACAGAGGCCAGCAAGAGAGCCTCAACCCTGCAGGCAGGCCATCCCAGCAAACGGTTATGATCTGGAAACGTTATGTGATGAGGTGCAAATGGAATATCATTCCTTCAGAAAAGCAAGAGATCATTACTCCCTGAAGTGAGGAGAGAAAGCTTTCGTGGGAAGGTGGCTTTCGAGACACGCATTTGCCAGGGGTAAGATCTGAGAGGCAGTGATGGAAAATAAAAGCAGTACATACAGAGATCAAGTGCAATTGAAAATATTGAGAGGAAGTGGGCGGAGAACTCAGGAACGGAGAAGTCTGATCTGGCACGGCTGGTTGAACGGAGTTGGCACGTTTGGTTGAGACCCTACCAGGAAGTGCCAGGACAACTAACCAAGGCGGTCGCCTGTCGAGGGCCTCAGACCATCTCTCCAAGGGCTTTGATCCAAGTGCTGTGCTGGGGAGCACGGAGAAAGCAGGAGCTGGCTCAGAGGTCCTGCAGGGACCTGGCAGAGAGGATGAAACGGAAACCCAGGGAGACTAAAGCACAAGAGGAAGGCAGGCCTTCCACAGGTCCCAGCCCTGACGGCAGACAGAGGCACGAGCATCAGAGGCCGAGGACCCAGAGCCCGAGGGAGCAAACACAGAGAGGGGCCTGTCGGGAAGACCCCGCTTGAGTGGGAAGACTGACAGCAGCTTGCTGGACAAGGTGAGGGCACCTTTGAGGCGATCGGGAGAGGTGTCCGAGCCCAGGTCCAAGACAGAGGGGTGGCTGGGGCCCAGAGGGAAGAGTCAGCGGAATGGGGTCCAGTGGATTGAATGAGTTTATAGAAAGGAAGGAAGGAAAGGAGGGAGAAAGGAATAAAAGGAGGGAAGGAGGGAGGGAGGGAGGGAAGAAGGAAGGGAGGGAGGGAGGGAGAAAAAAGAGTGTCAAGAAAGAAGGGACGCACACCAAGGACTAAAACATGGGGATGCAGAAGGGGAAGGCAAAGGTCTCCACCAGGGACCCAGCATCATGAAAGCACAGGAGAGTCATGACTGGCGGGTGGAGTCTATTGCCAGGTAGGGTCTTTATTTTAATGCTGACCCTGAAACTCCTGGGCCAGTCTTGGGGGACACCACTGGGCTCTGGAGAGTCCTAGTCCTAGTGCAGGTGGGACGCCCAGCTTCCCCGGGGCCTGTCGGCTCCCATGGAGAAGCGTTACTGGATTCAAAGAGATGGGGAAAGTTTGGATGTTCTAAAACAGAATCCCTCCTGAGAGCACAGCTTTGCAGAGTCTGCAGGGGTCTGCAGAGAATGTCGGTGATCAGGCACCAGGACATCAGAGGGGGCACCGAAGCTGTTCCAAGGACGCAGGGAGGAGCCTGAGGAAGTCCTGAAGGCAAGTGGGGCCTGAGAGGCTGAGAAGGGAGTGGGGACAGGAAAAGGAACCTGCAAGCTGGACTGAGGCCCCGCCCAGAGTGGGCGTGGCAGAGGCCTTCTTAAGGACTGACTGCATAAAGGAAACTCAAGTGCATGTGCAGAATCCAGCCTGGAAAGGCCACGTACTGCAGGACTCTAATGACGTGACCTTCAGGAAGAGGCAAAATTACAGAGAGAGTGGACAGAGCAGTGGCCCCAGGGGTGAGCGGGGAGAGGGGCGGCAGGTGAACCCAGAGGATGTCAGGGCAGCGGAGACCCCGAATGAGTCTGTAATGAGGACACGTGTCATGGCGGATCTGCAGAAGTCCCTAGGTTGTGCAGTGCCAGAGTGGCCCCCAGGAAACCCGGGACTCCAGGCGCTGCCACCTCAGCATAGGCTCCTCCACGGTGGAGTGTGCCACGCTGTACCTGGTACAGGTGTCCAGGCCGGCGACTGCGAGGGTGCCACATGAGAACCCAGCACTTGCCACTCCGTGTTGCCAGGAATGGAACAGTGTTCTAAAAACGGACCATTTAAAAGAGGAAGAAAAGAATGGACGGGGACATGGCTCTGTGCAGTGTCTGCTCACGGGGCTGCTCTCCAGGCCTCTTCTTGCCCCTCGATTCCCCAGTCCTCTCCTGCGAGAATGAAGGGTACCAAAGCCAAAATGTCCTGGGTATGGGTGGGGTTTTTATTTTCCTTTTTACTGTGTGGGAGGTGAAGCTTCATGTGGGGTCACAATCCTCACAACACCAGAGCCCATAGGCAGGGGGAGACCAGGAGAGAATAAGACAGGGAAGTTACGGAGATTGCAGGGGGGTTTTGTGTTTTGCCAGGCTGGAGTCAGGAGTGTGGGGTGCCAGGAGGCTCCACTGACAGCCAGTGATAATGGAAGGCTCCACGCTGGCATGATCACAGCCACGATTTGCAATTGCAGCCATTGGGAAAATAGGTTGCCACAGAGAAAAAGGTGCCACAGGAACTAGAAATAAACCCCTTGTCACAGCTCCACTGGGAACAGTTACGTGGACCCTGACAGGGTGTTTGTTTTTTGTGGTCCACAGGGTCCTCTCTGCTCCAAAATTCTATGCATCTAAATTAGGACTAATAGTCCATTTTTCATTGCTATCTCAATAGGCCTGAGGTTGAGTAACTTTATAAAGAAAAATGGTCTATTTAGATCACAACTATAAAGATTTGAGGGCAGGGTACCTGCACGGGCTTGGTTCAGGTGAGGACTTCATGATGGAGAGCATCCCAATGACAGTAATGCATTCGGGGAAGAGATCACATCAAAAACCAGAAAGCCAGGAAGTGATTCAGGGGTCAGGCTCACTCTTACAGCAACTTGTTCTCACAAAAGCTCGGGGATCCCATGAGAACTGCCTTAATGCCTGAGAGCAGCTCCCCAGTGACCCACAAATCTCCCACCAGGCCTTGCCATTTGGAGGTCCTCTCAGTACCACTATCCAAGCCCCCAGCACATGAAGCCTTGGGGACACACTCAAATCATATCCAAACCATACTAGGCTTTCACCTTTTATGACACTTTCAAAAGGGGAAAAGAATTATTATTTACAAACAAGAGGAACAGTCTCTAATCAGCAGACTTCCCAACTACCCTGGTTGGATCCCAGAAACAGCCTACCAGAAACAGGCTGCCTTTGCTTCAGGGAGCACCGAATAGCCACCACCAGCCCACCCACTCTGGAGGCTGCCTGAGCTCCCGCACTCCCTGGGCTGGCTGCCGCAATTACCAGCAGCTCCTGGAAGCTACCCAACGGGGCGGGCGGCCAGGGAAGAGCACCAAGAGCCATTTGCCGGGCCCAGAACAGGGCAGCCACATAAGCATTGTGCATGGTGAAAGGCGCTTCGCTGACTTCCATTAATCTCTCCAGGGCCCCAGAGGTCAGAGATGTTTGAACAGCAGAGCTGGTTGAACTTGCTCGCCAGGCTGGCTCAGCTAATCTACTCCCCCAGGACTGCGGACGTCCTCAGTCGTGCCAGACCACCAGGTGAGCGAGAGGTGACCTGCAAGGTGTGCAAATATTTGGCTTCATCCAGGATCAAATAAATCATTTCCCTCTCCCTGAGCTCCAGGAAGACCCGTACAGCTGCGGGACCTGCCCAGGAGCAGATCCACGCGCATCAAGCACACCTCGCTCTAAAAGAAATGCAAGGCTGTAAAGAAAGCTTATTCTTATGCACACAAAAATTACGACTGGGATTTCAAAACTTCGCTTTCCAGTAACACATCTTCTCCAAGTCTGTCGGCCTGGGCCGAGCAATAGGCAATATTATGCATGGAAATAAAATATCTTCACGTGATGGGTTAAAGTAAGTACTTTTCAAAACCACTTTCCCATAATTATCTGGGTTCATGTCTACCGTGTAAGGGGAACTATCCAACACGTCCAAGTTTTCCAGGAAGGCCTGGGTTCTGGATGGGGCACAGTGCAGCAATGTCTTTTCCTTTACCCGAAGAAAAACTACAGCCAGCTCTCCTGTGTCCCCTCAGGAAGCAGCCAGGGGATCCTAGTCCTGCTTCCTGTGCAGCATCCCAGGTCCTGGAACCTATCCTGATCAGCTTGTTAACAAGCAAAAATGCTCTGAGGCTTCAAAGTCACTGAGTTCCTAAGATGATATAGTCCTTAAGGACATTCACCTCCTACCATTTCGTGCAACTTTTGACTCAATGGGTTTGTTTATATCACACGAGGGTTCTCATAATAGCAGCTCTTGTGTACATTCACACATGCACACAATATAGTTTGTTCCATTTCATTCCCTAGTACCACCCTCTTCTTCCCCTCCCAACCTCTTGCTCCCATCCTCTAATGAGCCAGCATTATAAATCCTTCCTCCAGGTGGGAAGCCCAAGATCTGTGGTCACCAAGTTTCTGATGTATGAAAATGTCAATATAAGAAAAGAGATTCAACATACAGAGAGAAACCAGTGTGAGAACCAGAAGAAATTCTGACAGAGCTTGAATTGCTACCTCCAGTTCTTGCAGAGCTCAAGCTTGGTCCCCTCCCCTTCTGTGGCTCACCTAACCCAATGGGAAGACACTCCATCCACCATCTTGGATTAAGTGTCTGGGGCTTCTGTCTGAGTGGACAACCCAGACATGTCTTTCCTTGACTCATTGATCCTCTGCTCAGAGGACCAGTGATCAAATAATTGAGGAAGGGGAGATATTTCCTTCTACCTGACATGGACCCAGGAGGACTGGTGGATCCCCCAGTGAAAACACATGAAATTGACCCTTAGCAGCCCCAACAGGCAATGTCCACATTTCAAAGTCAGGGGCGTTGACCATGGGTGGGCGTACATCACTCATTTACTTACTCATTCAATCATTTCAATGACAGGTATCAGGTACTCACACGCTCAGTATTAAATAGCTGCAGGCCAGGCACCTATTTGCTTGGGTTAGGGAAAGAGTCATGAATAAGTCACCCCTGACCCTTGAAGAGTTTGTTTCTAGCAGTATCAAAGACTAACTCTGATAGCAGGTGTATCCAGAGGCGGCTAGTGGAGAGAGAGTCCAGGCAGACCAGGGAGGCCTTCCCAGGGGCAGCAATGCTTGGCCTGAATCCAGCAGGGTCAGAGGAAGTTACAGGATGGAGAGGGCTTGAGAGCAAGGGGACCGGGCTCCAGAGGGCACAGGCAGGCTTGGCTCCCATCATGGCGGCAGGAGAACCTCTCTCTCCACCTTCGCTCTGCTCTTGGAATCGGGCATCGTTTACTTCCACCACCCCCGCCAGCCCGTCAGCCCTGCTTGCTGCACCTTCGGAACACGGTAGCTGTTCTCAGGAGTTCTGCTGCACGGACCGCCGTCTGTCTTATAAGCTCTAGCCGATGCAACTGTCTCATCTCTTAGATAAAAACAGAAGCTCGCTGTGGGCTCAATGCACAACCCTGAAGATCAGCACATGGCCTTGAAATGAATGAGTGAGGGGTAGATATCAAGATGAAACAACGGTCACCCGAAGCTCATCTCTCCACTGCTGTCCTCAGACACAGACGGGCAGACCCTTTGAAGGAGAAATTAATGACAATAAAAAAGACAATTAACAGTCATTTAATGAGTATCACCAGCTAAAATCTGTGCCAAGTACTTTTTGTGAATTCCTTTTAATTCTCTAAATACCCTTATGAACTAGATTCTAGAACAATTATAATTAGCCCAATAATGATAAGCAGTCCTGATCAGTGGAGGAAGCTGAGGCCCAGCATTGCCCAATCGCTCGTATGGGTCACACGGGCGGTCAGTGGCGGAACTCAGATGGAATCCAGGCTGTGGGCCCTGTGGCCCCAGCCCCCACAGGCCTCCTGAGCCTCCTCGCCACACCAAGAGGCGACTCAGGACGCGGACACACCCGGGCTCTCACCCTTCCCAAGCCCTTTTCCAGTAAGAAGTTGCTCTTCTGTTATTCTGGAAATCCGGACAAAAGCAGAGCCAGTGGCAAGCAGGATTGGCCTGTTTTCCAGCTGTGACTTTCCCAAGGCAGAGCCGGTCCCCGTCACCAAGCTCTGCCAGCAATCTGACTTTGTGACCCTCCTCCTTCAGAGAGTGCTTCTGGGATGGCCAGTCACCTCCACCCCTTCCAGCAACAGCGACCCAACAGGGCTATGCTCTGGGCAGTTCCCGGATGCTGGGAGCCCAGCACAGAGCCTGCTCTCAAGAAAACGCAGCAGCAGAGGGGCTGTGGCCAACAGCAAGGGCAGGATGACAGCGGCCCTCGGAGGGCCTGCCCGGCCGGGCACTATATCAAGTGCCGTGCAGGCTCAGTCGGTTGCTTTCACATCTGCAGAGTCAACCAAGGATCAGAATATCTGTAAAAATAATTTCTTCTGCACTAAACACGTGCGGACTTGCTCGCCCGTTTCCTAAACAGTGCAGCCTAACAAATATGCACAGAGCACGTGCCGCGTACCACCCTCCCGCGCAGTGCAGAGATGGCCACTCTACGAAGGAGGAGCCCTGGGTCACACGCAGGCCTGCGCCACTTGTACAAGGAACTCGTGCGCCTGCAGATTCCAGTGCCCCTCGAGGATATCGAGAGGCAGCGGAGACCGTGGATCAGTCTACCCCTTTGACAGTTTTATACAGGCACAGAGAGGTTAAGTAACTGACCAAGGCCACAACAAACAGCACCGTACAGGTGAGAACCCAGGAGATGGCAACTGCCTATCTCTACATCCTCCTTCCATCTCTGAAGTGGCACCCCAGGTTTTTTCATGGCTGTCTCGAGCCCAGCTTCAAGGTGGCATTTCCCAGTCTAAGATGTGGTCAGTGAGATGGAACAAAAATGTAGTGAGGGAACTCCAGGAGTCTCTCTACAGGTAACTGCTTGCCGTCTCCTCCTTTCTGCGGCCCGGGATCCAGCTACGATGGCTGGAACCCCAGGTGCTCACGTTGGACCATGAGGCAGAAGGCAGGCTTTGTGTCTGTCTGGGACCGGGTGGCCTTGCGGAGTTGGCAGCAGCCCTGGATCTCCCACCTCTAGGACTCACTGATGTGAGTTGCTCCTTTCTCGCTTGGCTACTGGAATTTGGTAGTTGTGTTTGCTGCCAAATGATACCATCAGCCCACTTGAGAGAAAGGGACAGAGAGGATATGGAAAGAGGAGAAGGGGACTGGAGATGCCTGCACTTAAGGGACAGAGAAAAAGGTGCCAAACACAGACAAGAAGGAACCCAGACAAGACTCTGGAGAACTGAGGAGGCTGATGCACAAGCCAGCGTGCAGGGGTGGGACCTGGACAAGTCCCACAGCTCCTGGGGACACACCGAACGAAACCAGCCTCCCGCCTCTGAACAGCCCTCTAAAGACAGCTTTCCTGTTCTTTTCTCTCCGACGAAGACCCAATTAACTCTCAGATACTCAGCACACCACTCGTGTTCCAGATCCTTCCAGTGCTGCTCACCTTCTGCAGACTGGACTTCAGTTTATTAACATCCCCCACTGGACCCAAGTGACAGCAGACGGCTCAGCCCTGAAAACAACGCATCACCTCCCTGGACTGGCGCCATGCTCCTATTGATACAGTCGGGGCGTCATGGGTTTCTTCAGGAGCTGGTCACCCAGTGGCTGACAGGGAGCTGGAGGTTTTTGTTAAGTCAGCTCATCCATCAAGGACAAACATGTTGACATCTTTCTAAATGACATCCAACCTCTCTGCAGAAGTGGGCAGAGAGATTAGATCCCAAAAGGCAGTTCAGAGATGTTCCCTGACAGTGTTAGGTTAGAAATCAATTTTCATCTCTCTCCTATTATTTCAGGGTGACGCAGTCCCTGGAATACGCCAGCGTCGTTAGCAAAGCAAACGCCCCCTGCCCCCTGCCCACATTCTCTCTTGCCCTCTTTCTCTTGTCAACCAAGGCGATTTGTCACAGGGCTTAAACGAACAGCTCAGGGGCCCTAGGACGCTGGCTCCCGACCACTGGCCTTTGAAAGCTCACGAATGAAGAGCTAGAAGAAACCCTGGCAGTCTGTCCAGAGAGGCCTCCCAGAGGGGATTAAAGACGGCTCAGGGCTGCGGGCCCACTTCCTGGCAGGCCGCAGGCAGCCTAGCCGTGGGCGATGGAGCCTCACCCCAGCACCACATTCTCTCTGCGGAGTCAGGTTTACCCACCAGCGTCAGATCTACCGATGCTTCCGTGGCCTCCTGAGGACTGGGGATGGGGACAGTCCCTGGCCAGCGACAGGCTTGGGCAGAGGGCGAGGTCAGCATGCCCTGGACCTGCTCTCCAGCCAGGGCAGGGCCAAGCTCATGGCTGCCCCTACACAGGTCCCGACACCTGCCCCTGTGCCTTGGACAGCAGTAGTGGACACACAGTGCTGAGTGGATGGACAGGTGGCCTGGGAGAACACGGAGAAGGGATCGGGGCCCCTGGCCCCTGGAAGGGCTGCTTCCACACATGGGACCCTTTGGCTGGCAGCTGCGGTTGACCAGATGGACTGTGAAGCAGCTCTACCTTTGCTCTACCCCCCTACACACGCCCCCTCCCGGTTATTCTGTCCCACGGCTCTATAACCTCAGCCTCTCTGGACTGGCCAACGTGAGTCTTCAGAGCGACGGAGCTGAGCCTCTGGTCCAGCTGAGCATCCCCCACCTGGAAGGACAGGCCCATGGTGCACATGGACATCCATGGAGGAGCAGCAGCGAACACTGGGCTTCCAGCTCTGATCCTTGCTGTCCTGAGGCTGAGCACCAGAGTGACCCGTTTGCCAGGAACGTCCCAGCTGGGCTGGCGTCTCAAATGTGACCTTCAGCCCTTTCACTTGACCAGTGTCTCGGTTGGGACATTTCAGGGCCCCCATGTTGGCCCCTCCTCACTCCCGCCGTCAATCTGAGCAAAGTGACTGTCAAGCGGCACATCAAGAACTCACGGTCGAGGGTCAGACTGCTGGACGTTTCCAACGGGGGAACAGCTGAGTTCCGGTCGTCCGTATGGCCTGAGGTTAAATCAGCAAGGTAACCAGCGATTCTCTTGGACCGTGGACTGAGTTGTCTGTGAAGCAGCTGCAGATGAAGAGGTTCTGTTAAAGGAGGGATCCCCGGACAGAGGGGAGCAATTTCTGATCAGAGCAGCCATAGATGCAGGTGGCTCCTCGTGATGCACTGCCCACCAGGCTCTCCAGAAGAACAAATCCAAGAGAAGCAAGTATCTCCTCTCACCAAGGCCACCCTGCGGGTAGACCAGAGCGTTGTTCTGCCCAGTGCCCGGAGCTCTTAGCCCCTGACACACACGACTTGGCTAGAATTTCCACCTCCAGCTAAAGCATGGTTATCAAGTCCTCTCCTGAGGGGACCCCAGAGGAGGAGGGTAGGAACAAAAAGTGACATCAAGAGAGGGGACTTCCTGGATTCACGCGGGGAGAATGGCAGAGGAGACAGGGACATTAAGGTCATTTCTATCGCCAGTGCCCTGGACTTGGCTATCCAGGCCACCAGGCCCAAGAACCTGAATCTCCTCTCCCCCTGTCACGCAGCCCCAGCCCAGGTCACTTATTTTTATACACAGCCAGTCACACTGGCTTCCTGCCTGCGCAGCTCCAGATTCGTCATCCCAAAGACAAGAGTGAATTTTTATCAAGAACACATTTCATTCTCGACACCCTTAAAATGCCTGAGAAGTTCCATAAAACGATTTTTTTCCACTCAATGCAATGAGAAGAACTCAGAAACTCGCGCTCGTGGGGACGTCGTAGACCATCGCAGTCACCTCAAGCTGCTGGGAAATGACAAAGTTGCCACAGTCGAACACATGCCCCAAGTAAAACTAAAGTGTGAGGCCAGCCCCTGCCAGGAGCTCAGGGCTTGCTTGCTCCCGAGCCGCCTGGTATCTGGGGCCATGAACCTGCACATGGCTGCTCAGCAGTCCTGGAAGCTGGTCTTTCCTACCAGGGGTGGTCAGCGTGCTCAGAGAGGCAGGGACTGGCCCAGGGCCTCCGTCAGCAAGTAGCAACTCCAAGTCTCAAACTCGGCTTTTACAAATGCAAAGATCCTCCTCCGTGTTTCCTCTGGTTGTTCCTAGGCAGGGGACTGCAGAGATTCCTCCACGTGGGTGACCACTTGCAGCTCTGAATCTGTGATACTCAAGTCCAGGGGCTTTGGCCCTCCAGGGCAGGTGGGATCGGGTACTGCTCCATGTGCAGGGGACAATTTTTTCCTGTTTAAAAGGGCTCCGTTTAGCATTTATGTGTGGGACACTTACCCCACCAAAGTGCAGGGGGAACAAGTGGGAGAATTCTGCTTTCTCAGCTGGAAGTGACAGTTTTTGGTAAGCAAACAAGAAAACGCTTTCTGAGGTTTGTTTAAGTCGGCTTCCTTTCCAAGCTCAGCTACACAGAGCTGATCTGTGGGTCCCCCTTCGTGACCATCATCCCGTGTGTTGTCAGCAGCAGGTCTGTACTTCGTCTGCCAGGCTGGCAGGCTGATGGCTTTCTCCGAGGGACCCATCCGGCTTGGTCAGATAGTCAGCTTTCTATCACTACCACAAACACCCGAGATGCTCCACTCATAAAGAAAAAAAGGTTTATTTCAGCTCACGGTTTGGAGGTGCTGCTCTGTGACTGGTTGGCCCCATGGCTTTCGGGGTTGTGAGGTAGCACATTATGGTAGGAGAAAAACTGCTCACCACATGGCCAGGGAGCAAAACCCCAAAGCCGAAGGGACCAGGGCCCCACAGTCCCCTCTGAGGGCACAATGATGTGAAGACCTACTCTGGGTTCTGCCTCTTAAAGGTTCCAGCATTTCCCAAAAGCACCAAGCTGGAGACCGAGCCTCTAACACCTGGGCCTTTAGGGGACCCCGAGGTCCACCTGAGCAGCCCTGCTAGAAGGATCTCACGCCGCCTGGGGACTCGGCCCTCTGCAGCCTCCAACAGGATGCAAACCACAGAACCCCACGGCAGCTCTGCCAGGGCCTCTGGAGGCCTGATGCTCCACATCTGCCTTTAAAGTAATCCCCTCAAAAAGCCCCACAAATTAGCTAGGTGGGCACTCTGAAAGTCTGTGACCAAATGGAACTTTGGCTATTTTAAGTCTCAGAGTTTCCATTACTTGCATTTTGGCCTTTGGAATCAGTTCTTCTGCCAAAACAGCTTTGGATTATCGGCCTCTGGGCTAGATCAGCGTTCTGGAATTTGGACTGGATGTGGCGGCTTCCTGGTCAGGGCTGCACCCTGCCAGGCTGAAAGCAGAGGAGGAAGCCCACAGGCTTGCTGCTTGGCCTTTCTCCACCAACCTCGGTGCCCATCTTCCCAGAGTGCCACACCCACAGAAACTTACATTGAGCTACAAACCCACCACTCACGGTAACTTTGAACTAATTATTAGGCTTTTGGAAACCTTTTTGGTTTTGAAAAAATAATAGATGAATGATTAGTGTTTGTAAAAATAAAAAAAATGTGTGTGCAGAATACCACTGAGATAGCCCCAGAATTCCAGAACGGAAACGTGGGCCTCGGCGGAGGCTCCACATATGGCATCTGCAGTCTCAGTGGTTGGTGGTTGGGAACAGTAATGGCCAAAGTCTTAGTTGGGTCCTTTCCCAAAAGGCTTCTGGAACAGGGAATTGTGGGAGGCCTTTATTTGGGAAGCACTCTCAGGAGACATAACTGAGGTGAGACAGGAGAGACGAGCCAGTGAGCCGCACAGCAATGATTGGACTGCTGCATGGGCAACCGGGACTGCAGTCGCCATGACCTTCCAGACGGCCCTCCAGAACATTCCCTGCAACGTGGTGTTTATCTGGGCTGCAACACTTTCTACCTAACTCCTGCTCCTCTGGAGGTGCAAATGCCTGGCCTCCGCAGGCTGCCTCTTGGGTAGGAGCAGTGGGTCCCTGGGGCCCTGGAGGAAGTCCCAGGGGAGCTGAGTAACAGCTCTGGGTGCTCCAGGCGGACCAGTGTCATCACACAGCACCTCCCAGGGGACCTTCAGCCCAACTCGGGGAGCTGGGCGCCAGCAGCTCCTCCACAGCTGGGAAGCACTGGGTTGCTTCACCTGGGCAGCTTCGCCTGGGCAGGACCTCAGGACCATGTCAGTTTCCCAGGGCTATGGTCAGTTTACCATAAACTGCACAGCTGCCAACAATAGAAAGTCTTTCTCTCGTGGTTCTGGAGTTGGACGTCCAGCTGTCAGATGGGCGTCCCTCCAGGCTGCCATTTCTCGGGACTCGGGGTGCCCAGTCCCTGTGGGCGGCACCCCTCGCTGCAGGCTCTGCCTCCCCTCACGCAGCGCCTCTGCCCCTCCTCGTCCCCCTCCCCTCCCTCTCCTAGGGACCTGTCCCTGCCTTCACTTCCCCTGGGCATGAGGACAAGCTCAGCTTGGCCCCTGACTCAGTCACACTGTGCTTATTGTAGCTGCATCTGCAAAGACCCTGCTGCAAGTCAAGTCGGGCTCCCAGGTGCCGTCCGCACACCGCAGCAGCCTTTCCGTCAGCAACAGGCTGCACGTGCGACGGAGCTCCAGGAGGATGGCAGCAGAGCCGAAGCCCCTCCTCTGGTGACATCCAGGTTGTCCTGACGTCCCAGCACAACACAGTGCTCCCTGTGATGCCTGCCGCCCTGCCAGTCACTCAGCAAGTCCAGCAGTGCAGTCACACACGGGACGAAGGCCTGGCGAGGACGCTAAGTGACTGTTGTGGGCTGTGTACCGACCGCAGCGTGCTTCACCGCACCCTCTGTTTTAGGGAGTGCGCCTACGCCCAAGGGAAGTGTGCTGAGGGGCACGACGCCAGCGACAGCCTCGCGCTTCCTGTCGGAGTCCCTCGATGGCATGGGGAGGCCACGCCTGGGTGGCTGCAGCGCCAGGTTGTGTGAGCACGCCCGCCATGCTGGCACCTGACCAGCAGCACCTCCCCAGATGGGTGCCCATCTTTCATGAAGGGCGCCTGGCTGCATTCGGGCATGGGGATACTTCTTGAAGGGTCACTGTCCACTGTACTCCAGGGCCCCCCAGTGAGAAGTCCTAGTGTAGGGAAAGGTGAGGCTGAGAGTTCTAGAACCGGCCTCCAGGCTCCTGATGTGAGGACTGGATCCACCATGGACACCAGTCAGAGGCCCGCCTCCTCTTCCCACGTGTCCTCCCAGCCTCCGTCCAGCCACTGGGCAAGTGCAATCTGCTCGGTCCCCAAGCCACACCCGGGGCTGCCACCTCTCGCCCCCACCCTCCCCTGAGCCCCCCAGCGTCACCCTGGACTGCTGGGCTCCCCTCTGGACGGCACGCCTGCCCCTGCCTTGCTTCTCCATGCTTCTCTCCTCACGCCCAACTCAGCACATGTCCAAGAGGAACATCGATCTCCTGCTCCAAGCCCTCAGCGGTCTCTGGTCAGTCTGAGGACGGAGTCTGCAGTCCCCCGTGGGGGCCCTCAACGCCCGGGCCCTCCACTCCCATCTCAGCCTCATCCCGGCGCCTCCCCTTCACCCTGCGCAGGAACCCTGCCCGCTTCACTGCCCCTCGGACACACTCCGTTTTCCTCTTGAAGATATTTACACCGCCTTCGCTTCTCATTGGGACCTGCCTCAGATGTCACCTCCTCAGAGACACCTTTCTGGATCAGCTGCCTGGACCCTTTCCAGCCCCATCGATCTCTTTCCTGCAATATACAGTGTTTCATTTTCTCATGTGGCTCCACGGTCCTTGCCACCACCTGAAATGAGCTCATCTGCTTGTGTTTTTATTGCTTATGGCCTTTGACACTTCCTTCCCCCTAAACCCAAAGCTGGAGCTGGCAGGAACTCACCTCCACGGGCTCAGACCCTGCAGGCTGTGGTGCATGGTGGATCGATGGACCTGGGGTTAAGCTATTCACAGGTGGCTTCTACCCAGTGTTTAGTGGTTCTATTTGGGGCAGGTCACCTTAGCCTCTCTCTGTCCCCACTGTCTCACCTGTAAGACAGGGATAAAAAGGGATGCCTCATAAGGATGCACTGAAGATTCAGTTAATATATAGAAAGTGTGACTCATGATAAACACTCCATGCATCTGACTATTTTATTAACTCAAAAACTCCCTGGCACGTCATGGGCATTTAATGCATTTTGATTGAATGAATAAATCAATGAACAATTCCTAATCCAGTGTGCTCTTCCCAGTATAAATATTTATATGTTAAAAGATAAAAACCAGAATTAAATGTAAAGACTTTCAAACACAAAAACAATGTGCTTATCTGTTATTGCTAGACAAGCAGAGTCCATAGGGTTGAGGGAGGCGAGAGAGGGAGGGGGCTCGGCTTGCCCCTGATGGCTCCTGGAGTGTCCAGGAGAGGGGCCGTGGCCACAGTTGCCAAGCCATGCAGGAGCCCATCTTCCCGGGGAAGAGCGTGCTGGGCCAACTCAGATGGGTACGGGATTCTAGAACCAGATTTCAAAAGGCTTAGAGAACAAACAAAAATATAACTGCACAGCTTGAAATTCTGAGCTGAAATATATTGCAAGAGGCTCAAGGAGTCTTAATTTGAAAAATGAAAACCTGACTTCTCCAGAGTAATGCCAGTTAAAAGGGAAAATAAGGTGTCAAATAACGAAGGCTGCAGTGCCGATGTCCCGGGACTTCCCAATGCCCCGCGTTGTCAGTGGGCACACAGGGGCCTACAGCCAAGGCACAGGGACACTGCAGAGAGTGCCCATCTCCTTTCAGAGGAAGGAGGCAGATGGGGACCCCAGGTGCCAGGTGCTTCCATTTCTGACAAGTGTCCCTGCCACATCAAAGTGCTTCCCAGGATGTCTCCACCCAGTCTCCCCACGCCTCACGGGATGGATGGCAGAGACCCGTTATTAGCCCATTTTATAGGTGAGACTTCCTGCCCAGGAGGGCCACCCTCTGAGTTCAGTTTTCTCTTCTGACAAAGGGAGTAGCCTGCAGGCAGAAGCGGAGAGAACAGAAGATCGGGGGATGTGAGATGGCCGGCGCCCGCCTGGCCGTCCCTGAGACTTTACTTTCCTAAGCCCCAAAGCATCTCCAGCACACATCAGAGTCTCTGTTCACTGAGTTAGGTGCTGGGGAAACGGAGGTGACCTCCCTGCCTCTGTGGAGGCAGATCCATCGTGAGGGGGTTGCTGCAGGGAGGGGGGTGTCAGGGAGGCCCCAGGCTGGCTGGAAATGAGAGGATGTAGCAGGCAGAAGGAGGTCAGAGGAGAAGCTTCTCCCCCATTAAACCGCCCCTAGCCAGGGAATCTGGGACGGGAGGCAGCCCAACCCCGGCCGGGTCCACCCGAAGTCGCCCAGCAGCGATGTGACTGTAAATGTCTGCCCTGGAGGCGTGTGCTGCCAGGCGGGAACCACGCCCCTTTCCTTTATTACCAGACGCAAGGTGCCTGCAAATACACGCTCCGGAGTAGCAAGGATAACAGCCAATGTGGGCCAACACGAGGCCTGGGCACTTAAGAACATCACTACTAGAAATTGCTCAATACATATTTATCGAGTGACTACGTTGACACACTTACTCATTAATATTTATCCGTTCCATTGAAGGAGTGAACAGCAACAGCAGGCAGACAGCCGTGGAGAGCAGCACGGTCCAGCTCGGGAAGCGGGGGACAGCTGAGGAAAGTGGATCCTGCCCGGACGGCAGTGGGACGGGTGCCGAGCAGGACCTGAAGCAGCCTGGGGTCCATCAAAGGTTCACTTTGGATGCAAGGCGAACAATGGCTTGGGACAGGGTGAGAGAGAGGCCCAGACACAGGGACACCTTGCAAGATCATGGAGACTGGCGGAGATGCCAGAGCTATGGAAACGGGGGACTCCCGCCCCAGCTTAATATTTGACAGGAGGAAGATGGTGGACGCTACGAACCACAGACCAAAATAGGAACAGCTTCCACTGAAGAAAAGCACCCAACCTTGCAGGCCCGTGCGGTGTGGTGTTCTCACCACGTTAGGGCTTTACAGAATCAGCTACGTGAGTGCCTTTCTGCTGCTGCAACAAAATACCTGAGGACCTCAACTTAACGGGATAAAGATTGGTTTCAGCTCACGGTTCCAGAGGGTTTGGGCCATGGCCTCTGGGCTCTGAGGTTTCTGGGCCCATGGGGAGGTAGAACATCATGGCAGAGATGGGACAGAGCTGCTCACCTTATGGTATGGGGGGGAGAGGAAAGGAGGGGCCAGGAACAAGTCTCACCCTCCAAGGACACACCCCAGTGACCTAGTTCCTCTGACCAGGAGCCACCCTCTAAAGTTTCTGTCACCTCCCAACAGCCCATTCAGCTGTGAATCCATCCCTGGATTAATCCACTGGTGAGATCAGAGCTCTGAAGAGCCAACCACCCGCCAAAGGCCCCACCTGAACACTGCCGCACTGGGGACCAGGCCTTCAACACCCGAGATTTGGGGGGACATTTCAGGTCCAAATATAACATTAGCTAATGCAAGGCTCAGATCAAACCTGCGGGTAGGTGGACAAGCCACAGTCACCCCTGTGCTAACAACAGGCCACACCTCACCCTGGCTGCTAGTCACCACTTCCGCCTCCTGGAGAAGGCAGGGCCCATGCTTTATGTTTCTGCCATACCACGTGACCAGGGTTCAGAGACAAAGAGAAGAGAAAGGGCATCAGGAGGGTGCAAAGATCTGGAAGCAGTGGGCAGGGCAGTCCAAGGACAGGTGAGTTTGCTAAGATGACACGGGTTTGGACAGCCCAGCTGGCCTCCTGGACCTTCACACACTTGAACTGGTCCTCTGCCCTTGGAGGAGGTCTCTGCAGACCCTCTGGAATTCTGTTCAACTGCCTATGATCCTGTTCACCCAATGTGGGAGAGCATTAGTATAATCAATGAACTTGATAATGAACTTGAAAAGGAGAAAAGTCTACAGAGAGAGGTGACCGGAGGGTCATCTGACATTTTTGGGTGGCAATGAAGTATCCATGTTCCATGACCACACAGTCTCACGGGGCCCCAAACTTGCCTAATTGAGTTAATGCCGCCCTGTCGCTGTCCTGGACTCTTCGTCTACCAGTGAAGGCTCATTTCCACTTCGCACAGGACGCAGCCAGCCTTGCCGGCAGATCTCAGAGGCACGCAGCAGCTTCCAGATGCACACGGAGAACAGTTTCCTCCTTCACAGGAGCCATCGGAAGGGTGACTAAATCCCCTCCTGACGTAAGGCTCCCCTTCAGAGCACATACTCATGCAGATGGCAAATACCCACGCAGCAGAGCCGTTGTAGAAATAATCTACTTTTGAAGTAGAGGGTTAGGCGGGCCTGCTCCCCGGAACCCTGCCATCATTCACACTGACGATAGCATCGCAGATGATGGCAAATGGCCTCCCGCGAGGGCTCCTTTATGGACGTGGATTTTAACCAGAGGTAAAGATGAGAATCACTTGGCTTAGAGGGCTTTTTCAAGATTAACGCTCCCAGATCCTCCTCAAAACATACTGAATCAAAATCTCCAAGTGTGCACTCGGGGCACGGATCTTTGTAAGTGGTCACTTAATGATTTCTAAAGGCACCCCGGTTCAGGGCTGCTCCCACAAGAGAGGCCATCCCCGGTTTCTGTCCCTCTAGACATTACTTGAAAGGAACACAGAACTTCACTAAGTGCAGAGGCAGATGTGGTTGAAAACCGAGTTGTAGATGATCAATTCCTGGGTCCTTCCTCCCGCTGGGAAGTGTCACCTCTTCTTCCTCTGCTCCACTTCTAACATCTCAAATATCCCAAAGCCCAAACCACTGAACAAGACAGAAAATGACCCAGAAACCTGAAAGGAAGACGGACCCAAGCGCAGATGGCTTTTGACTAACAGCTCCCTGGAGGCCAGGTGGCCCTCCTTTCCATCACCCACAGGCTTCTCTTCTTGCAAGTTCACTGATTATAGTAACATGCTTTGCAATGGATGCACAGAATCGTGTACAGATTAGCACGATTCTGAAGAGTCTCCAGAGACCTCCTCAAACTACAGAAAATCAAATACAGCGCATGGAGGTCAAGGTTAGCCAATGTAGCTGTCCCAAAGCTTATCATCTCAGCAAATTCATGTGTCCTCTGACTGCCCTGTGTGAACAGCCACCACGTTCGAAAGTTGTTTTCTTCCAGAAAAATGCAAACAATGTTTTAACACTGAGGGCCACCTGCTGTGCTTTTTTTTTTTAATGTGACTTGAAACAGTCCTGTTCCAAATTGCATGAATCATCTCTAAATTTAGAAGTCAGCTCCTAATATGCCCTGCCTGTTCTGAATCGAAAATAATGGTTTCCAGTGCTCGTGGGGAAATCGTTGCCAAGAACCTCTTGACGGGGTGCCTCACACTCCCTGAGAGGTGATCATGAAACTACTAGCTACACTTGGCAAGCAACAGGCCTGTCTGTGTGCAGCACAGAAATGGTGCCCTCAATTCTGTGCAAAGAGTAACAAGTCCGCCCTGCCTGGGCCACCCGGAACGCTGGTTCTGGACTTGGGGATAGGGTGACATCATACTCACGCCTGGATTTGCCGTCCCCCCACCTTCCTTGGCCCCTCTTCAGCTCCCTCGCTCCTACCCACAAACCCCAGGACTTCTGGCCAAGGTCATGGAGAAAGTAAGTACCCTATCAGAGCCTCGTAGAAGATTCCGCTGTTTCTTCCACCTCCTGGCCACTGATGGAGTAAGTCAGTCTCTCCCTTCCAACTGTTGCCCATCTGGACACAGCCCACACACACACACACACACACACACTGTTGTGGTTCAGGTGTGAGGTGTCCCCCCAAAGCTTGTGTGTGAGACAATGCAAAACTGTTCAGAGGTGAAATGACAGGGTTAGAGACCTTGACCTGAGCAGCCCAGTAGGTGGGATGAAGTGGTGAGGCCCGCGGGCAGGCGGCTGTGGCTGGAGGAGGTGGATCAGTGGGCGTCTGTGTTTTATCTGTGGTGAGGGACACTGCCTCTCTCTGCTTCCTGCTGCAGTGTCCTGAGCTCTCCTTCCTCCACACCCTTCCACCATTTTGTGCTGCCTCACCCCAGGCCCAGAGCAATGGGTTGGCCGTCTGTGGACTGAGACCTCTGAAACTTGGGCCCCAAATAAACTTTTCCTCCTCTGATTGTGCTTGTCAGGTCATTTGGTCACAGTGGCAAAAAGACTGATTAAGACACACACACACACACACACACACACACACACACACACACACACACATCTTAAAAAAGGGCAAACGAAACGTCCTGACCTCCATACGGGCAGCCTGTCTACCAGTTCCTCCCCACGAACCCTCCTCTGCATGTTCTCTTCAGGCCCTTTGCAAGCGCCCAGCCAGGAGCTGATGCTGATGAGCACTAACCTTCACTGACACCAGCCTCCCCATAAATCCATGAGGAAACCTGGGCACCGAGAGGTGTTGCTGCTGGGTGTGGGTCAGAGCCGAGGTTCAGAGGCAGCCCCCGTGCCTGCAGAGCCACGCTCCTAACACTCAGTCTGAGCATCTAGCCAAAGTCCCTGCCGGGTCAGGAAAGGTGCTCTAGAAGGGTCTCACACTGGAGTATCTGCTTTGACTTCGCAGAGGATACAAATGTCTCCGATGCCAATGTTTTCTCCCTGCACACAGAAACCAACAATTCACAGTGTGTTCTGACAAGTCCTTGGAGGTGGGAGACGTGACACTCAGCCACTTAGCCAAATGCAGCAGTCAGAGCTCCCTCCTCCCACAGATTCTGCCCCCGGAGCTTCCAACGGGAGAAGTAGAGAGATCTGGTCCCCAACTCCTAGCCAGCCCAGCTGTGCGTGGTGCCCCGTAGGAGTCCTGAGTAGGACAGCAAATAGAGCAGGCGGCTGGCCAGAAAGGGATGCGTGTGTCCTACCGGTGCAGGTGGTGGGAATGGGAAAGCGCCAGGAGACGTGTGACCAGGCGCTTGCTCGGAAGCCGTGGTGTTGGGCCCCTCTCAGGATCCTGGTGTACGTGATCCCTGCAGCACTGGGTGGGCACACCTTGGGGGCCCTATTCACCTCCCACCCGCTGAGGTCTAGGTGGAGGTTCCTGTGGGCAGGTGCCACGTCCTTTTCTCTTTCTCTTCCTTAGTGTTGGACATAATAGGCACTCAGTAAAGACTTGTGGTAGGTTGGTGTTTTTCCCCAAGGACCACAGACCCTCCATTGCTGCATGCCCATTTTTGGTGACTGTAACAATGTCTGTCTAGATATCACCACGTGCTGCTCTGCAGGTTCCTAGAGTCACAGGGCACACGACTCCCTTCTCCTGTTGGTTATTCTCTGTTCTTGGGCAGGAGACTCTGTGTGCTTCCATGTTGTGACTGATCACAACAGGGCAGGGTCTCAAGGGAGACCGGGGAACTTCTCCAGCAAACTTTTGAAAACCGTAGATGCCCTCTGCTCCCATTATTTCAGACACAGCGCAATTTGGGAAATCAACAGATTTTTTTCAGGATTCATAAGAAGTTCTAGATGATTCTAAGTCATTCCCAGCAACTCCCGCCCGTCTCAGCTTAGGTGCAAACACAAACACTTTCAGGTTAGTTATTCTAGAATCAGGCCAACGATCATTAACAGAGAAGGGGAGAGTGGCACTTCACTCCTGCTGAGGTCAAGGTGAGAATTAAATCTGAGAATCTGAGTGGTGTCCATCTGCACAAAGTAATTTGAGGCAAACAGTTGAATTTGCAGCGTCTTAAACTACTCTAGGAAACAAGCCTCAGGGGTAACCAGCATTCTGAATTCATTCAATGGTTATTTTTTAAATGGTAACTTTGTTACTTTGAACTTTTTAAAAAGAAAGCTTTTTTTTTTTTTCTAAAGGAGGACCTCAATTTCCAGAGTTTAGTTAACATACCACATAGCTTTGCCACCGTGGCCCCAATTCCTGATATCTAGTATCTTTTACATTGATTGACTATAACTCACTAATTAAGTTACTTGATTACACATTGTTTTAGCTAAGATTTTTGCCACTGTGATCAAAAGAACTAACAAGAACGATTAGAGGAGGGAAAATTATGTGAGCCTCAGGGTTTCAGAGGTCTCAGTCCACACACGGCCGACTCCATTCCTTGGGGCCCATGGTGAGGCCGGACAGCATGGCAGAAGGTGGTGACGGAAGAAAGCAGCTCAGGACATTACCAGGAAGCAGAGAGAGCTCTGCTCAAGAAGGACAAAAAATGAACCCCAGAGGCACACCCCCAGTGACCCGCCTCCACCAGCCACTCCCTGCCTGCCTACCCCTACCACCCAGTGAATCCCTACCAGGGGACCCATGTGCCGATTAGGTTACGGCTGTCATAACCCAGTCGCTTCGCCTCTCAGTTTTCTTGCCCCGTCTCACACCTGAGCTTTTGGGGGCACCACATATCTAAACCATAGCACACGAATTTGGTTATGTTACTTCCTAGAGGTGGAAGCTGCCAGTTGCTTCCCAACATTCTTTTTCTCCTTCTTCTTCCCTCAGACTCTAAGTGTTAGCAGAGCTGGTTGTGTTATCTGGGAGGCAGACGTGATAGCTGGGGCTCTAGCTGCCACATTGGAGCCTGAGGGAAAGGGTCACATACTAGAGGTGTTGATGCATTGAACCAGAAGGAATCTGGAGCTCAGTGACTGGAAGAAGCTGTCGCTCTACCATGACTGTGCCTTTACCTTAAAGAAAAAACATTCTGCTTTGCTCGAGCCCCTGTTACATTGGCTTTTCTGTTACATGCTACCAATCTTAATCTCAGCTGATAAAGTTAAGGACTTAAAATATGCCTTCCAGCTTGGATATTCTGAATGTCCAATGTGTTTTTTCTTATCTTTGGCTTATTATCAACTATAGAGAAAATTAAATTGTCTCAGCCAAAATGACCCAAGAACAGAACAGAACTGGGGCCTCTTTGACAATAGGTCTTGTGTTTATCGGTGCCTTTTGTAATAAGAAGCTTCAAATGTCAACCCACTCACCTTGACACTGAACCCCTAATGCTTTTGCATTTGGCTTCTTAGAAAAGTAAAGCTTCCTCAAAGCTGAGTTGCCACAGTTATCAAGAAGAATAGAGCCCCGTGAGATTCCCATCCCTCATCCCACTTCCTTGGAACTGGCGTGCACTGATCGCCCAGTCTAGAGAACTGTGACAATCGATGACCTTTTTTTCCCAGAGGAGATGAAACAAATTAGCTTATTTTGTAGTAAAAAGAAAGAAGATGTCACCCAAGCCCCTGAAACCTAACCTCAAGTAAGTACAGATGCCAATACTGGGACAATCTAAGTCACCGAGTGCCAGAGTCACCCTGATGGGGAAGCAAGGGCTGCGTGTTGGCTAAGCACTGAAGGACGCAGAACAGAGGAGCAGGTTCCAAACGTCCCGTCCAGCTAGACCTCCCATCCTGCAGGACACTGTAGAGGGACTCCTATTCCACCTCAGAACTCCGTCCCACCACTATACTACTTGGTATCATAGTTGGCATGCTGATTAGCGTGTCTAAGGAACACATTATCTCCATACTTGGCAGTTTAAATAACCATTTTATTTTGCCTACAACTTCATGGATCAGGAATTTGAGGAAGTTTCAACTAGAATTCTCTTGCTTGCTGTCACTGATGTGGCTGCATTTAAAGGCCAGCTGGTTCTATCATCTTACGAAGGTGGAATTGGGCTGGGCATCCAAGATGGCACATCCATGTGGCTGGTATTTGAAGTCATCTGTCACCTGGGAGCACAGTGGAAGCTGTTGACAGAAACACCTACACAGGGCATCTCAGTGCAGTCCAACTTCTCCAGTGACAGATTGTTGAGGGCCGTCTTGGACAAGATGGCGCCTGGCAATGAGCCAAAGGGCACTGGGTACCAAAATAAGGAAGTACCCATAAAGGTTGCTTGCCTACTAGTTCCTTGGAGACTTATGACATGTTAACGCCAGGCTCTAGGATTGGCTATCTAATATCATGCCGTGCGTGGACAGCTCATGATTCATATAGTGCTATGCTGACATTCCTCTGCATGCTCTCCTGCGTGAGAGAAAGCTTTGCTATAATTGGCTGATAAGCTAGGAGCCTGGGGGTAGGAGAAAGGGAGAGGGTAGAAGAAGAGAGATAGTGGCAGAACAAAGGAGGCAGGAAAACAGGGAAGACACAATAAATCTGGTCAACTAAATATTGGTGGTGTCTCCTTCCTCCGCGCCGGTTCCGCTGGACGGAACAACAGATGGCTTTCCCTAGAATGAACAACCCAAAGGAAAAGAGGGAGAGTTCATGACCCTTGTGCTCTGGCCTCGGAAGTGGTATGTTCTCACTGCCACCACGTGCCCTTGGTGGAAGCAGTCTCAGTTGAATCTGTTTGTCAAGACCCAAGGACAGGGGCTGGGGATACAGCTCAGTTGGTAGAGTGCTTGCCTTGCAAGCGCAAGGCCCTGGGTTCAATCCCCAGCCCTGCAAAAAAAAAAAAAAAGTCAAGGACAGGACACTTAGTCCCCATTCCTCCACAAAGGGAGTTGAGACTTTGCCATCTTTTGGGAACTCCTTTGCAGACCTGGATGGGAAAGCAGAGGAGGAAGGGCGTGGGCCTTCCAGCAGTGACAGCTCTGTTTCTCACTGTGCTCTCTTCTTCCCAGCTGCCTCTTCCTTCCTCAGCTCTGCACCCTCTCCACTCCTTCTGGCGCCCAACCAGCTGGGCTCTGATGACCTTCCGTGGCTCCCCGAGCCATCTACCCACATCGCTTATCTTCTCTGGGCAGCTCAGTGACGGGCCCACTACTCAGGTCCTGGTGGGGTACTGCTCTCTTTCAGATGAGCCATAGTGAGGATAAGATGTGACTGCAAAGCACCTTTGAAGGAGAAAATGAAGAAGATCCAGAATGCAGTGTTAGGAAGGCTTTGCTGAGCCACAAGAGCCAGCCCGGAGTTTACTTCCGATAGGTACTCCTGGTTGACGAGGGACTTTCCTCCATGCAGTGATTCAGGGACCCAGGCTCTTTCTAGCGTGTGGCTCAGTTCAAATCATGTCCAGTTGGCAGAAAAGGAGAGAGAACTTTAGAGAAGGCTTTCTGCCTCTGAAGGGTGATAAATCACCTCTGTTTTGGTGAGAACTCATAACTCATCACATGGCCAAAACAAGACTTCCAGGCTGGGTCATGTTGCCATTACTGGGAACTCACTTTCCACCATGGCTCTGTGCTCTGGAAAAGGAAGCTCAACTCTGGGTGAGAAACCGAAACTCTAAACTTTCCTCTAAACCATAGTGTCTACCCTGCAAAACTGTATTGTGAATGTCACGTCCTAATGAAATCAAAGTCCAGGAAACAGTAACTTCAAGACAAATTTGACTGCGGGAAAGGAGTCAGAGAAGTCTTACTTTCAGTGCCCTCCATGGTGACTGGAGACACACTATGGGAACTGCTTAGCCTTGTTCAGTGGTGTCTATGTGACCAACCCTTGAGCCTGCCATTGATGGAGCCACTGTCTCCACTGCTGCTTTCCCAACACGGTTCTCGAACACCAGCCGCCATAGAGATGGACTTGGTCTGGAAGTGTGGGCAAACTCTCCATTCACCCACAAATGCCATTTTATAGCCCACTTGCTCCAAGAAGACAGACCCACTCCTTGGAGAGCATCTGCACTCTAACTGAATGTTTGGAGAGCTGAGGTCTAGAAATCAAGCTGGAAGAGGCCATAAGGAATGTCCACGGAGGCCGTATTTTACTGTGGTGCCATCCTAGCTGGCTGCCTGACGTCGCCCAGCACAGCAGCTTTTAGGAAATTTAGCTCCCTCTTCCTGCTTCAAAAGGGCACTTTCAGAATGCAATAGGCAGTTTTCCGGTCATAAAGCATCTTTAAGATCACCTCTCCCAATTATTTTATCTGATAGGTGAAAAAACCTGAGGCTCAGAGGTGTCAATGATTATCTTGGGGTCACACAGCCAGAATGGCAGAACCCCCCTCAAAAGCAAAAATGTTGGGGCTTATCCGCATGGTGCTTACCCTCCTGGAGCTTACCCGCCTGGAGCTTACCCGCATGGTGCTTACCCACATGGAGCTTACCCTCCTGGAGCTTACCCGCATGGTGCTTACCCTCCTGGAGCTTACCCACATGGAGCTTACCCGCATGGTGCTTACCCACATGGAGCTTACCCTCCTGGAGCTTACCCACATGGTGCTTACCCTCCTGGAGCTTACCCACATGGAGCTTACCCGCATGGTGCTTACCCTCCTGGAGCTTACCCGCATGCAGCTTACCCTCCTGGAGCTTACCCGCATGGTGCTTACCCTCCTGGAGCTTACCCGCATGGTGCTTACCCTCCTGGAGCTTACCCACATGGAGCTTACCCGCATGGTGCTTACCCACATGGAGCTTACCCACATGGAGCTTACCCTCCTTGAGCTTACCCACATGGAGCTTACCCTCCTGGAGCTTACCACATGGAGCTTACCCTCCTGGAGCTTACCCACATGGAGCTTACCTGCATGAAGCTTACCCGCATGGTGCTTACCCGCATGTGAGCTTACCCGCATGGTGCATGCCCGCATGGAGCCTACCCGCATGGTGCCTACCCGCCTGGAGCTTACCCGCATGTTTCTTACCCGCCTGGAGCTTACCCGCATGGTGCCTACCCTCCTGGAGCTTACCCGCATGGTGCCTACTGGCCTGGAGCTTACCTGCATGGAGATTACCCGCCTGGAGCTTACCCGCATGGAGCTTACCCGCATGGTGCTTACCCGCATGGTGCATGCCCGCGTGGAGCTTACCTGCATGGTGCATGCCCACATGGAGCTTACCTGCATGGTGCATGCCCGCATGGAGCTTACCTGCATGGAGCGTGCCCACAGGACACATTATCCCACCTTCCCCAGTCTGCCCAGGTGTCTCCCTGTCTTAGCCCATATCCTCCTCCTCCTATCCAGGCTGGTGGCCTGGACCATTGCAGCCCTACCACAATGTCACTCCGCTGTGTGTCCCTCCATCTGTCAAAAGGACTGTAAGAGTTCAGCTCAACTCACACAGCACCTTCCTCTTGACTTCCCTGGCAAGGGGCAGGCAGGAGTCTGGCAGGGCGCACTCTGTCCCTTACTGAGGTTGTCTGGGAGGATCAAATTCAACAGCATTAGCTGCCGATGGCAAAAGTTTCCTGTGTTTCGACTGGGCACGCCCAGCACCTTTAAGCATCCGAGCTGCTGTGGACAGGGGTTACCATGGTCACTGACGCCCAGAGGAACCACATGTGTTCTGACCATTTTCCAGATTAGCCCAGAATTGGAGACCGCTCCTGGGGCCACCGCTGAACTAACAAGTCACCCAGAGGAAACCCTGCCACAGTTTCATTATGACCACATTCACAAAGCTCAGAGAGAGGCCGGTGGGGGAGGAAAATCAGCAGCTGTTTTTCAAGAAATTAATTTCTATCCCTGCAGTGATCAGTCCTGGTTAAGTGAGAGAATCAAATTATCTAAGTTACTTCTGCTGCGAAGGTCGGCAGCTCTGCATCCTGATGAACAGCACAAGGGTGGTATTTAATTTAAAGCCTCCGTCTGCTTTCCTTACGACTCCTAACGATTGTGCTTTGCATTTACATAGTAACTGAGGATCTCAGAGAACTCCAAAGGCACGGGTGATTTATCCTTGGGACCCTGCAGAGAAGCAGTGCTAGCCCCTCTTGCTCCATGGGGACCAGGAGAAGGGAAGACTGAGCCCAACAACCCAGATTCCCAGCTGGCTTTTCAACACAAATCAACAATCCCTCTCTAGTTATTTAGGACTTGGCACCAATTCTGGAACAACTAATATATTACACAAGCGGACATGATATCAAGAGCAAGAAAGAGATAAGGAGTTATGGCTTGCACACGTAAATCAATAAAGACCACGGGCTGGCGGCCATGCCTTCCTGAGAAAAGAGCTTCTGCCGCCTCCAGCAGCTGGGCTGGCCCACAGGAGCCCTCTGCAAGACGGTCTTCCGTGGTGGTTGGTGCCTGGGAAGGGCAGAATGACACTCAAGAAGACAACAAGCCCTGGCCCCACGCTGCAAGGTTCTTTATGCACTTTGCGGCCACCGCCTTCTGACATGCTCAGCTCCCTGTCACCTTCCGTGTTTTGCACTCCTAGAACGTGCAATTCTCACTCCCTCCAGGCAAGATGCCTTGCTGCACTAACCCTGGGCAGTGCGGACCCTGCAGAGACGGCTGCTTCACTGGACTCAGTGACCACCTCACCACAGCCCCACCGCTAGCACCTCAGCCCTCTCCTCTGTTTGGAGCCAAGAAGGTAATTGTCAATGACAGTCAAGCCTGTCCAACACCGACTGTGTCACAGGCAGTTTGTCAGAGGTTCTTGGACACTGGCCATAATCCTGACCCCAAGTAGGCCAAAGGTGGCATGTGGAATAATGGAAGCTTAAACTCGCTAGAGGGGAGAGTTTAGTAAAGGGTAGAGCCATTCGGCTCTTCCCCAGTCCACGGCCACCTCATTGCCCCTGGAATACCAGGGCATGATGGGAAAAGCCACTGGCAGACCTGGACCCAACCAGCCACACTCCAGTGCGGTGCTCCTGTACCCGGATGCTCCCTGCCTGACCTTGGTGACTCTGCGGAACCCCTGCCCAGTTAGTGGTAGACATTGCAACCGATGATACAGTTACATTGACGGAGCACAATATCCAGAGCAAGGGAGAAGTCGGTCGCTCTAGGAACATGCTTGAAGTAGCCAACCGAACTGAGCACAGTGACCCAGAGGAAGGACCAGCTTGAACCACTTGACGTAAAGGCAGAGACCGAAACAGGTTGTAAGAGAAAGTGAGCCAGGCCTACCTTGTCCGTCTCCAACTGTGTGATAAGATGCCAGGGGACACGGCAGCCTAGCTCAGTTGGAAATCACCGGCAAGCTGGCTCAGATCCCACGAGCGAGGCAAGCTCTGGACCAACTGCCTCTAATGGGGCAGGATGGACCCTCCCCAGCCCTGCTGCAGATGGCAGCTAAGGCATGCACAGCTCAGGGGCGTCTGAAACCTGCCACCGCTCAGGGCCACTGCAGGGCAGGTTCCTGGCCTCCAACGGGGAGGGGCACAATGGTAGGAAATGGCATTTGTTCTCGGCACTAATTCAGGACAGGCGTCCTAAAACGTTGAAAGCAAGGTCATCAGATGGCCTAGCCGTGAGGTCATGCATCCGGCCCCTCCTTCCACCCGCTCTGCCGCAGGCTGGACAAAAGCCACCGTGTTTTCAGGACCCTCAGGGGTGTGTTCTTCCCCTGTGCCTCCCATTTCCTCCACAGTCCTGCATTACCTTAAAGAAAGTCCAGGCCGCCAGCCCTGTGAGTGCAGGAGCGTTCCCCAGGACAGAGAACCCCGGGTCTGAAACCACTCCACGCTGACGCGCAGCCCAGGCCCCTACTCCTCCTCCTATCGTGGACCACAGGGGAGGGGAGCCGCCCACGTGTGAGCGGCCCTCACAACAGCAGGACCCCCCCTCAGAGGCACGGCCCGGGCCCCAGTCAGCCTCCTTGATCCCACTTTCCAGGGTGATTGTTTCCTCTCAAAGCAACGGAGAAGAGCAGGCAACAGATGGCCCCTGGCCCCTGGCCCCTGGCCAGCTTTCCACCGCATGCAGCCTGAGTCTCCGCAGGAAGGACCCCGCGGTGACTGTGGCATCTGCTACGGTGGGCACCAGCGCCCAGTGCCTCCTATCTGTGGAAAAGACCCAGGCCCCCTGCGGGGACTGTGCCCTTGGCCAGAGAGAGCCCCCACAGAGGGCCTCCAGGGCCATTGGCTTCTGCCCCACAGCTGACTGGCCAAGGAAGCATCACAGACAGATGTCAGAAGGTGAGGAGCGGGTGAGGGACAGGTGCCGCTGATGGGGAGCCTCTGTGCCTACGCACCCCAACCCACCCAGCAGGTCTCTCCCTTGTCCCCCAAACACTCGGACCTTTCTGCTTCCTCTGGACAGAGCCCCTTGATCGTGCCCAGCCTGACCACCCACAAGGCAGCTGCGCCTCCTGTTGAGCCAAATTCGTAGATCTTTCCTTCGTAAGCCTTTCTTGGCTCCCCAAGCAGAAGCAATCATTCCATCATCTGCAACTCCATGATGCTTTGTCCATATTTTATCTGATGGCAGTAAGAACATCACGTTGGGGATAATTATCTGTGTGTCTGTCTCTTCCATTGGCCCTGAGGTCAGAGGTACAGACCAGCTGTTGCTATATCTCTGATTTTAAGTACTGTGGCTCAATGTGATAATTTGATTATTTTTACGTCCTTGCACCTACAAGACTATAAACTCTATGGAGGAGGGAGCAGTGTGAGCTTCTTTGCTTATGTCCCAAACTGAGAACAGGACATGGCATTTATGTTAAGAGTGACTGGATGGGTGAAAAAATAGCTGGATGGATGGATGGATGGATGGATGGATGGAGCGTGGATGAATGTGTGAGTGGATGGATGAATGCGAGATATGTGGATGGATGTCCGTTAGAGGAGTGGATGGCTGGGTGAATGAATGCATAAAGTAAGGAGAGAAGAAAAGAATGGAGAGGGAGGAATGAATGATGGATAGTGGGTGAATAGATGGATGGGTGGGTGGATGCAAAGATGGATGAATGGGTGGATGGTGTGGGCACAGATGAATGTGAAGGTGATGGATAGATGGATGGATGCACATGAGAGGGAGAGGAGAAAAGAATAGGGAGGGAGGAATTAATGGATGGATGTTGGGTGAGTAGATGAATGGCAGGGTGGATAGAAGGATGGATGGAAGGATGGATGGATGATGGAAGGATGGATGGATGGAAGGATGGATGGGTGAAAGGATAGAAGGATGGAAAAATGAATGGATGGATAAAGGAAGCACTACAAAAATGGGAACAATAAAAGTGAAAGAGGAAAATCTCGCCACTGACATATAAGATGATGATAACACAAAATCTCATGGAGAACATGGTGTCTGAAGTGAAACTTTAAGGGAAAGGGGAATTTGGGGAGTCAGAGAAGGAGCAGAAGCAGGACAATAAACAAGGAAAGCTGGAGTGGAGGCTGTGCAGAGCAGCAATAAGGCCTCGGCAGCTGGATATAGACACAGGAAAGGTTGTAGATGGGATGGGACAAGCTGGAAAGTTTAGGTCCCAGGTCCCATGTTAAGCAAATTACAATCTATCACACACAGACAAACAGGAGGTATGCAAGGGCTTGCTTTCTTTGTTTTTAGCAGGCATTGTGTTGGGGAATGCAGCATTAACTCTTCTCTTAAGCTCAGGTGAGCAGCACGACAGCTGTAGATATTGCATTTCCAGCTGTTGGCACCAGTGATTTACCAAACCTGCTGTGTCACCAGCTGGGAGACGAAGACAAAGCACATAAGCTCCCAAGACAAAGGTGACAAAATGAAGGCTGAATTGTGGGGGCTGCCAGCAGGGTGTGGGTGGGAGGGTAAGGACAGGGAAAGGACCATTCAGGGCTCAAGGCTCAGCACAAGGTGTAAGACACTCATCCCCGTTCAGCTACAGGAGCATTTGATAAGCCAGGGATTAAAGGAGATGGTAAGAAGAGTATGGAAGGGGTAGTGGAGAAGGTGGGCCTCACAAGAACTTCACTTAGATGGCAGCTTAGCAAACCCTGACCTTTATGTTTTTCTAATCATAATCCAAACACAGGACCAAGAAAAGTCAGGTTCAGGACACAAAAGTATTCAAACTGAGTATTCAGCTCAGAAAACTCTGGCCTCATGTCTTTTACCAGTAGTCTTCATAACTAGCATCAATTTTCTGGAACATTCCGTTATTCCTTCTGGACTGTGTTGACATCTGAAATCTTGTTCTTTATCACTCATCCCCCACCCTAGGCTGTCCATTCTCATTTGATGTTGTATTAGTCTGTTTTCTGTTACTGTAATGAAATAAGTGAGGTTGGGTAGTTTATAAAGAAAGGAGGATTATTTAGCTCACAGTGTGAGAGGTTCAAGTGCATGATTCTGGCATAGGTTTGGTTCTGGTAAGGATATCATGGTAGACGGTCATGGTGAGAACATGTTCAAGAGAGACAGAGATAACAGCAAGATGGGAAGCCAGAGCATGGGGAAGGGCTGTAACAATCACCACGAGCTTCCACCTCTGGGTGGTCCCACCACCTCTCAACACCACCACACTGAGGACCAAGCTTCCAAGACACACACCCTAGGGCACACCACTCAAAGTGCATCCAAACCATAGCCAGCACCACTAGAATTCTCTTCTGCTTTAGGTGGTATCTGCTCACTGTTCCTGTTCTGGGTGGGGAGGGACCCCCAAGGCAAGCTGATCTTTCCAAACTGGAGTCACCCAGACCACCTACCGCGCCCTTCTGCCTACAGGTCCCTCCTGTGCCCACTTGACACCATGGCCCTTCCTGGAACCCTGGAGGCTGGTGGACAGGAGCCACCAAGCCCAAGCTTCTCGCCTTTCCTGGGCCCCACCTCCTTCCTTTCTCCCCATGCTCTCTCCCCACACATGAGCAGGTTCAGGGCGCAGCTACAGGAGAGCTCTATCTCCTGCCCTGATGGTCCAGTCTGCAACACCTCCACGGTACCCAAAGCAAAGGCAAGGAGGCATCCATCGGCCACTCTGGTCACCCACTGCAAATTGGGCCACTTCAGGCTGAGGCCTGGAGCCATTTCCACGAGATGAAGGGCCAGGAGCCCCTGCACCTGCCTGGCTCCATGTACTCATGCGCTGTTCTCAGAGCTTCCTGCCCCGGCAGCCGCCTGCACAAATCCCGCAGGTAGGCAGGAACCCCGAGGACGTCTGTGACTGAATGACCTGTTCGGCCTTCCATCCGGTCCAGGTGTGGGTACTTGCCCTGGGTCCCTGACCTCGCCTCAAGGGTCCCGAGGTGCCTCAGTCTCCAGGGGCGCACAATCCTACACACATACACATCGAGTGGGGCTCATTGCCATCTTTGCTTTGCAAAGAAGCCCAAGACTTTTTATTTTTTAGATGATAAAACCACTGGCCTAACGGGAAAGGCATCTGATTTATTAAGAGTTTATTTTATTCTTTGAAAGTCCTTGGGAAAGGCAGTCTAACAGAAAAAAGAAAAATAAAGTGGAAAGGGGACCATAGATGGAGAGCGCGCTTAGAGAGCAGAGGACACTGAGGGGTTTTCAGAAGATACCGGCCCCGTCTACCCACCAGAGCAAAAATCATTTGCAGCTGTGTCACAGCAGTTTCGTCCACCCATTCGCATCTTGCCAGGATTGTTAACCTGTTCAGATTCTAACCATTTTTAAAATCTCTGTGTATCTACTTTTGATTCATTAATGTGTGGCGCGTGTGTATGAGAGAGAGACTGTGTGTTGTGTGTGCACATGCGCTAGGATCTGACCCAGGGCTTCCTGCGTACTAGCCAAGTGCTCTACCAGTGAGTTATAGCCCCAATCATAAACCAAACCTTTCATTTCTTGCCGGGGCTACTACAATGCCCTCACTGGTGAACCTGCATTCACCTTTTAAAGTTTTTATTTAAATTTCAAACATAGGAGAGTTGAGACAGGCATAATGGAGCAACTCGGGGAGCTGAGGCAGGAGGATCTCAAGTTCAAGGCCAGCCTCAGCAACTTAGCAAGGACCTAAGCAACTGAGTGAGACCCTGTCTCAAAATAAAACAAAATACAAAGGGCTGGGGATGTGTCTCAGTGGTTAAGTACCCCTGGGTTCAATCCCTGGTACCAAAGAAAAAAATTTTTAAATAAATAAAATCATAGAAAAGTCCAAAGAGCTGCTCAGTGACCAGCCACGTAACTGCCACCTGAAGCTGACAGTGCACCTTACCCCTCCCCTGCTCTCCCACCTCTCCAACCGCCATGCCTGATACTACAGTGTGTTGCTGGTGCAGGGCCCGTTTCCCTCTGCCCCTTCCAATTCGTCCCCCCACATTAAAGTCAGCGATGTCTGGACAGAGACTGGACCACGTCCCCAGGGTGCACCTCCCTGTGCCCGAACGTGTGACCGCAGAAGCCTTCGCTGGGCTCAAGCTGGGTGCACTCCTGAAACCGTAAGAGGGTTGATTGCATTAAATTGAGCAAATAAAGTTTCCGAGACAAGCATCTGTGAAGGGTATTGTTATGCTATATTAAACCAAAGTGCGTCAAATTGGTTAAAAAGAAAGCTAAATACACAATGCACACTAATATGACATAAGCCATAGATAAAAAGTCTTTTCAATTAAAACTTCCACTGATGAACAGTTAACGTTCTGGCTTTCATCAGGGTTCCCACTTGCCTTCCAGACTAAGCAGGCAAATCCTTGCCCAGCAACTAGAATTCCAGATGTTTCAGATTCAACATGGAAAAACAAACAAATAAAATCCTCTCTCTCTGGCCATTGTTTTTAGTAGAAATTGAGTCCAGCTCATTCATCCTGCCAAAGCAGCTCTGCATTCAGGCAAAACACACCCTGCGTCTCCGATTAGATCAGGGTGGACGTGGGCCAGAGGCTTCAGCACGAGGGTCAGGAACCCACGCCTTCCAGGCCACGCTTTGTGGGTCTGTGCAGGCAATCAGAAGGTGACGCAGGACAGGTGTCACCTGGGATGTGCTAACAGATGGGGAGCATCCCGCAGGACTCTGGAGCATCACTCTTTTCTGAAGTCAGGTGCCACAATGCAACGCCTGACCCATGACACACTGCATGTGACGTGTCCCTGAACACTGCAGAGGAGCTGAGGGCCCAGCGGCTGGAAATGCTGTAGCTGTGGCCGTGAGAAGTGCCACGTGCTGCTGGCGTGGACAGCGGCTGGAGGACAGCAGAGCACACGCAGTCAGGCATGTCCTCGGTACTTGCCATGAGCGAAAACCACAGAGGAGGTCACTGGTTTGGCATTCACCAGAGCCTGCGTCTGTCATTATTTTAGCGTGTCCTCTGACTTGTTAACAGAAGACATTCCCTGAGAGACGGCGCAGGGCTGTGCTGGCAGCCACCCCACCCTGTCTCTTGGTTGGCAAAGGGCCACACGGAGTGATCCGCAGCTCCGTCAGGGGTGGGAAGTGGTGAGGCCCCAGGATACGTTCCCCAGGAGACGCGCCGTCCTTAAGTGGGGAGCAACCTCACTGCGGCTATTAAAGGAGCTTGCGAGGCCCTCCCACACAGCCCTCGGCGCCCCAAGGGCCTGACTGTCGAGGGCCAGCCTATGCAGTCCAGGTGGCTCTCATCCAAGCTGCACAGGCGAGGGACAGGCAGCTCGTGCCCAGCCATGTGGGGGAGGTGGATGGCAGATGGGTGACAGAACTGACCAGGGTGACTCTCGGCGGCTCTGGGTGGGCAGCAACGGTTGTGACTCACCGTGGGAGGGAGCATCCAGGATGCCCAGCAGCCTGCAGGCCCCACAGCTGCAGCCTCACAGCAACGGCACTGTCCTGTGTCCAGGCACTCTGGACAAGGTGAAGTCCCAGCATGCAATGGCTGGTCACTTCCTTTCCTGTAGACAGAACACCATCTTCAAATAGGGTGACACTTGCCCGGCTCCAAGGGACACAGTGTGACTAGTCTAAGCTAAAGAAGGCTATCCCATTCTTTGTCACCATTATGAGATTTCCAAAGGCTCCTTGTGCCATGGCGAGCGACCCTGAGATCTGCTCTGACACTCGAAACAGAAGAGAAGGGCGACGGGGGCTCCAGGGAGGATGGTCTTCCATGACAAAAGGAGAAGCCCGCCCCCATCCCATGCTTCCAGCCCCCTCTGAGCACCATGCGCGGGGCCTGGTTCATGGAGCTGCAGCAAGTCCAACACCTAGAGGACTAGACCACACAGTGACCCTGCAGAGGGTGGCAGAGCAAAAAGAGGGGAAGAGTCAGGCTTTAGTGGCATTATCAAGCAGTAGCACACACCCTGGGGTTTGTGCCTTCCATGTCCTGCTACTAAGTTAAATCTCTATGCATCTGAGTCTGCTACTCGGGCCCAAAGCATTTATACTTGATGAAAATGATTGAGCTTCAGTGCACGACAGTGCAGGCCTATATACCATTTGCAGTGGAATCTTCCAGTGCTCATTCGTACCTGGTTCCTCTCTCCTGGCACATGGGAGGATTTCTCTTCCCTGACCCATTCAGCAAGGTGGTGCCATCTGATTATACTGGGCAGTGAGCACGGGTGTAGGAGCAGGTATCACCCAGCCCAAGCTGTACTTGCAGGCAGGAGATGCTCCGGGCTCTTTCTCCTCCATGGCAGCTGGGAGGGCTCCAAGTTCCAGCAGAGCTCTACCCATCCATGTGGCACAGGTAGCATGGATTAGAAGCCGAGCTTCTGTCATAGGAAGCCACTGAGAGTTGGAGGTCTCACTACTCTGGAGGCCAGAAGTCCACAGTCAAGTTGTTGGCAGGAGGGTTCCTTCTAAGGTCTGGGAAGAAAAGCCCCAGACCTCTGTCTCTGGCTTGTGGATGTCTCTATACATCTTCAAATTGACTTCCCACTATGTGTCCCTCTCTCTGTGTCCAAATCTCCCCCTTTTAAAGTAAGGGCACAAGTCAAATGACGCTAGTGGTCTTTGTTTTCATTTGATCATCTCTATAAAGTCCCTGTATTCAAGGATATTCACATTCCAAGTCCTGGGACTTAGGTTTTCAGCATCAAACCACAACATTTGTTTCGTTTCATTTTGCTTTCTCTCTTGTATCAACCATTCTTTGGGCTTGGAAAGCTGGTGTAAGGATGTGCTGTTGGGAGCTCAGGCAGCCACCTCACCACCATGAAGAGGGACAGAAATCATCATGCCAAGAGAGCAACTTAGAACAGTTGGAACCACCTTCCTTCAAACTTGGTGTTAAGTATTAAATGTTCTTACAGGTTAAGCTGCTACAAAATGAAGTTTTTGCTTCTTGCAGCCAAGTTTGCATGAGTTCAGCATATGAACTCATAAGCAGATTAAAATCGGAAGTCCTGAAATAGAGTACCAAATCTGCCTGCAGCTTTGCAGATAATAATAGTTACGCCTTGACTACAGAACAGTCTCAACACTGGGTAAGCAAAACTGATACCACCGGCCTTTTATGAACTTAGAGTGTAGATAGAGAATCAAATGAAATAATGGGAGCCCTTCTGAAAGCCCAGGAACATGGTATTCATTTATTCACTCATTACATGATTAAATATCAAATGCCCCCTGTTTGTCCACACTGTGTTAGGTCTAGAAATGGGATACAAAAAATGGACATGGTCTCTGCCCTCTTGGAGCTTCTAGTCCAACAGGAGAGATCAATGCTAATCAAATAACTTGCAACTGATTGACAGACTGGGAAGTGAACATTCATTTTGATCTGGTGATTTGAACACGGGAGCGGCTGAAGAAGAGTACCCAATGGGTTTCCCATGGAGTCCATCAGGATGGCCATGAGGTTGAGTCTCAGGGCTTCTCTCAAGAAAGAAAACACATCCTCATTATGATTCAGTTTCCATGCAACTGATCACTCCAATGGGTGAGCTATAAGGGGGATACTTAATATATTCCAGGTAAAGGGGCATCGAGGTGGAAATGCTCCCAAGAAACCAGACCCTTGAACAGTACCTTTATGATTTGCACAAACCTGAAGATTAGGACATTAGAAGCAGGACAACAAGGAGTTCCAAGTAGAAATTTCAGCTCCACAGAACATCTCATTTGGGGGACGGGATGAGATGAAATTGGAAGTGATTTATTTTTTACATGTTGAAATGTAGAATTATACACTGAAAAAGAATTTATGTTTCATTTTCCTGCAACTTACACATCCTTCAAAACATCCATTTCTGTAGCGTAGAATGTTTATAACAAGAAGCAACTGACATGGCTACAGTTTGATGTACGGTAGCAGAGTGGCATGGGAGAGATTGACCCGTGCCCAGCTATGCTGGGGGCAGTGTCTACCCTGCTGTATCTCATAAAGAAATGTAAAGTCTGCAACCATTTCTTACTTGAGGCTAGAAACTTGCATCAATCACTTCTCTTTACAAAAACCTAAAAGGTTGAAAATGATCAGAGATTGATTCTAAATACTTAATGCCCACTACAACCATGAACAGAAATACTTTGCAAACTCTATTTTGAAAGTTGCTAGTGAACTGGTCCAATTATGAGAGGAATTTAAAAATGAGTTTCATAATATTCTCCACCTGTGTCTAAAACCAAGACCTGTCAGGATGTCTGTGAAGATGAAATGCAAAAAACATAACTTAGCAGCAGTTCTCTCTCTCTCTCTCTCTCTCTCTCTCTCTCTCTCTCTCTCTCTCTCTCTCTCTCTCTCTATCTCCGTAGATACATGGATAGATAGATACATAGATACATAGATAGATGATAGATTGTTATGGTTTGGATGCGAGGTGTCCCCCAAAAGCTCATGCATGAGACAATGTAAGAAGGTTCAGAGGAGAATTGATTGAGTTTTGAGAGTCTTAACCCAATCAGTGAATTGATTCCTGAAGGGATTAACTGAGTGGCAGGTAGGGTGTGACTGGTAGAGGTGGGGAATTGGGGCATGGCTTTGGGATATATATATTTGTATCTCACGTGTGGACTCTCTCTCTCTCGCTCGCTCTCTCTCTCTCTCTCTCTGCTTCCTGATGATGTGAGCTGCTTCCCTTTGCCACACTCTTCCGCCATGATGTCCAACCTCACCTTGAGCCCTGAGGAATGGAGTCGGCCTTCTATGGACTAAGATCTCTGAAACCGTGTGCCCTCAAAAAAACCTTTCCTCCTCCATAATTGTACTGGTCAGATCATTTAGTTACAGCAGCAAAAAAGCTGACTAAAACAATGTTGTGATAGATGATAAAACAGATGATGGATGGACGGATAGATGTATAGATGATGATAGATGGATAGATAGATATGGGGTTTTTATTACAAGAGAATTTGGGACATTTTGATACAATAGAACTTTTAATAGCCTTTGAAAGTTACAATGTGTCAAATTTGCATGTGCCTCATTTACCTATTTAATTATATCTAATGTGTCAACACCCACATTTATGATTTAGAGTCTGTGGATGCTGCTCCCTCTCTTGCCTAAAAGTCTCTCTCTTCCCTTCTTTTCCCTCCAGCGGCTGCAGATTCTGAGACTGCTGCATTATTCTGCACTTCGGGATAAAATTCGAGCATGTTCTACTTCGACCATGTGAGTTATTCAGGCACCTTATTTAATTTCTCTAGATCTCAATTTTCACGTGTAAAATAGGAGTTACACCAGGTACCTTGAGTAAATGGCAAAAACATCATGGAACAGATGAAACACCTCCTGGTACTCACTGAACCTCGATAAATATGACCACTTCATCCGCTGTCCCCTGCCTCTCTCTCTTCTCTCAAAACTTCAATGGACAGCCTTCATTTTTTGTTTAATAAATGTTTTATTGAAATACAACCTAAGAGCACAAATCGTTCATTAGCAAATGGGCATTTGGAAGGAAAATGTGCCCAGCAAGCAAAGAGCTTATTGGGAAATAAACACCCAGGCCCCAGCAAGTGTCCTCCGAGGCTGCCTCCTCAAAGGTAACCACATGCTGACTCCTAAAGCCCCAAAGTCTGTGGGGTTCACCTTCAAACCTCGAGCACCATCTGCTCCTCCTCCCCTGGCTTCCTTCACTTACTCAGAGTTGACATCTAACGGTCTTCCCATTCCTGATATCGATAAGTTGTGGTGACCCCTTTGATTCTTGAGCAATGGGGGATTTAATACCATGGGATTTATCTATTTTATCTGTTGCTTCTAGAATCATCTTCTGGATATGCTTATTTTCTCTATTACATGCTATTTATTAACATCTGTTCTTATCTTCATTATCCCTGTCCTTCTGTTTTTGTGACCTTAATGTGCTGGTTTTCTTTTTTCTTTTTTTAGTTGTTGATAGACCTTTATTTTTATTTATTTATATGCAGTGCTGAGAATTGAACTCAGTATCTCACACGTGCTAGGCGAGTGCTCTACCTCTGAACCACGACCCAGCCCGACTGGTTTTCTAGATGCAGACTTAAATAATTCATTTCAATCCCTCCTCTTTTCTAAGGTATGTATGGGAACCTGTAATTTCCTTCTACATATGGCTTTAGCTGCATCCCACAATTTTGTGATATCTCACATTCAATATTCTTTTATCCAAAATATTTTTCCAGTCAAGCAGTTGTAAAGTAGGATAATACTTTCTATGATGTGATATGAGGTAATTTTTCAGGATATATTGCCAAGCTAAAAAAGAAAAATGTAGAAGAGAATATATAAAGCTACTTTTGTTATTAGAGAGAAGAACAATCATAATCACACAGATGTGTTTTTTTTTTTTTTTACTTTTGGAAAAGAAATAATTCAGAAGAATAAACCAGAAACTAATGAAATTGCTTGTGTATAGAAGATGAATTAGTGTGCTGTGAAAGAGAAAAGGAAGGATTTCTTTATAGATCTTACCTTTGGAAACATGGCAGTGTTTTACATATTTGAAATCGGATGAAGCCAACAAAAGTGAAAGAATAAAAATCCTTAAACTGAAGAGTAAAAAAAAAAAAATGAACAAAGAAAGAAAAAAAAAAGACTAGCAGGTATTAGTCCACACAAGCTGCTATAACAAAATGTCAGAACTATGTGGCTTGAACAACAGAAATGTATTGCTTACAATTCTGGAGGCCAGGAAGTCCATACTCAAAACTCTAGTCATGCAGATTTCATTCTGAGGTCAACTATTTGGCTTGTAGACTGTGTCATTTCACTGTGTGTTCACATGACCCCTTTTTTGTGCACAAGTGAATAGCAAGTAAACTCTGTGTTGTCTTTTCTTATATGGTTACCTGTCCTAGGGTGTCAGGACATCGTCTTGTGACTTCATTTAACCTTAATCACTCCCTGAAGGCACTATCAATAGCCACACTGTTGAGGGTTTCAACATAAAGATTTTAGAGACACACAATTCAGCCCACAGCAAATATAACAGCTTTTGAAATAATACTGAGCTTTGAAGTTTCAGTCTAACCAAGAAATACAAAGAAGTCTTGAACTCTGCTTAGTGGACTTATGGTGGTTATGGGTTGAGGTGCAGCACTTCTGAAATTATTTTTTATGCCTGTTAGGATTAAACCATTGATTAAATAGTCAGGTGTTGTTAGCAACTGGAGTTTTTACTTCTAGAGAAGTAAAGACTGTATACAAGTATAGAGTGTAGAACAGCAACCCTTGGATGAGTGAGAAGGCAAGTCCATGAGGGCATCAAGGGTCCCAGAGGCTATAACACTGTAGTAGCAAAAAGCTCACATAACATCCAAACCTTGGTGTCTAAATACCTTTCCCCAGGAGAAGGAGTTGGGGCTTTCTAGAGAAATGGAGGCCTAGAAGAGAATGTAAGGTGCCCTGGAACATCTGGGCTATGTGTGTGTGTGAGTGTGTGTGTACATACACAGAGAGAGAAAGTAATTAAGTGCTTCTCCCCACAAAATAATGATGCATATGAAAAGGTTACAGAAGGCAATACCGGGAATAACAGGTTACAGTGCCCTGAGGAAAAGGGAGCCCATGAATCTATAATGAGACTAAAAATATCAACGATAGATGAATAATTGGATGAATCAAGGGAAGAAATGAAAATGTTTCTTAACAATCAAAGGCCAACTAATAAATGCATAAAGGATGATAGAAAATCACCATTTTGCAACTATCAGTGTGATAAGTGGTTCAGGCAAAAATCATGGACAAACTCTAAATACACTGGTGAGCGTGTGTTCAGCAATAAGGCACTTACGTAGTCTCACAGTGTCTCCCAGCACATGACTTGTTAAATACAAAAGGAAAGGGGCACTTGCTTTGTCTTGTGGAAGCATGGAGGACACCACCCCGACTCAGCACAGAAGTTATGTGGTTGAAGATGGACCAAGTGACATGATAAGCTTCCTAGCATGATACTGAAAAGCGTCATCCGTGGGGTGCAGTTTCCCCACCAGAAAGGCATGAGCAGACACATGGATTACCCAGAGGAGACAGTCCCCATCATGTGACTGGCCATGGGCTTCAAAAGGATCGTGTGACAAAGACCAAGAAAAATCAAGAAATCATTCCTGACTAAGGAAACTCAAGGGAAGGAAAATTACCTGTAGGACATGTTCCCTCAACGACCCTTGCTTCAGGGAAAAAGAAAGTTGCTATAAAGGGCACGATAGAAGAATCTGAAATCGGACAATGCATTCCATAATAGTTTCTGAATTTTACTTTGATTATGCAAACCAATCACCTTGTTATTCTCAAGGGATGAAAAATAATCATCCCCAAACAATCATCTCCAAGCAATCCAGGACTCATGCCTTAAAAATAACAAGGTGATTGTTTTTGCATAATCATTGTAAAACTCAGAAAATATTATTGCCATCCAAGTTGACATATAAAATGGATCATCAAATGTAGCAAAATCTCAACAATTGGTTAATCTAGGTGAAGAGCATATGAGAGGATATTGCATTACCTTGTAACTTTTATCTAGGCTTGATTTTTTCCAAAATTAAAAAAAAATGCCTTCTAATTCTTATTTGTATTTATTACTTGATTCCTGGGTTATTTCAAAATTATAGTGTTAATTTTCCAAACATAAGATTGATCTACCTTTTGTTATTGATTTCCAGTTACTAACAAATTGGAAGATACCTTAAAGATGAAAGTCTCAGGAAATAGGTGGCTTATCTAGTTGTGTTTTCATTTCTTTGGGGTCTGAACTGGCGGTGGTCACAGCTTCCTTGAATCTCTCCCAGCCTGCAAACAGCTTTGGGGGTGTCTCTGCCCTACAGTCAATGCCTAAGATGATTGGTTTATAGTCTATTTCAGCTTACAGTTGGGGAGATCCCTTCTGTCCCCAGGTGGACCCCGAT